>NC_139525.1:14368190-14558190 GCF_947247035.1 Vipera ursinii
GCGGCCCTCAATGAAATTGAGTTTGACACCCCTGAAGTAGAATGACTCTTTAGTCAGCCTCAAACCAAAAATAAAATTAGCTATTGCCCCACTGTTCTTTCCAAACAAGGAAATGATGCCTCCGACTTTGGGCTGTGAGATTTTTCTCTGTTTAATTTTTTTTTTCTCCCTTCAAAATCTTCTCCCTCCCGCAGCAACTTGTGAACGACCCCTTGTGTTTGCTGTTCCCTCAGTTAGATAGCAAACCTATTGAACCCGCTGGATTCTCTGTCTTTCCCGCCTTCTGATTTTTTTTTCTCCCACCACCTTCTGTTTTAACTTTCTTTTCTTTCTTTATTTACGTCCATTGCAGCCAGCTCTCTGTGGCTCACAGATGTATACAGGGAAACTCTCTGAGGTGCGTCACGGGCCCAAACTAAGTGGCTTCTTTGAGATGTTTTAGTGCTGCGTTCGCAGGCTTCATGTGTGTGCAGTAGAGTCTGTCGCTTGCCTTCCTCCTCACTTTCCCCGTCATGGACCGCTCTTCCCGCCAAGCACCATCAGCCCATCTCATTTTTGCTGAAAACTTCTTAGAACAACAACAACAACAACAACAACAAATCAAACCCTAAAGCGGCAGTTTAGAGAATGGGGCCGTGCCTTGCAAAATGTCATTGAGGGCCGCCGGGACACACCTGGGTGGGTGGCGGTGGCATAAATGTGAGGGTGGCACTTATAACCACCTGCTGCAGGTGTCTTCATCACTGCCATAGAAAGCAAAAAGTAAATAAATGTCGCCAGAGGGCAGGAAATTATACTGGATGTTTTGAAGCATTTCTTAAACCCCCCCCCACAAGAAGCTTGTCAAAGAGAGACCCAACCTAGAAGTAAGGAGAAATTTCCTGACAGTGAGAACAATTAATCATTTCATTTTCATTTCATTTATTATATTTGTATACCGCCCTTCTCCCGAAGGACTCAGGGCGGTAAACAGGGCACATAAAAAATACAGAATACAGAAATTAAAAAAAGAATTAAATAAGAGCCCGAGCTAAAAACAGTAGAGTAATAAAAATCCCCAATAAAAACCCCAGCACATCCCCCATCAGGCCAGGCCGGCTTGCTCAAATAGGTAGGTCTTCAGGCCGCGTCGGAAGGAGGAACAGCTTGCCTCCTGGGGTGGTGAATGCTCCATCACTGGAGGTTTTCAAAAATAGGTGGAACAATCATATGCCCAGGATGGTATCAGGCAGGGGTAGGCAACCTCGGCTCTTTTATGACTCATGGACTTCAACTCCCAGAATTCCTGAGTCAGCTATGCTGACTCAGGAATTCTGGTAGTTGAAGTCCATGAGTCATAAAAGAGCCGAGGTTGCCTATCCCTGGTATAAGGCCTCCTGCTTTGAGCGGGAGGTTGGACCTGAAGACCTCTGAGGTCCCTTCCAGCCCAAATGATTCTATGAGAGTCTATTTCAGATGGGGGAGCCTCTAATGTTGGTGTGCACAGCCTGAGCTGCGGTGTACAATGAAACAAGTAAGATGTGGGCTGTCCCTTTCACCTCTAGGATATGTTCCCCAAAGTCCCAAGCCCGGAGGTGTTTCCTACCCCAGGAGGTATCTCCTACACCTCCGGCCAGGAGGTATCTCCTATCCCAATTGGATCTGCTCTTATTGTTTGAGGAAAGCACATTTTTTTAAAGCTCTGCATCAAATATCCAGTGTAAGGTTCCTGAAGTCCACCTTGTTTATTTCTAAATTAGATGAGAGAGGGCATACAGTATATCAACCCGGAATTGCAGGGAATTAGTTCCATTTTCCTGCAAGAATTGATTTCAGGATGAATTTCATGCGCTTTGTTTTTTTCCTTGCCCGCAATCATAAATTTCTTGGGGGTTTTTTGGGTTTTAAATTGGATCCAGGTATTAGCTCTTTGTTTTAAGAGAGGATGAGAGAAGGATTGCGGCTGCTGTAAACTGTCTAGCTTTAATGGCTTACAGCCTTACAGGTAACCTGGGATTCTTTTTAAGGAACTGTTTTAGCAGAACATCAACCTGAGCTGGGTGGAATCCTCTGAGGCCTCACCTGTCTTATTGGGCTTTTGCAGGGCATTCCTGAGCAGTGGGCCAGGCTATTACAGACTTCCAACATTACCAAACTGGAACAGAAGAAAAACCCACAAGCTGTTCTGGATGTTCTCAAATTCTACGATTCCAAAGAGACGGTCAACAACCAGAAATATATGAGTTTTACATCAGGAGGTAAGCAAAGGTCATGGAGATCGTGCCATCACGAGTGAGAAGAAAAGGCTGCAGCTGGATGTCCAAATTGGGACAAAAACTTTGACCATTGAGGAGAGGCTGTCATGGAGAACATTTATCTATCTAGTCACTAGGAGTCAACAATGACATGAGGGCAGATAACAACCGTAGTTTAAAGGTGGTCTTTTTTACTGAGTTAAAAATAGCAAATATGGAGAAGAAGGAAGTTTGGAATAGCTCAGAGGATAGACAAAGGGTGTCCAACCTTGGCTACTTTAAGTCCTGTGGACTTCAACACTCAGCATGGCTGGCTGGGGAATTCTGGGAGTTGAAGTCCACAATTCTCAAAGTTGCCAAGGTTGGATAGATAGTACTATATTGATGGAAACAAGGAAGATTAGAAGTGGGATGGCCACTGGAATAAAATGTGGCGAAAGAAGGCTTAATTGGCAACTTGGTCCATTGACCAAAAGCTTTTCCATGCTACATCATTTTGTGGCAGAATCAACCTTCACTGTCTAAGTAGACCCTGAAACATGAAATGCTCTTCCCTCTTCATTTCTAATAAACCATTTATGATCTACCAAACCATCACAGATTTTCTTTTACCCGTTGCAGATAAAAGTGCCCATGGCTATATTGCAGCCCATCCCTCGGTAAGTACCTGCTCTTGGTTGCTAATGAATTTCTATGTTCCAGAATTGCCTTTGTAATAATAATAATAATAATAATAATAATAATAATAATAATAATAATAATAATAATAATAATAAGAAGAAGAAGAAGAAGAAGAAGAAGAAGAAGAAGAAGAAGTTGGAAGGGACCTTGGAGGTCATCTAGTCCAACCCCCTGCTCAGGCAGGAAACCCTATACCATTTCTGGCTTAATTTGCTGTACACCAGGGTAAAAACGATCCGTTTCATGAAAACGTTTGTTTAACTGAGCAGAATGCATGTTAGCAAGAGAATCCACCAATATATTTAGCGCAGTCCACACTAATTTTGCATTGTGTGTTATAAGTGGTCCTCCTTTTAATGCTAAACGGCTGATCGGGGATATTTGTCATGTTGGGTGACTTAATTTTGCTCTGCCAGCTAGACAGGAAAGACCATATTGTGCCAGCAGATAAGAGAGGCATATTGCAAAGCTTCTGTGAAATAGACACGTCTACAAAGCACAAATGCTTCCATAGACAGGAAGGTTTTGCAAACATGGCCGTGTTAAAAATAAATAAATTGGAAGGTACAACATACTGTACAATTCTCCAAACCGCGGGTGTTCCAGCATGAGAGTGGCTGAGAAAGGAACAAAACTCCATATGTAAAGATGTAATAAAGTGGAGCTGATGGTTTCGACCACAATTTCCAAGATTCGGTATCTTACTTTAATCCTTGTGTTCAAATTGTGATTAAAATGTGCGTGATTCTTGCTTCCATGTAAGGAGCTTGACCTCTAAATACCCCTTCCAACCCTGTTATTCTATGTTCTGTATATGGGCTTCTGCTCCCAGAATTCCCCAGCCAGCTTAGCCATCACTATAGACTAATATATAGAATCACGGGATTGGAAGGGACCTGCTTAAGCAGGAGACCTCATGCTTCTAAGACACATGGTTGTCCAATCTCTTCTTGAAAATCGTTTATCCATCTAGAAATGCTCAGATTAGGAAAACTCTGAATCAAAACATCATACAGAAAGCAATGTAAAGCCGTACCTCTAAGCACCTCTCCCATCCCTGCCAATCTGCACAAGCTATCAACTTTCACCGCAGGAACATCTGATCATTTGGGATCCCCATTTCTCAACACTTCCACAGGCTGTAGCTTTACAGTGTTGTAAGCGCAGGCTTTAAAGAATTCCACGTTGAAACAAACCCATCTGTACTCTATGCCACACCGTTGTCGAAAGCTTTATATAACTTTATGGCTGAGAAGGACAGGTGATTTGGGCCGAGGGTGCTCTTGTGAATCTTTGTAAGAGAAGTACCGGTTTTTCTGTCTTGCTGCTCATGATACGTAACAATCAGTTGGTGTCCTGGGTTCATTATAAAATATATCAGGCTTCTCAACCATAGTAACTTGAAAATGCATGGACTTGAACTCTGGCTAGGGAAATAATAATAATAATAATAATAATAATAATAATAATAATAATAATAATAATAATAATAATAATAATAATAATAATAATAATAATAATAATAATAATAAAATAAATAAAAAGTTGGAAGGGACCTTGGAGGTCATCTAGTCCAACCCCCTGCTCAGGCAGGAAACCCTATACCATTTCGGACTAATGGCTGTCCAGTCTCTTCTTAAAAACTTCCAGTGTTGGAGCATTCACCGCTTCTGGAGGCAGGTTGTTCCACTGGTTAATTGTGGGAGCTTCCTCCCTGGAAGATTTCAAGAGGAGATTGGACTGCCATCTGTCAGGTGTAGGGTCTTGTGATTGGGTGGTGGTGGGGGTTTGTACTAGATGATCTTCCAACTCCGTTATTCTAATACTAGTACTATTAAGGTGGTGGAAACATCAAGATAGGAGACGTTAAAGAGCTAGGTGCTTAGTCTTGTAACTGGGCTGGAGCTTCATTGTTATCTGCATTTCTTACCTTCAGAGCACGAAAACAGCTTCAGAGCCACCATTGGCTCCCCCTGTTTCTGAAGAAGAGGATGAAGAAGATGAAGAGGAAGAGGATGACAATGAACCACCCCCTGTGATCGCCCCACGCCCAGAACACACTAAATCAGTAAGATCTTTTGGGTGCCATCAAAGCCCGACTGCTGAATGCTGAAGGAGACTGGGAAGAAAAAAGCAGATACAGAATTTAGTTATTTTTTTTAAATCATAACCTTTGCTTTCTGCATATAGCTCGAGGGGAAGGGTATAGTGTGTTGTTCTCCAGGTTCCTGGCTTGCTTGAGTTACCTTTGTAGCACAGATTTCATTATCAAGCATGTTTCTGAGAACCAACACAAAAGGGACGGTAAAAGTAGGACCTCTGTGCATAAAAAAGACAAAGATATATTGGAATAATAGAGAGCATCCCAACAGGGTGATAACGAGCACTTTCACCCACGGGGCCTTCCAATGAAATGAGTAGTTTGCATCTGAAGCCCAACCAGGATTACTTTATACAAGACAACAGATTTGAGGTAGCTAAATGCAGAATTTCTCTCCCTTTCACAAGGCCCAGTTCCGAGGAGACAACCCATAATATAGCAAAGAGCCCAAATTTATTGACGATCTCAAAGAGATTTTTTTGGATAAAGAATGGTTTGTATCCATTCCCTGAAATTAACCTGTTGACCCGAGACTTTGTAGTCTTTGATTTGGCAATGTCAACATTTTGTCAATGCATGAAAAGATGGGAGAGGGCTTCTTCCTCTGGCATTTGGTCATAAATGGAAAGGCCTCTGGGAAGTTTTGAAATCCATTCCCTGCTCGCCCAAAGGATCAATTAAATGTTTGAAAAGGAATGGAGTATTTGTGGAAGGGCATCGTCTGGAAGACAAGTCACCCAGGATTTGTTTGGGGGAGGTCCACCAATCTCCGCTCTTTGTTTCAGATTTACACTCGTTCAGTGATAGAGCCTGTGGCTTCACCAGCCTCAGTGAAAGAGTCCACCGTCCCCCAGCCTGAAAATTCCAACTCGAGCACTTTGTACAGAAACACAGATCGGCAACGGAAGAAATCCAAGATGACTGATGAAGAGATTCTAGAGAAATTAAGTGAGCATTTCTTCCCCCCACCCCCTCTTGTTGCAGTCTTGTTTGTTGACACAATCACATAGTGGAGTTAGGGAAGTGACAGAAAGAACGAAACCTTGAGAAAAGCAGTCATGAGTACTGTTAAGGTTTTCTGATGACAGGGACAAGTTAGATTGTCATTAAGGTGGTAAACTACACGAGGCTAGGCTAGGATGTAACAGCTGCATTTCTCACATAACATAATAAGGATCAGGCTTACTTTTTATTTTTTTATTTTTTTATTTTTTTTAATTTTAATTCCATTTATATCCCGCCCTTCTCCGAAGACTCAGGGCGGCTTACAAGCTTAGCAGAAGCCTTCATTCTATGTATATGCCTGCTTATTAGGGCTTTCACACACCCCCCCAAGCGGCATTATTACAAAGTCAGCTTAATTGCCCCCAACAATCTGGGTCCTCATTTTACCTACCTCGGAAGGATGGAAGGCTGAGTCAACCTTGAGCCTGGTGGGACGCGAACCTGCACTAATTGCAGGCAGCTGGTGTTACTTAAGGAGGCATTAGCCCACTGCTCCACCAAGGCTGGCACAGTGGCTCAGCGGTTAAAATGCTGTAGGTTTGAGACCCGAGCGCCACATGATGGGGTCAGCTCCCGTCCTCAGTCCATCTTCTGCCAGCTTAGCAGTTCAAAAGTATGTAAATGCGAGTAGATCAATAGGTACCACTTCGCTGGGAAGGTAACCGCACTCTGTGACATCATGCTGGCCACATGACTGCGGAAACGTCTTTGCACAGCATTGGCTCCATGGCCTTGAAACAGAAATGAGCACCACCCACTAGAGCCGGTAACAACCAACAGAGTAAAATGATTATAAAACTAGTTATCTCAAAGGTGCTTTTCCATGAGGCAACTGGATTTTCTTGTTTTTCGTTGAAGACGTTTAGCTTCTCATCCAAGAAGCGAAACATCTTCAAAGAAAAACAAGAAAGTCCAGTTGCCGCATGGAAAAGCATCTTTGGGATAACTATGACCTGGATCAGGGGTTCCCAACCCCTGGTCCGTGGACCGGTACCAGGCCGTGGCATGCCAGCAACTGGTCTGCACAAAGAAGCAAAGCCCCATCCATGGGATGCAGGCAGCACACAAAACCACTCACCCTCTGGTCCACAGAAAATCTTTCTCCACGGGACCAGTCCCTGGTGCCCAAAAGGTTGGGGACCTCTGACCTGGATGACTCCATAGAGGATTATAAAACTAAGCCTCGCCAGACCACTGTCTGCTTCATATCACTGCACAAAATATGTATGAACCATTAGGGTTTTGAATTCTATTATTTTTGCTTCTTTTTTAAAAAAAGCCTTTCCTTCCTTCTTTCCTTCCTTCCTTCCTTCCTTCCTTCCTTCCTTCCTTCCTTCCTTCCTTCCTTCCTTCCTTCCTTCCTTCCTCCCTCCCTCCCTCCCTCCCTCCCTCCCTCCCTCCCTCCCTTCCTCTCTATCTATTCCTGCCCACTCTGTAGTATATAACATAAATAGAAAACTAAAGCCAATAAGAACAACCCATATGCCAGATACTTTGCTGCAATATTGTGAAACAAAACATTTATGGCTGAGCAGCATTATTAATGAAGCCCAGTTTGATCTGATTCCCTGCCCTGAATCTTTAAACTCATTTTGCTTGTTTGATTATTGTTGACTTTCATTTCTCTTTCTTTAATAATGTAATAGGCACTTGATTACCATGCTCAGAGGTTTTCCTTTGAGCCAACTTTGAAACAGAGATGGAAAACCTGCTTGAAATTTCTGTCATGCTTTTGAAGCCTGGATAACTTACACATATTTCTCTGGCTAATTAGGAAAAGAATTAAGGATGAATTAAGATTTTTTCAAAAATATATCTAGGCAATATCTCCTTCCTTTGTTAGCCACATTTTCTGATATCTCCATTGTTTTCTTCCACCCATTTTTATAAAGATATTATGGGACTCTATTTGTCTTCAAAACCATTGTTAATTCTTTTCTGAAATCAGCGATGTCAGATAATGACGAATAAATGATCATGGCTGGTAATAACCTGTAAAACAAAAAGGGACCCATCTTACACCTCTCCCCACTTTTATTATGTTAGTATAAATCTTGATACATTGTGTTATTTTAATACACTGATGCTTATCTAATTTAAGATAATTGGGTTATTGTTTAATACCTTAGAGTACTGGATATAAAAAGCGGGGTGGGAAGAAGGATATTCTGTGATTAGAAGGGATGAAGGAAAATGATACTCAGAGGTATGCAGATTACAATAAATTTTTTGCTCTTCTCTTCAACTAAATTACTTGCTGTTGAAATTTTGATATTGAAATATTGATATATTCGTACCTGGTGTATCTCTCTCTCTCTCTCTCTCTCTCTCTCTCTCTCTCTCTCTCTCTCTCTCTCTCTCTCTCTCTCTCTCTGTGTGTGTGTGTGTGTGTGTGTGTGTGTGTGTTTGTGTGTACATATCTGTGTGCTTATAGAAGGAAAAATAGATGAACCAAACAAGTTTAACAAATTTTACCTTGTTGAATTGCATTATCTGTCCCAACCACTGCTGCACATGGTATCTGCATTGGACGTGCAATTATCCAGATGGCACAGGGTTTATAGCCCTTCTGACTATTGATTCTTCAGTACTTCACAAGCTATTTTGCAAAAATACTGCAATAGTTCCCATCGCCAAAGCTGACAGAAGCTCTCAAGCAAAAATGGGAAATGTAATGATAGGTTTCAGCTTGCCAGATCTTGTAGGAGTGTGGAAATTTCAAGAGATTTTGTGAATTCACGAGATTGAATGTCTATTGTTTTGTTTTGTTTTTTATTTGAAGGAGAAGCAGTGGGCCCTTGGAAATTTAGGGAGAAGCAAATTATGGATCACTTCTGACGTGGTTTACATTCTAGACTGATGGGAAAAATACTCAGTGTAGAAAAAATTTGGAATAGCAAGTTTGATTTGTGCTTCATGTAAGATATCTTTGTTGTATTAATCCATCAGCCAGAGAAGAAAGAATGACTTATCAATTACACAATGCAGGTTTTTTTGTTTTTTTTTTAAACCAAGCTTATGGGAATTGCTGTTTATCTAAGACTTTACAGATCTTCAGATTGGATTCCAAAAGTGCAGATTTTGAAACTGAAGCATTGTGTGATCCTAATTTTTCTTTTCAAAAATTTGAAAGGTGCCACCCAAATAAATATTTTGCCTTTTTAGTCTATTGGGTGACACTGTAGCCTTTTCCTTTGTTTTGGAAGTTTTGTTACAACTGATCTGTTTTCTATTGCTTACTGAATCTCACCTTAATATTTAATTCTTACTGTTCTCCAGACTAAGAATTTCTGACAATAGCCAACTTTTCTTTTTCCCCAAAAAATTATTTGGGAATTGCGTACCATCTTTTGTCTAGGCTTTTAAATGTATGTTTTAACCAAGGTCTATTTTTCTTATTTATTTTAGGAAGTATTGTGAGTGTTGGAGACCCGAAGAAGAAATACACCCGGTTTGAAAAAATTGGCCAAGGGTTAGTATTCCTTTCTTCCTATTTGCTTTTTATCATCAAATCTTCTTCAACATGGATCATCATATATTACCTGGTATAAAGATGTACTGTTTATAAGCTGAAGGCTTTATGGAACACCAAAATAGTAGCATGGCCCCACAACCAAATTACTACTAAGGATTTAGTATGACAAGAATAGATTTAAACCCTCTTCCAAATGGGTTTACAAAATCGGGAAATATTTTAAAAGGATATTTCATAATATTAATGAGATCATTATTAAGAGAATATACCCCTGGTATACAGGTGAACCTCAATTTATGATGATAATGGACCCCAGAATTTCTGTTGCTCATTAAGACCGTTGTTTTGTTCCATTTTATGACCTTTCTTGTCACAGCTGTTAAGTGAATCACTGCAGTTGTTAAGTTAGTAACACGGTTGTTAAGTGAATCTGGCTTCCCCACTGACTTTGCTTGTCAGCAGGTCACAAAAGATGACCATGTGGTGATGATCATGGCACTGCGACCGTCATAACTATGAGTCAGTTGCCAAGCATCTGAATTTTGATCTTGTGACTGTGGGGATGCTGCAGTGTGAAAAACGGTCATAAGTCACTTTTTTCAGTGCTGTTGTAACCTCGGTCACTAAACAAATGGTTGTAAGTATGTGTTCTGTCCCAGCCTACATACGTCCTTGTTACTTCACAAGGCAGCCCCTCTTTTAACAGTAGACTGGAAAAATAAACCCTTTTTTATTTGAGTTACAGACCTTGTCCACAAACAAAATGGAGCACGAGCTAAAACAGGAAATAACTCACTGGTAAAATAAACAGACCATCATCTCTCGACACAGACGTTCTTTGCAAATGGTTGCCTCCAGCAACCAGCCCTGCCCACACATTCCCTTTTTGTTACGCAGCCCCCAAGGCATGGCTTCTCACTGCTTTCTCCTCCTCCCCTGGAGTCACCCCATTGTCTCCCTCTGATTTACTCATGTGACCTGTCTATGTTTACGTGCGTCTCTGAGGTCTTCCAGCTATGCTTCCTCTGAGTCTGACTCAGCCTCCCTGCCCAACTGGTTTTCAGCTTGACCACAAGTGGAGGGGCCAGGTTCTTCCTCACTTTGTAAATCTGGTAACTCATCAGAGCCTTCCTCCAACTCTGATGGCTCCCCAGGCCCCTCCTTCTCCTCCTCTGATTCCTCGGACTCAGCTGCCGGGATCACAGGCTGGCATGGAATCACAACAGTATGTAATCATGTTACTAGCTGCAATGATTCACTTCACAATTGTGGCAAGGAATTAGAATAGGGGCAAATATCACTTAACAACTGTCTCCCTTAGCAACAGAAATTTTGGGCTTGACTGTGCTCATAAGTCGAAGACTATCTGCATTCCAGATTATATTGACGCATTATAAAAATTTCCAGTTGTGCAAAGTTTTTTTTTTGTAATGCATCCTAGAGGAGATGCATCTGAAGTGGAAGATCAGCAAAATGATGGGTGTTGTGCTGAGGTCCAAGTCCCCCATGTCCTGGGAGGTGTAGGATAATTTTCTGTGGACATCTTGCTGTGGCCAACTCACTGCGGCCATTTGGCCCCGGGACAACTCGCCTCAGACAATTCCATGTGCGATAATTCAACGCGATAAATATAATCCACCACGTGTTTCTTTGACATGGACAAAAATGGTAATAATGTCGAAGAAAAACAGTGGTGGGTATCCCACATGGAATTGTCCATGATAAATTATCCTATTGCGAGTTGACCACCGGGCGTTGTCGAAGGCAAGTTGGCCATGGCAAGGGGTGGGCTACAGAGAATTGGCTGTGGCGAATTGTCCCATTCCGTGCCCTGGGAATCTGAACCATCACTTCCTTGTCCGCCATTTTCCAGATTTTGACACCCTCACGCCACCCTGTGTGGAACATGCTGCATGAAAGAAAGTATTGTGCTAACTACTTGTCTTTTCTTACCTTTGGCCTGGAGAGCTACACTACCATTGATACTAGAATGTGTCTGCAGGATGTCGCCTTCTTTATGGGATAGAAATATAAATGTGTTTAGCTTGTGTGCCCTTGAAAACATGCACAGAGCAGTTCTCGCCGTAGCTTTTCCCAAGGACTATGTTGTAATAAATTCTGACTGGGAAAGGCATTTACTTTGCCTGTAAATGTCTTTTTTCTAGTCCCCCCACCCCAAGAGGCTCAGCCTGGATGTAAACAGGCTTTTCTAAATAAAATATACAAATCAGACTCCTCTAAGCTCAGGAGCCACGGTTCTGCCCTGACAGCCTTGAATACACTGAATTAATTTTTTTTATGTAAACAAATTGGATTAAACACCCCTATTAGTCACCCAAAATCTCATTTCCATTTGCATTTATATTAAAATGATACATTCCCTACCAGTGAAAACATTGCATTGGATCAAAAGACCAAGTTGAGAACAGAATGATTAAAATGCAATGGAAATTATCTATCACCTGTTCATCTCTGTGAACAGAGAGACCCATCGGCTTAATTGCCCTCAATAATTCCGGTTCTGCTGGGGTTGTGTTGGGGTTGAGCAAAGCAGGTATCTAGCAGTCGCTACTGATATTATTGTACTTTTAGTTCTACAGAATAAATCAGCTGAAAGAGAAAGATTTCTTTCACCTGGGGTTAGGATTGCTCATGGATCTCACAGAATTTTCTTGCAAAAAGCTTTCTGAAGCAGCATACGGTTCTTTAAATAAATACTGGAGCAGAACTCTAATCTGAAATTACCCCTCAGTGGGATTTGTTAAAACAAATAATACAAATCAGAAGGCTAGAAATTTATATATGCACCATCTGTTTTCCCTCTCCCTGTTGATGGGTGAAACCTGCAATGGGCTTCATCTCAGAGGCTTTATTTCTTTAATTAAGCAAGAAAAAAAACAATCAAGGCAATAACACACATATGGACCCTCATGTATTACATTGGCGTCATCTGATATACTGTATATGTTGTATGGTGTTAAAAAAGTTCTTATTTTTGTATCTTTCTTAATGTCTGTTTCTTTCTCTCATTGTGTTTTGTTTATTTTATTTGTGTTTTGTTTATTTGTAAGGTGTGTAACGTATTACTGTAGTCAAGTCAGTGCTTTTATTACAGTCAAAGACCAGAGCAAGTTGAAAACATTAAAAATTCTAAAATAAAATCATAAATAACAAAGTCTACATTGAAATCACATTTGCCATTCCAGTCTGTCAGTTGCACACAAGCAAAATTCAGCATGGCCTAACTACAATATAATATCAATCTTTAAACTGTGAGGCCCATAGACATTAGATACTAAAATCCCGAGAGAGAAAATGTAATGTCTATTACTCTATTGTAGTAGGGAGTTCTTTACATATACGGTATATAGGATACATTCTCTGCCAGTATTCAATTGACTCTCTCTCTCTCTCTCTCTGTGTGTGTGTGTACTTTAAATGATCGCTAAACAAATGTTTGTAACTTGAGGACTATACTCTGTGTGTTATATGGGAGTGTTTGTAAGTGAGCTTACAAACTTTCATTTAGCGACTATTCAAAGTTACAGAGGCACTGAAAAAATGTACTTGCAACCAAGTTCTTGCCCTTATGACCATCACAGCATCCCCACGGTCACATGGTCAAAATTTGGGTGTTTAGCAACCGCCATGTTTATGCTGCATGGTTGCATTATCCCAGAGTCATGTGATTCCTGCTTGCAACCTTGCCGGCTGGCTTCTGGCAAGGAAAGTCAATGAGGAAAGCTGCATTTGCTTAACAATAGCGATAGCACTTAGCCCTTAGACTTATATACTGCTTCACAGTGCTTTACAGCCCTCTCTAAGCGGCTTACAGAGTCAACATCTGGCCCCCAACAATCTGGGTCCTCATTTTACTGACCTTGGAAGGATGGAAAACTGAATCAACCTTGAGCTGGTGAGGATCAAACTCCTGGCAGTGGGTAGAGTTAGCCTGCAATGCTGCATTCTAATTGCTGCGCCACCTGGGCCATGCGATTCATTAATAACTATAGTGAGTCACGTAATGGCCAGGGCAAAACAACCTCCTTTCTTAGCAGTGGGAATCCTGGTCCCAGTTGTGGTTCCTTGTAAAATGAGGACTGCCTGTGTGTACGCATGTATGCATATGTGTTTGTGCATGTATAGATATGTATTTGTGTTTGTCTCCATATGTACATAATTATATATAATCATATACACAGAGACAAGAAACTATGATTTCAACCAATTATTATTTCACCCGTTTGTATGCAACTTACTCAGTTTTTTAGCTTGAGGGCCATGTGATTGCATAGGCCTGACCCCCCCTCCCCCAAAATATCCTCGCTTTCCTGAAATGTAATTGGTGTTGAAATTTATTTATTTTTTATTTCAAAGATCATACAGGCTTATTCCCTCATTGCGTATCCTTCTAAGTATTTCCATTTCCAGTCAGCATTCAGGGCCAGAAAGATCCTGTTGATTCTTTCGTATGTGACCTTTCTTGGGACCTGGATGGGTAATGCCTGTGCTTGTCCTGAAGCAGCTTCCTGGAAGTCTTTGATACCCCAAACCATGTTATCTTACTCGACCATCTATAGCGTTGTTGGCAAAAGGTCCACTTGTCATGGTTCCGACAGATAAAACTCTTCAAAGAACTTTGAGGCATTGTTTACCTTAATGAATCTTTATTCAAGTTTCATGGCATCGGCTCGTACATGGTGGAAGCCAAAATCTGAATTCTTCTCCCCTAAACACATAGTATCAAAGCACAATTCCCTCCTCTAATTAACAGTCATAAATCACATTCTCCAATTAGTTTGAAATGCAGACCTTCCCTCCAGTTCTCCAATCCGCCATTTCTTTTTTCCCCACTTTTTTATTTATTTTATTTTTCACAGTTCCTTTAATATACCACAAACTAACCAATGAAATATAAACATTTTTTCAAGTATTTAACATTTGTTATATCAGTAATGCTGTAGGTATTATCTATCGCCATACATCATCTCTTATTTCAAACAAGCTTGAAAAAACACTCTGCTACGATGTTGTTATGTCTAACTAATTCCCATATACATTCTTCCTCCTCCCCCCCCCACTATAATCTAATTCTAACTCTAAAAGTAACACACAAGTTAAGGAGGAAATGGCTGCATTTTCATATATTGTCAAAGAAAGAACATCCGATGTTAGCAGCGTTGACACCACTCCTTCCTCGCCGGATGCTTTGAGTCTGTGGAGATGAGAGGTCATCCTGAGAGCTTCTGACAGGTGGGATGCCACAGGGCCGTTTCTCTCTCCTGCGCTCAACAGCTCCATGAAAGCTCTGGGGAAGCTCATCTGACAATATTGTCAGTATGCTGATGATTCCCAACCTTACCCAGCCACCCCAGCTTGTAGAGAAGATGTGGTTAACATCCTATCCCAGTGTTTCTCAACTGTGGCAACCTTAAGGTGTGTGAACGTCAACTCCCAGAATTCTCCAGCCAGAAAAAGGTGGGGAAACACTGTCCTATCTTGAGGCTTGGAGGCTGTAAGAGTTTGGCTAGGAGAGAATAGGCCGAAGGAAAGAGAATTTGGAGCTTCTAGCGCTAAAGACATTACCTAGTTGGTAATGAAACATGTGCAGGAAAACCACCACACCCAGAGAGCATCAAGGACCCCATGGAAAGAGGATGCAGGTTCTTCCAAGCATCCCCATTCAATGTAGAGATGCTAGGATAGACGTGATCCTCATAATCATGTTAAGCTGGGCAGCCT
The DNA here is from genome assembly GCF_947247035.1 of Vipera ursinii. NCBI lineage: Eukaryota > Metazoa > Chordata > Lepidosauria > Squamata > Viperidae > Vipera > Vipera ursinii. The sequence goes on from NC_139525.1 coordinate 14,383,429, forward strand.
GTTGATCTTTCTCATGTTATTATGCTCAATTAAGTTATTCTTCTTCTCATCCTCTGGCTGATGTCTGACATCTCAACTGTTGTTATTTTTCCTTAGGGCTTCGGGTACTGTTTATACAGCAATAGACATTGCTACAGGGCAGGAGGTGAGTGTGATGCTGTTTTGTTTCGGGGTTATTTTCCTTTGAAACATTGAGGACTGAGCACTGAGCATTCTAAGTGGAAATCTGCTCAGCCCAAGATTCTCGTTGTTTGGACCACTAACCTGATGATGCAGTTCATGGTGTGCATATACATTTTCTGCTTGTGTCCTATTTTATTTTTTATTTATTTTTATTACATTTATATCCCGCCCTTCTCTGAAGACTCAGGGCGGCTTACAAGCTTAGCAGTAGTAGTCCTAGGTGAACTGAAGACTTCAGGACACACAACAAAGCTTAGCTTGCCTTCCTTCCTTCCTTCCTTCCTTCCTTCCTTCCTTCCTTCCTTCCTTCCTTCCTTCCTTCCATCCTTCCTTCCTTCCTTCCTTCCTTCCTTCCTTCCTTCCTCCCCTCCCTCCCTCCCTCCCTTCTCCCTATCTTCCCACCCTTTCTTTCTCCCTTCCTCTCTCCCTTCCTCTCTCCCTCCCTCCCTCCCTCCCTCCCTTCCTTCCTTCCTTCCTTCCTTCCTTCCTTCCTTCCTTCCTTCCTTCCTTCCCCCTATCTTCCCACCCTTTCTTTCTCCCTTCCTCTCTCCCTTCCCTCCTTTTCTCTATCTTCCCTCCCTCCCTTAGGTGACAATCTACACAAATATCTAAACACCTGATAGATTGTTAAAATTTATCCACGCCAATTCAGAGTAGGAATTGGCAACTTCAGTGATGGAAAAGCAGATCATGCTTTATTTAGTACAATCATTTTTTTAAAAAAAAACAGCATTTCCTTTCATGAAAAAGTCACGGGAGAAGAAGATCTAGAAAGAGAAGAGAATAAAATATTATGTACTACGTGATATAGGTGCCCCAGAGCCAAGTTCCAGCAACATTTGTAGAACTCATTCTAGTAGTTATACTGTGTTTCCCTGAAATTAAGACCGGGTCTTATATTTTTTTTGCCTCCAAAAGAGGCACTAGGTCTTAGTTTTGGAGAACGTCTTACCTTAGGACCACCACACCCAGGCCTTCCACACCCTGACACCTTTTGCATCATCTCAATACAGATAGTCCTCAACATATGATTGAGCCCTACATTTTTGTTAAATGAGACATTTGTTAAGTGACTTTTGCCCCATTTTATGACCTTTCTTGCCTCAGTTATTAAGTGAATCACTGCAGTTAATAGGTTACCCAGTTGTTAAGTGAGTCTGGTTTCCCCATTGACTTTGCTTGTCAGAAGGTCACAAAAAGGGATCCACATGACCCCGAGACATGGCAACGGTCATAAATATGAACCAGTTGCCAAGCACTTGAATTTTGATCACATAGGTTTTCTGTAAACATTGTAACTCTGAAAAACAGTCATAATTCATTTTTTTCAGTGCCATTGTAGCTTTGAATGGTCACTAAACAAACCACTATAAGTCGAGGACTACCTGTATTCATGCTTTTCTCACAATTATGATGTGGGTCTGAATGACCCAGGTTGAAAAGAAAGGGTGTTAGGATATAGTTTATAATGATCAACTTCTGCATGTGAGAATTATAACATCTTCAATACCCGTGATGGAACATGAGAATGATTTTGGGGAAAGTGAGTAAGAGATGCTGCCTAGAAAACGGAGAAGAAGAGAGAGCAGACCCTAGTTGCTTAACAATCAGATATTGTATGCAAAGTGGTTTAAATATAAACTTAAATGTCCTGGTTCCGACTGACAAACCCAACACAGTAAGCACAGCTGAGATGATCCACTCTCCAATGCAAAACTTTATTGAGTACACCACTCTGGCATAGATGAAAGGAAAACCAGCTCTGACTAATTGGCACCAAAATCAGTATATTAAAAGTATAGAAACTCCTCTCCCCTAATAGCGCAGGTCCCATTGTCCAATTAAGCTTCAGACAGTTGTTACGAGAGAAAGTTTTCAGTTCTTGTAAACAATCTCTGAGTAATCTTGATTCTCACGGCCCAGCTGTTTGGCACCTACAATCCACATTCCACTCCTCTCCCTTCCTGCCTGAGTTTGTAGACAAGCTAAGAAGCAATAATGGCCGAAACAACATCAGTGATCTTCGCAGCTATCGCTTTCGAGTGTTCATTAATGCAATTATTGCATGATTTTTCTCCCCCCCTCCCTCCTGTTTTGGGGTTGATGTCATTCCAGGTGGCAATAAAGCAGATGAATCTCCAGCAACAACCCAAAAAGGAATTAATAATCAATGAAATTCTGGTCATGAGGGAAAATAAGAATTCCAACATTGTGAACTATTTAGATAGGTGAGTAACCCCAAGTGTTGCTTTTTCTTCCTGACCTTTTCCCTGGCTTCTTTTATTGTTACAAACATTGTAGGAGGATGGTGGTGTTGGTCTGGGGTGGCAAACATTACAAGGAAATTTTAACATGTTCTGGGAAAAGACATAAACTTTCATAAGCTGAAAACTTGCACCTTTTCCTAAAATGTATTAATCAGGAAAAAAATACCTGCCAGATTCCTTCAAAAGTTTATTGTTGGAAAGTTTACACTGGCTTTCAGTAAGATGCTTGTTACCTATTCTGGAAAGTGCCTTTATCCATACAATAACATTGCAAAAAGAGCCTTGGTGGAGCAGTGGGCTAATGCCTCCTTAAGTAACACCAGCTGCCTGCAATTAGTGCAGGTTCGAGTCCCACCAGGCTCAAGGTTGACTCAGCCTTCCATCCTTCTGAGGTAGGTAAAATGAGGACCCAGATTGTTGGGGGCAATAAGCTGACTTTGTAATAATGCCGCTTGGGGGGGGGGGCGAAAGCCCTAATAAGCAGGCATATACATAGAATGAAGGCTACTGCTAAGCACATTGATTTGTGCTTAGATTGTAAGCCGCCCTGAGTCTTCAGAGAAGGGCGGGATATAAATGGGATTAAAAAAAATAAAATAAATCTCTTTCAAGAGATTTTATTTTGAAATGTTTTAATCCAGGATGGCTTGCTGCAAAAGTCTTGAACTTTAACCGTGTGAATGCATCCTATTATTTTTTTTAAAATTTCAGTTACCTTGTTGGAGATGAACTCTGGGTCGTAATGGAGTACTTGGCTGGGGGTTCCTTGACGGATGTGGTTACAGAAACGTGCATGGATGAAGGACAAATTGCAGCTGTCTGCAGGGAGGTAAGAGATACTGTGCTGAGAAAATAGAATAGTGGATATCTTTACGATGAAGTAAATCTTCCCTTTTAAAACAATAATTCCTTGACTTATTAAATTAAGATTCTACTGAACCTGTTTCTATTCCAGTGTGGTGTCACTTTCAAGGCACTGCAATTAACCTGGTCAGTTTCTCACAGTCGCACTATTTTTGATATGTGATTGTCTCCAAACCAGGTGCTGATTAAAACTAGTTTAGGGCAAGGAAACCATATGATTAAGGAATACACGGCTTTCTCTCTCTTATTTATGCCTTCAAGTCCGTGTTGACTCCTAGCAACTGCTTGGATGTATGATTGGATAAAACTGAAGAATTGTGTGGTGGTGGAGCAGAACTTTGAAAGTAACTTTCCATCTGATAGGAAAAGGAAAGTTCATGATCCTAGGACAAAGTTGAAATATATTCTTAAGCAGAACTGTTCGCTCCCCCTTGCGATCCACAATTTGCCATTATTTTGAAAGTAGTACTGTCTCCTGCTTCTGCTGTGAAGTCAGAACGTTGTTCTTTACTTCTGCTCTTCCCTCTTTAAAAGACGTTCTTGTGTTACTGTTGCTGTTGTTAGTGCCTGCAAGCCTTGGACTTCTTGCATTCAAACCAAGTGATCCATAGAGACATCAAGAGTGACAACATACTTCTCGGGATGGACGGATCTGTGAAACTCAGTAGGTACCCTCTCTGCTATTGTGCTGTCTCTCTGTCCTGCCTTGACAGCCAATGCATTCTCCCAGAGAAGAAGATGGTAGAAATCTCCCTCCGAAAATAATCTTTTCTTCTACGGTTAAGTTGCAGCATGAAAGACAGATTTAGTTGGATTTTATCTCATCATCTTTATAGGATTATCTTCAAGGACTTAGGAGATTGCCTACCACTGTGTGTTTCATGAATCTGTGTAACGGGCAGAAGGACTAAACTTGAGGAATGAGAGGAAGAGCCACAATCAACTTAATGGTCAGAGAAAAGAAATCGGGGGCAGAGCAGTAACCTGAGAAAGTGACTCAGACAGGACACTCTGTTGGACCTGCCACAACCTAAACCTTTAAGTAGAAATGATCCTTGGCTCCATTTTTTGAGAAAAATATAGTTTAATAGAGATCAGATGTATTGCAGTATTGCAAAGCCAGAACTGAGAATCTCATGCCAAAATTCCTAAGTTCTACTTTTCCCTCCCTTAACTCTCTCTCATTGCCCACCCCAATGTAACCAATCAGCTTCATGCAAGATGTTTTCATAACTGCCAGTCTAAGTGCAATTTGGTATGCAGTCTCCTCCTCCTTCTTCCAGCTGGGCGACCTTGAGGCAGCATCTCAGGGTGATACAGCACTTACTTTCGTTTCCCCAAGCATTCCCCCTTTCATTCCCCTGCCCACAGTTCACGGCAGTCTGTCACTGCATAGCAGCAAAGCACAAGGAAGCATAAGGTGGCAGCTGACACCCTCATTGGTTCTCGTGAAGATCAAGAGAGGGAGGGTGAAATCACATTCAGGCTTGAAAGGCTCTTTTATTGTAATTGTACAATAAACCTAGTATTGGTGTTCGTAACTTGGGTTTCCTGGTCTGGTCTGCCTTGAAGGGCTGAGGTCAGTCTGACAAGTTTGAACATGCTTCCTCCCTCCCTTCCCTGTGGTGGAACCACTGACTGAAGTAGAGGAGGCCCCAGGAGAGGAGGCTGAAAGAAGCTTAGAGTCAGTTCAGTGGAGGAAACATTGAGGTCTGTATCTACCATCCCCACAGGAATTCAGAGTCTGGCAAGATTCTTGTAAACTGGTGATCAACAATGAAGAAGTCTATCTGACCCATTCTCAGAGCTGTTGTCAGAATCCATTTATATCATATTCATAAATGTATGTTTAAAACATTATTCCATGGATTCTGCCATCTCCCGAGGAGGAGGGAACGAATGTGTATTGAGCCTGTATTAGGCATTTCAAAGGAAAAGAGAAGCCTTTTGAACTGGGGGAAAAAAGGGGGGGTTAGGGTAGGAGCATCTGGCTTGTGTCACGGAAGAGAGCAATAAACATAAAAGGTCCTAAGTTCCTTTTTCCCACGAGAGGGATGATACGAGGTAAATGATGGGGGACTGACCAAATGGGGTTAAGGGGGGGTTGAACCGGGAACTCTTTATAATGGTTTAGTTTGTAGAACAATATTAAGTCCTGTCTTGTATTCCTACAACCAAGCATGTCATAGTAAAGATTCCTTTTGGACTAAGATTTGGCTCCAAGAGTTTTGTCTTCCTAAGACGTGGTTTGGGGTAGGTCCTGACAGCTGTTTTGTTGCTTGTGCCTGAAACTCCCTTTATCTTCCAAATAACTAGGGAAGATCACGTCTAAGGTGCTTTTTCAAATTACATTTCAGCTCTGGACTCTGATTCCTTTCTTCTGACCATCATCTTGGTTGTGGCTCTTTTTCATGTCCTCTTTTTTCCTATTTCTTCTGCCCATTACAGCCTGACGGTCTGAATTATGGGATGGACTTTCCTGCTTTCAGCCATCTGGATATTATTACCATAGATTTGAAAGACCCTGATGATTCGCTCAAGCACTGGGATTTCCTTGACTAGCTTGATTTAATATTGCTTGATGTTTGCTGTTGTCTCTCTTATTTAGTTAAATCATTACTTTGCACTGTTTTATCCCTCCCTGAAATCGATGGCAATAGCAGATCATATAGCTATAAAAGAATTAATTAAGGCACTGGTAGCACCAATTTCCCAGGCTTAATGGACGGCTAAACATGGTGGAAATGAACAGTTGTTAAAAAGTGAAGGGAATATTGGAATCAGTCCAAGAAATTTAAGACAGCAAAGGGTGCAGTTCAGTTCCATTTTTAAAAGCCAGGCAATATGTAAAATGATACACACACGAGTGTATCTGTATCAATAGGAATTGGTGCCCAAAGGGTACCTATTTATTTTACTAAATGTATTACCGCCGTGCTTAAAGGAATTAAACAGGTAAGAAACCATCAAATCAAAGACTTCGGGGCAGTCGTCACTTTTAGGCATCATGCAACACCATAAGGCAGGTGTGGGCAATTAATTCTCCCAAGGGGCCATCTGAGAAACTGGGACTTTTATGGAGGGCCGAACTAATAGACTGAAATCTCCCAAAGGTACTTTTTTCAAAAAAAGCTACTTTAATTTCATGGTTTGTTTTCTTTGGAAACGTTTTGCTTCTCATTCCAAGAAGCTTCTTGGGTGAGAAGTGAAATGTTTTCAAAGCAAATAAGCTAAGCAAGTTCAGTTGCTTTTTTTGGGGGGGGACTTTTGGGACAATCATGACCTGGATGATTGAAAATCTCTATAGACAATAAACTGAACAACTATTTTCAGCATCTTTCGTAAAGAAAAAAAAGCAAGGGACATCTACCCTCAGTCCAAAGGGCAGATTATTCCAAACTGTAGTAGGACAAGAAGCAACGGATGTAAACTAATGAAGAAGAGAAGCAACCTAGAACTAAGGAGAAACTTCCTGACAGTCAGAACAATTAAGCAGTGGAACAACCTGCCTCCAGAAGCTGTGAATGCTCCAACACTGGAAGTTTTTAAGAAGAGACTAGACAGCCATTTGTCCGAAATGATGTAGGGTTTCCTGCCTGAGCAGGGGACTGGACTAGATGACCTCCAAGGTCCCTTCCAACTCTGTTATTTTATGTTCTATGTTCTGTGACCAGGATGGTTTCTACAGTAATCATTTTTATTTTCTGTTACCTGCAGCTGATTTTGGCTTTTGTGCTCAGATAACTCCTGAACAGAGTAAGCGGAGTACAATGGTGGGGACGCCTTACTGGATGGCTCCTGAAGTGGTCACAAGGAAAGCATATGGCCCCAAAGTGGACATTTGGTCTTTAGGAATCATGGCAATAGAAATGGTAGAAGGAGAACCTCCGTATCTCAATGAAAATCCTCTCAGGGTAAGATCAACATTCTACACCAGGGGTCTTCAAACTTGGCCCTTTCATGACTTGTGGACTTCAACTCCCAGAATTCCTCAGCCAGGCATGCTGGCTGAGGAAGTCTGGGAGTTGAAGTCCACAAGTCATAAAAGGGCCGGGTTTGAAGACCCGTTCTACATTGTTGTGTTTGAGTCCTTCCAAAACATGAGAGTGTGGTGAAATTCATGGACTGTACATTTGGATGGAGACCATCCCACAGTCAACTCATGGACTAAGTAGGACAGACTACTTAGCTGTGTGTCCTAGAAAAAGGCAGTGGGGACAATTTCTCCTGCAGTTTTTTTCCTAATGTAGAAGTGTACTGAGATAACAGCCCATGCATTCCTTCTTCAGGGTTATGTAAATACCAGCTTAGCTCTCAGAAAGAAAGGAGTGGGTGAGAAAGAGACTCAAGATTGTCCCATCTTGATTCTCTTGCGTACAAAGGGCGCAGGGAGAGAGAGAACTCTGTTAGACTTTCAAAATTGATGTCAACCCTTTCAGGTAAGCCATGTCAAGAAATTGGTTCCACGAGATGGCTGGAACTCTCTTTTCTTATTGCAGAAAATAGAAGTCCTTTGATCAATTGACCGAAACAGGGATATTTTGGTCAAAACTCTGACAAAACAACCCCTTCCCCCTTTTGAAGCTCTGCACAGAAAAACCTGGCTTCCTCTGATAAATTAACGCTCACCCGTTTGAGCCCTTCTTAAAATTACATTGACTGGACAGATAGCCCTCAACTTAAGTCATTGGCTTAATACCCACTCAAAGTTGCAACAGCATTGAAAAAGTGACTTACAACTTATGACCTCACATTTAAAGACGTTGCAGCATCCCCACAGTCCCATAATCAGAACTGAGTGCTTGGCAACTGGCATGTATTTATGATGGTTGCAGCATCCTAAAGGCACACAGTTGCTTTTTGTGACCTTCCCTGCTGACTTCCCACAACAAAGGTCAATGGGTAAAGCTAGATTTGCTTAACATCTGCATGACTGACGTAACAGCTGCAGTGGTTCACTTAAGAACAGTGCCAAACAAGGTAATAAAACCAGGTGCAATAATCAACAATATTCTTGCTTAGCAAGAGGAATTCTGCTCCCAGTTGGGATTGTGCATTTTGCTTTTATGGGTTTCTAAGAGAAGAATATGGGTGTGATGAGGAGCATTGGAACATCTGCCTAAATAAAAAGAGGAGGTAGAACAGTTGCCTTGATGGGATTGATTCAATTGGTTATTTTATCTCATAGGCCTTGTATTTGATAGCTACCAATGGGACACCAGAACTCCAGAATCCCGAAAGACTTTCTGTTGTTTTCCGGGACTTTTTGAATCACTGCCTTGAGATGGATGTTGACAGGCGAGGGTCTGCAAAAGAACTCTTACAGGTAAATAAAGACAAAATCTTCATCTTTTTTTGATGAAGCATAGCTCTTCTGGAGATTCTCTCTGAGAACGCAGCATGACAAGACAAGGTACTTGTACATTTTGCCCCTTTGCATGGTTACTCAGATTTGATACATCAGGGGTTCCATGGAGAAAGGGGGAAAGATTAAAAGGTCAAGACAACTTGGTTGCAATGGCCATCTTGATTGTTTTTTTTATGACCTTGCAACATTGGTTTTATGTGGGGACCTGGACAGAGGAAGGCAATTGCGCTGAGTTTGGAAAAATATGAGAACTGGATGGATGAGGCTGTCAGAGGAGCTAAGTCATGTTTGCCTTCCAGCTTGATTTGTTTTAATTTTAATTTGCAAATTGATCTCCTATCAATCTGATTTGAGCTTTTGTCACAAGGGGGTGTAGACTGTGCATAAATGTCCATTCAGCCTCCACACTGTTTCAGTTTGATATCTCCAGTCAATTTATGGATTCACGAGCTCTCTTTGAAGGGCTGATTTGATCACCTTTGAATCTAATCCAATTGTGGCGCAGCTGTAAGTTGTATATGTCTCTGGGTGTGATTTGCATCAGATGAACCCTTCCTTCCAAAATCCCCCTTGCATGCTAGGGAGAAAAAACATAAATCTGAATACCTCTAGACCAGGGGTAGGCAACCTTGGCCCTTTTATGACTCGTGGACTTCAACTCCCAGAATTCCTGAGCCAGCCATGCTGAGGGGAAAGGCAGAGGTTTCCAAACTGAGCCATGCTGGCTCAGGAATTCTGGGAGTTGAAGTCCATATTTCTAAGGCAGGGGTAGGCAACCTTGGCTCTTTTATGACTCATGGACTTCAACTCCCAGAATTCCTGAACCAGCCACGCTGAGGGGAAAGGCAGAGGTTTCCAAGCTGAGCCATGTTGGCTCAGGAATTCTGGGAGTTGGAAGTCCACCAGTCATAAAAGAGCCAAGGTTACCTAGCCCTGGTCTAGGCCTGGGCCGCTTTATGACTCGTGGACTTCAACTCCCAGAATTCCTGAACCAGCCACGCTGAGGGGAAAGGCAGAGGTTTCCAAGCTGAGCCATGTTGGCTCAGGAATTCTGGGAGTTGGAAGTCCACCAGTCATAAAAGAGCCAAGGTTACCTAGCCCTGGTCTAGGCCTGGGCCGCTTTATGACTCGTGGACTTCAACTCCCAGAATTCCTGAGCCAGCCATGCTGAGGGGAAAGGCAGAGGTTTCCAAGCTGAGCCATGTTGGCTCAGGAATTCTGGGAGTTGAAGTCCATGAGTCATAAAAGAGCCAAGGTTGCCTACCCTTGCTCTAGACCCATTCTTCTTGGCTGGTTTCCCAACTGTTAGTAGTACCAATCGCACTTAGACTTATACACCGCTTCGTAGTGAGAACGAGTCTTTCTTTCTGATGCAACGTTAGCTCACCCTCGTGGGCTGCACCTCAGGAAGCGCACTAGCCTATACAAAAACAGAGCTAGTAAACTGGCAGCCAAACTGCTGCACTAATCCTCGACTTACAACAGTTCATTTAATGACTGTTCAAAGTTACGACGACACTGAAAGATGTGACTTTTGAGAGTTTTTTCACACTGACGACCTTTGCAGCATCCCCATGGTCCTTGTGATCCAAATTCAGATGCTTGGCAACTGGTTCACATTTATGACAGTGGCTGTCTCCCAAGGTCAAGGGATCCCCCTTTTGCGACCCTCCTGACAAGCAACGTCAATGGGGAAGCCAGGTTCACTTAACAACCGGGTTACTAACTCGTCCACTGCAGTGATTCACTGAACAACGGTGGCTAGGAAGGTTGTAACATGGGGCAAAACTCACTTAACCCATGCCTCGCTTAACAAGAGAAATTTGGGGCTCAGCTGTGATGGTAAGTCCAAGGACTAGCTGTCTCCTGCATTAGCGTTGTGGTCTCTTGGCTAATGTCACAATGCCGTTCGCTACGCAAATCAAGAATTTACCCACCTGTCTCCCCGTCACAATTTCTAAAGGGATCAATTCTTTTCTTCTTCCTTCCAGCACCCGTTTTTAAAACTGGCCAAGCCGCTGTCCAGCCTGACCCCTCTGATTATTGCCGCAAAGGAAGCTATAAAGAACAGTAGCCGCTAGCCTCTCAGAATAGCACCAGGCCCGGTCTTGTTTTGGCCGGACTGAACATCAGACCCAACCAACGCTGTCACACTTTGGACTCTCCTGCAGTCGGACGGGCAGGCGATGAGCGACGTTGTCACTGTCAATGGGGGAAGGGAAGCGGGGAGCGACCAGTCCCGCTGCCCTTGAGGAGACACCACCCTTGGCATCTCTTCTTTCCATTCTGAGAATCCCTTAACTTATTTTCTAAGGTGACCGGAAGCTTTTGGAAAAGAAGCTAGATGAGAAATTTCTTTTGCTACCTGGGGTGTTTCCAGGGCACCACGGCACTGCATGAGTCAACTCAACTGGGACAGTAGTGGTGACACACACACCCACCCACCCAAAACAGCTCTCCTTTTTCTTTTTCTTTTTTTTTGGGGGGGGGGTTTGGCTTTCCGAAAGAGAAGAACGATCCTCTTTCTGCTTCACCTTACCAGGAAGAATCCCAAAGTGTGTTCACCAGCTCCCGGTCAGCTGGCTTGATCTTTAAGAGGAGGAGAATCGCAATGGAAGGCTTGCTTTATTTCACCGGAAAAAGAAGAAGAAGGAAAAGAAAAAAATCATAATGCCAGTGGTGGTGGTGGGTGGTGGTGGTGACGATGACAATAAACCGAGAAGCTGATCAATCACAGCATCCTCTTGCGGGGTGGGTTGGGGTTATCCTTTGGAATGGAGGAAACGGAGAGCATTGCGGTCCTGAGAGCCTAAAGGAGAACAATGTCATTATGTTGATGATCTCACCTTGACGTCACGGCGATGATGTCACGATGCATATTGGTGCTTTTGTGTCTATGAGTTTTGCTAACTTTGGATGGAACGGCAGGACTGCTTTCATATCTGGCCAAGGTGCCTGTCCTTTTTCTCCAGAATCCTGAGCACTTCTATTTCTCCAGCAGCTCCTGGGGCTCTTCTCCAGAGCTGTTCCATTCCATAATCTGGAGGGTCAGTACCCACTCCCTATTTATTGTCTTAGTTGTCCCGCGCTTAATCCAAATCCCTTGGAAGAAACCTCCTTCCAAATTGAAGAACTTGCAGCAAAGAAAGTTTTCCACCTAGGACATCAGCCTAACTGTGTCCAGGTGAAAGCTAAGTTCAAGCTCTGCGCTGATTTTGATCTGTGGAGTGGATTTCTCTCCCCACCCCCACCCCCATCGTAATCTGAAAATAATAATAATAATAATTTTTTAAAAAAAACCCTCAACCCTTACAGCTGTGAATTTTAAGTTTTCCATTAAAACGGGATTTGGGAAGGGGACCCGTGCTGAGGCATCTGCCCAATTTCTGTGAGAACTGATGTGAGATGGGTCTTCCTGAGCCCTCTGCCCATGCTTGAGGAGCTCGGGAAGGAGAAAAGTTTGAAGAGGAGCATTGCCAGAGAAACGCTTCAGCCACAAAGAGCAAGAAAAATGCAGCAATACATAATCTGACGGGGTTATTTTACCCCTCCCTCCAAGCCTGTTTGAACTGTGACTTATCTTGCAAAACATTGAATCTGGAATTTCTAAACTCCCTGTATTGCTGAAATCTAGCAATTACTGTGAATATCTGTTGATGAAGCAAACAGCTTTGATTAAACAAATTTGTGTTGATGTTTCTTCCAATCTGAGTAGGACATATATGGTTTTTTTTTCTTCTTCTTCTTCTTCCCTAAACACGAGCAATTAAAAAATAAGTTGATGTTTGGTTTGCCAGCTATCTTAACTACCCTGTGTTTCTCTCCAAAGCGTTGCAAACATTTCTTGATAGTTTCTACACGTCAGTCTGGTCTCAAGTAGTAGAATAGGCCAGGTTATCTTTTCCTTGGTCAGTTGGCCATCTTAGTTATTGCTGTACTTTAATCTGAGATGAAAACGTTGGACGGTCTGTACCTCAGGTATTAGACGTGTTGAGTTTGGCATGAATGCAGGGAGGGGGAGGGGCAGATCTTCCTAAGAAGGATGAGTGTGAAAGGAAGGTGGTGAGAAGTAGGACGTGGACTTTCAAACGAGAGATCACTGCATCCATTATGGAAGCAGGATCCATGATCTCCTCTTGAAGTTCCAGTTGCACACTCCACATGTTAAAACCATTTGGGAGAACTGTAGCACTCTCTGATTTAAAAGTTGTCCATCCAATAGTTACTTTGAACATGGTCCTAGTTGAACTTAGCTTTCACCTGGACACAGTTAGGACATGGTCCCTGACGGCCTTGGGGCAAAAGTATCACGTGCTGGATGATAGCATTCTTTTCTTTTTGTTGATGTTGTTACAGACAATATGGAAAAGAGCATGGAGTTTGTTTCTGTTTGAAATTTTGGTGGAGATATCTAAATGGGTTTTTATTTGATTCAGCTACCGTGAAATCCAAGGGAACTTAAAGTCAAGATGCCTTCAAACCAAGCTGAACTTCAGATGACTGCATCTCTGCAATTTCTCAGTAGTCTTAAGGACCTGCTGTCTCCTGGTCTTCTTCTGTTTTTATGATTTTCAGTTTTGCCCAGCATTTCCCAATCTTAGCAAACTTAAGCTGTGTGGACGTCAAGTCCCAGAATTCCTCAGCCAGCATGCTGGTTGTGGAATTCTGGGACTTGAAGTCCACCCAACTTAAAATTGCCATGGTTGAGAATTACTGGTCTAGCCTATAGCCAATCCAACTGGGAGATGGTCAGAGTTCTCCCTGATATCAATTTACAAATTGTAACAATACAGGTATGTTTTATCAATTGGTTATCACTGAGGTTTGAAACTCACATCAAACTCAAATTCTTAACAGGCTCTCTAACTTCCCAGATGAAATCTTTGCCTCCACCTACTTTTTCAGACAATTCCCTGACTTCTAGCTCCCATCTTAACATTCAATCCCTCTAATTCATCTTAACATTCAATCCCTCTAAGAGCCTTGGTGGAGCAGTGGGCTAATGCCTCCTTAAGTAACACCAGCTGCCTGCAATTAGTGCAGGTTCGCATCCCACCAGGCTCAAGGTTGACTCAGCCTTCCATCCTTCAGAGGTAGGTAAAATGAGGACCCAGATTGTTGGGGGCAATTAAGCTGACTTTGTAATAATGCCGCTTGGGCCCCCCCCCCAAAGCACTAATAAGCAGGCATATACATAGAATGAAGGCTATTGCTAAGCACATTGATTTGTGCTTTAGATTGTAAGCCGACCTGAGTCTTCGGAGAAGGGCGGGATATAAATGGGATTAAAAAAAATCAGCTATGACTGGAAAGGAGGATAATGAGTAAGATGGAGTACTGCATCCTGTTTTGGACACCACATTATAAAAAAGGTGTTGAGATTTTGAAAAGAGAAGAGCAACAAAGATGATTAGGGGACTGGAAGCTAAACCATTGGAACAGTTGCAGGAATTGGATGTGTCTAATCTAATGAAAAGAAGGACTAGAGGCAACGTGATAGCAGTATTCCAATATCTAAAGGGCTGCCGCAAGGAAGAGGGGAGTTAACCTATTTTCCAAAGCACCAGAAGGCAAGACAAGAAACGATGGAAACTAATCAAGAAGAGAGGCAACCTAGAAGTAAGGAGAAACTTCCTAACAGTGAGAACAATTAACCCATGGAATGTCTTGCCTCCAGAAGTTGTGGGTGGCCCATCAGTGGAGATTTTTAAGAAGAGATTGGATAACCTCTGAAATGCTACAGGGTCTTCTGCTTGAACCGGGGGTTGGACTAGAAGACCTCCAAGGTGCCTTTCAACTCTGTTATTCTGTTATTTCAGGCTTCCTACCTCCCGTAGACAAACCACTAGACTCCCATGTAATTGTTTTCTCCCTGGTTGACTCGATGCTGCTAAATTGATTGATAATATCCTTTATGCATTTCTGTGCTTAGTAATATCGCAGTTAATATGCAATAACTTAAACATCTGGAGGATTCCAGTCCCCTCACGTAGCATTACTCTGACTTTTTTTTTTAACCACAGAGACTCATCTATCGCACATATTGCACACATGGTTCTGTTGGCTTTATTTCATTTCCCTTTATCTCATGTTTTGCTGTTCCATCCTTTGTTGTGTATCTGAATCATAAGCTGCGTAGAGCCGTGGAATCAACAGGTAGCACAGCTGTGCTGCAAGTTCCATGGAGCCCCACCCTTCAAATCTGCATGGACCCAAGCTCCAATTTTTAAGGAGGAGCCCTTAATTGTTATTCCTCTTAGAGAAACGCATTGAGTGATGGCTCCCAGCTTCATGATTGAGGATATCTTTTAGATGGTGCAAGGAAGCCATGCAACTCTAAAATATAGTAGGACTTGTGCCTTGCTTTGAATATAAAGTAGTCTTTTCCAATCTTAACTATTTTGAGATGTATGGACTTCAAATCCCAGAACCATGGGCTTAATGCTTGACACACTTACTGGTGGTGCCTAATTGAGGAAGGTTGCCTCCCTTGCAAAAACCTGTCACAATTAGGTCAACCTAGTACATGAGCATCTCTACACACTGAAGGAGTCTATTCCAGCTATGTCTTAATACAGCCACACTTAAACCCTGTCAAAAATTCAGATCAATGTCTATGATCAGCACAACTCTATGCTGTTAAATAGAAATTAATGGCTGGATAACAGAAATGGATCCCCCTGCTCTTCTTATGGCTAAAATATGAGCCCTTCAACCCTGGGAAGATAAATTTATGGCTCCAATTACTCAGTGGACCAACATGATGTAGATTTATGAATAGATGATTACAATGAAATATGGTTATCCCCAACAGTCTGCTCCTGTGTTCAATAGTTAAGGGACATGGGGCAGAAAACATCCTGCAGAAAGTACAGCAAAATCCACCACAGACAAACAGACAAATAAACAAGGCTTTAATGTTAGATTGGGAAGTTGAAAAACCATTTCATAAGCGGGCAACGATAAACCACGTTGCTAGTAAAACTGCATGGATCAGTCCATGTAATGGTAAGTAAGGAAAGACGATCTAAGAGTATCTTTCTCTAATTGTAATTTGGCCATTTGAATTTCATCAACTTTGTCTGGCAGTTCAGTTTGGAAACCCGATCAAACCAAATCATTGTTCTGAATCTAATCAATAATTGAAATCAGATTAGGGCTGATCGGCATATTGTTAAGGATTAGGCTTCATTAGTTTTTCTATTCAAGTGTTTTGTTGATCTTTACTTTGGAGCAACGTTTTGAAAAACAGAAGGTTTTCCATTGGGTCAAAAAACTATCTGTACTTCAGGCTCCGTTTAGAGGCTTCTCAAGTCTAAGTATCTTGACACAGGTACCACCACCATCAGCTCTAGGCATAAATCATGCAGTTCCTTCCTTCCTTATCTGCAGGAATTTTGTCCTGCTGTGCTGAGCTGGATGACTGCGGTGTGACTTTTATTGCAGGGGGGAAAAAATCGGGCTCTTAGCCAACTCTGATACTAACAATGGCATCAAAAATGATTTGACATTCAGGATGTTGTACATTCTCTGTCACTCTAGTGCTCGAAGGCAAATAATCTAGTATGGAAAATAGGACAATAATTATTTCATTAGAGAGAATCTTCCCCTTTTAGGGCTTTTTCAGTTTCAAGAAAGGCCCAGAATCTGGGATCCATTTTGGGGTGTGTGTGTGTCTCTGCATTTACTCTTCAACATGCAAGGGTGATCTTCACCTATACAGTATGGAAGTAGCACATCTTAAGCCTGTGTGAGTAGCATTTTAGACTATAATTCACACAATGGTTAATATGATTTTGGAAAGAGACTTTAAGTCCATACTTGGAATACTGCATCCAATTTTGATCACCACCACCGTATAAACAAGATGCTGAGACTCTTGAAGAAGAGCAGAGAATAGCAACAAAGATGATTAGAGGCCTGGGGGATAAAATGTATGATGAATGGTTGTAGGAATTGGGCATGTCTAATCTAACGAAGAGAAGGACTAGGAGTGACATGATAGCAGCGTTCCAATATTTGAGGGGCTGGAAACAAGAAACAATGGATGGAAACTAATCAAGGAGAGAAGCAATCTAGGACTAAGGAGAAATTTCCTAACAGTGAGAGAACAATTAATCAATGGAACAAATTGTCTTTGGAAATTGTGGCTACTTCATTACTGGAGGTTTTTAAGAAGAAATTGGACAGCCCTTTGTCTGAAATGGTATAGAATCTCCTTCTTCCAAGGTCCCTTTCCAACTCTGCTTTACTGTTACTTAAAGATGCTGATGTAATGTTGAGTTATGTACAGAAAAGGACTTGCTAAAAGGATAATTTTGCACCATTGGAAAAAAAAACGTTCCAGGAGATGTAGCAACTGAGAGAAAAGATAGAAAGTTCAAATAAAAATCATGGAAAATCGCCTCTTCCTTTTTACTGCATTACAAATTCTGTTATGCAACCTTTTGCATTCCGCCTTTGAAAACGACCAAAACCGGATCCTTGAAACATACAGGAATAGAGCATTCTTTGTTGAAAGGGGAAATTGGAAGCAGCTAGTCTGCTGATTTAAATCATATGATTTGATAAACATGTATTGAGTCTTGAATGTATCTATGCCAGGTTCCTGTTGCTTCCGTTGTCCGGGATAAAAAATGGCTTAGGAACCGAGGAGATGAGAAATTATAGCAGAACAAGGCTGCCCCTGTGTGGCCACATATAATATATTCTGCATCCCAAAGGTGCTTTTTCAAGAGGCAACTGGACTTTCCTTGTTTTTCCTTGAAGACGTTCCGCTTCTCATCCAGGAAGCTTCTTCGGTTCTTCTTGGATGAGAAATGAAACATCTTCAAGGAAAAAAAAAGTTGCCTCTTGAAAAAACAGCTTTAGGACAATAACCTGGATGACTGAGAATCTCCTTAGTCAAATATTTAGATTTTTGGGATCGTGGAAAAGGAATTTCAGCATGCAGATTTGGTAGATTTGCTCTACAATTCATTAAATTTAAGAATGTCTCAAAACCAAAAAAACTCAAACTCAGCTTAATTGTTTCGTTTGCTCATTTATAGGCATGTATGTCATTAACAAGCATGTACCATTTGCCCAAAATGGTATAGGATTTCCTGCCTAAGCAAGGGGTTGGATTACAAGACCTCCAAGGTCCCTTTCAACTCTTGTTATTCTATTCTAATCTAAATCCATACTGCTAAAACAGCCAAGTACATTTTGTGGCAGCTCAAGTGTACACCGTAGTCATTAGGTAAAACCATTTTTCCCAATGGGTGTTATCTGCTAGAAACCAGAAATAAATGCCAGAAACTGGAAAAAAAACCATTGTAAATTGTTATAACGTGATTGTATCATTCACACAGGGATTGCTGTAGATCAGTGTCAAAAGCTACAAAAGAAGTAGACTTTAGCTCTGGCATAGAAACCATTAATGTGTATTCAAAGAAGCAAGAAGAATAACAGAATAAAAGTTGGAAGAGACCTAGAAGGTTTTCTAGTCCAATCCCCTGTACTATTTCAGACAAATGGCTGTCCAGTCTCTTCTCAAAAACCTCCAGTGATGGAGCACCCACAGCTTCTGGAGGCCAGCCGTTCCACTGATTAATTGTTCTAACTGTCAGGAAATTTCTTAGTTCTGTGTTGGGTTACCCAATTCCTGCAACCATTCTTCCTCAGTTTTAGCCTCCAGCCCCCTAATCATCCCTGTTGTTCTTCTCTGCACTCTTTCCAGAGTCTCAATATCTTTTTTAAAACCGTGGTGACCAAAACTGGATGCAGTATTCCAAGTGTGGCCTTACCAAGACATAAAGTGGCACCAACACTTCACATGATCTTGATTCCATCCCTCTGTTAATGCAGCTTAGCACCGTGTTGGCTTTTTTGGTGACTGCAGCAATGCTGGCTCATATTTAAATGTACTAGGAGAGTACAGGTTGGTTCAGATTAGCCCTCGCACCCAATCAGGAGAGAACTAAATACGTCAACTCTGAGCCTTGGGAATAAGATAAGAGAATTGGGGTTTTTTGTGCCCACCAATGGATGAGAAGCAAATGAATGCAAATATTTAAACAGGCACCCTGACTTCGTTGGATTGGTGCTGATTCTGAAGTGACAGTGGAAACACCCCCCCAGAGATTAGAAGAGAGCATGACTCAATTGGATATGGGAAGTCTCCAAAAAAAAATTGGTCGTAGGTCAAAGAAACAAAAATATTCTGGGCATGAGAAATTCGCAGCCAGTATGGTGGAAAGCAACCTTCATTTCTTGTCTAACTTTAGATAAACTATATCAGCGGAATGTAGAGCTGAGTTGTCCACTAGATCCAGGGGTCTCCAACCTTGACAGCTTTTAAAATTTGTGGTCTTCAACTCCCAGAATTCCCCAATCAGCACAGCTGGCTGGGGAATTATGGGAGCTGAAGACCACAAATCTTAAAGTTGCCAAGGTTGGATACCTCCGCGCTAGGTGAATGCACTAGAATCAGAAATTCCATGCTAGTCTCTTAGAGGGGCAGCAAAACAAATTACAAAAAAGTTGTTTAACAAAGATACTGTAGAGATACTGTGAATATGATGCTACCCCTCTCTTAGGAAAAGATACAGACCTAAAATGATTTGACCAGCAATGTTTTGTAAATTATGACATCAAGTGGTATCAGTTTAGCTCAGAAGTTCCTAAATATCTTTCCAATATGAGATATGAACAGTTGAGGAAGTAGTAGGAGACTTCAAGCTATAGATATTTAAGCGCTTCAAAGTGGAATGTGTAGATTCTTGCCGCTTGGAGATAATTCAGATTAACCTGGGAAGCAAATAGAAATATGCTAGTTTTTAGGATTGCAATGGTTTGGATTCAGTTCGAAAAGTGTGCTTTGTAATATACACACATGGAAAAATAATTCTGGTTGGCAGCTCATGTAAACAGCTGAGTGATCAGAATAGCAGCTGCTTTAAAGAGATATGGACAGAAATTAAGTTTGCACTTCCATACGTTCCATGGCACCTTTTTACAAATTATTTCCATGATGGTGCACACTCTGATGATCCCTTTGGCGAATGCTGTGCCAGGCTAAATGGTGCAAGGTTTTGATTCCATTTTTGCTTTAACCTGTAACAGACTTTTTGTAGGAGATGACCAATCTGAGCCCGAGGGAGGGGTCAAACACGTCATCAGTCTTGAGTCCCTTTGCACCCACAAGAGATCTAAGTCCAGCCCACCTTGAATCCCATGACCTTTATCTACCATCATTTGGACTGTTAATAGTTCAGATTCTTTTTTTAAAAAAAACAAGTTTTATTAATTTTCTAATTTTATATCCAAATGTTTATGAAGCAATGTGGTGATTGGATAATCAAAAGTTCAATAAGAAAGTTTTTTTGTATGTAGGTCAAGGTCAATCAATAAAAATTCCCTCTCCAATTCCCTTAGTCACAATATCAAAATCAAATTAATACATTTCTGGTTGTAGCAGAATCAATTTGAACAATTATCTATACATTTTCACGTATACTTATTCATGTCCTGTTTTTAAGTTTTATCTAATTTTAATACAGTGCTCCAAATTAGCCTGTAATATCTAAAAACCTTAATTTTCGGGTAACCCACATTTCCCCTATTTCATTATATAGTAATTATCATATCTGAAATACATACATTGTTCATTTAAATGTATTCTTATTATATTTCAAAAACATATTCTATTTGTCATCTTTGCAATTCATCTATAATTAAAGTATGTTTTACTGTATCATTCCAAGTTCTATAAATAATTCAGAGTTATGCTCTAGTAGCTAATTTTCATTCTCTTAAAAATCCAGATCCTAAATATAAAATCAGTTAATAACTTTTAACAGTTGCCCTTGGCCCATTAAAAGGAAATGTAAGCTTTATTATTACAAATCCCAACATTTACAACAGAAAAAACCCCATTTTTAAAATCTAACTCTAGCTTTCTTTTTGTGCCAAGCAGGCTTCCATATCATTGCCTTTAACTTCTCAAATGTGTCTCCCTTTCTTCCTACACATGTTGTTTGAATCCAGGGAGACCACCCAGTTACCAATTTTTCATTCTAATAAATCCAATCTCCAAGTTTGGCATAGTACAGTTGCCATTAATTCAATCTGGCCTTCTCCTTTCAGTTCCATCTGGCCTACTGTAGGTAAGAGGTCATGTCTGGTGTTGTATTTATTGTTTGGTTGGTTAAAGTCTTAATGTACTGTATTTTAAGGCCTTTGGAATCCTCCATCTTAGTATTGCTTTCTTCAGCTTCTGTTGTTTGTTGAATTGTAGGTTTTATAGTGAAATCAAAGTTTGGGCATCAAGGCTCTCAGTAGATTGTACTTGTTGTTCTTTAAAGTGCCCTATTTTGTTGTTGATTTCCTCATCCTCTGTTAGTTTTTGGGTTATCAGTTTGTCAATTAAAGTCAGACTCTCATTAGGTGAGTTTATGCTGTCAGATTTGTCTTTACATCTGGCTTTCATTTCTGCAGTCATTGCCAGAATTGTATCAAATATAAGTTTATAGTCAAGTGGTGGAATATATTCTTCCATTTCTTTAGTATTTTACAGATAGGCTTTTAGTGGAGGGTATTTTAATAAAAGTCAATAAATGTCCACCTCCACTATTCCTAAAGATTGTTTTCAGTGACAGGTGTTCCCAATTTTTATCTTTAATGTCAAGGACAAATTTGTTACATCCAGATCTCAGAGTAAAAAAAAAAGGTTTACTTGCTATACTAGGTTTCACCACAAGATGTCCTCAATAGCATGTAAAACCCTTTTCCAGACTAATATGAGGCTTTTATCCAATTAATTAATTTATCCAATTAATCCATTTTTAGCAGTAAATAGGGTAGTAGATTCCCACAGAAATAAGTAATAAAAACTTTTTAGTGGCCCAAAAATTCCAGAAGTACAAATAAGATTGCTTAGTTAATTAGCTTAGCCATTTAATTTCTTTTGAGGCTTTAAGGTTTTAACTCCCCAAGTTGGCAGTTACGGATCTTTCAAAAAGGGGAGAAAAGATGTTCAGGAAAGTCCCACAGGGAAGTAATTAGGGAAGTAAGAAAGGTAAGGTCTCACCCAAATCCTCCAGATTGCTTCGTTCTGCTTGATAGTGATTTTGGCTTTCGGCAGGGAGCGGCTTAGTGATCTCTTCTTCTTCAGGCCAAAAGAGCTGCTCTGAATCAAACGGATGGCTACCACCTTTCCGGGTTCACAGAGAGAGCCTCTTCATGGTGGTCACCCCTCCAGGGTGACTTTTGACCCTTTTCAGGGTTCTCCGAGGAAGAAAGACCAGATGGCAGGGAGAGGCTTCTTCCCGCATGTCCGCCGGCACCACATGCGCAAACCGGAAGCCAGTAGTTCAGATTCTTGCAGAGAGCATCAGCATACAATAAATCTATATTCATTTGGACCACCTAGGCTCCTGATTTCCTGCGCTTGACACTTTTGTTTTGCTTAGAGAGAGAGGTCTTTTGCGTCAGAAAATTAAAAGTCATTAGTGTGTGACTAAGACCCCAAGAGAATCAACTCAAGGGAAGTTTGACACAGTATTTCAAAACATTTCAAGTGTGTTGAAAGCTCAACTAAAACAGAGACATACTGGGAGGAGGGTTTCTTAAATATATAGTATTAACTCGCAGTGAAGTCATGCAGGGGGAGCTCTGGAGGAGGCAAATGCTACCACAAATTGTAACAAAATTTGGAATCCTATCACAGCATCCTTTGAACAGATGCCGTGCTAGTGAAAATCTAATCTAAAATCTAATCCAAAGTGCCACCATCAACTACCTAGGAAGGGATCAGCACTGGATTTGGTTTCAAGATTTTATTGTGAGTCTGTATCAAAACAAACAGTACTTCCTTAGCAGGCAACCTCAGTTTTCCCTTTCTTCCATCTGCAGTGTGGGCATAAACAATACAACGAGAAGTACATTTGTTATACAATACACAAAAAGAATGCTTGAATAATGTATGCGCTTCGTACTTATAAAAAGTGCGACATAAATGCCTATAGTCATAGCTTACCTCGAGGATGCTAATTGCAGAATATATTATTCTATATATTTAATAGGTTTATTAAAAATATAACACATGTGTGTAAATATATTGCATACATTCTATATAGAATGCTCTGGCAAGAGCAAAAAGTGCAAAGTACAGGTATTATTTTCTGTGCATTGGCTTGAATCCACCATAAATGTCATGGCACTAAGAGGACACCTTTCATTTAGTGCAGACTAAATTCCCTGGTTAGATGTGCTCGGGTCCTGTCAGCTGCTCCCTTACGCTTACTTGTGCTTCCTTGCTATGTGACGACAGACTGCCATGAACGGTGGAATGGGGGAATGCTTGGGGAAACGAAAGTAAGTACTGTATCTCCTTGAGATGCTGCTTCAAGGTCACCCAACTGGAAGAAGGAGGGAGCTGCATAGTAAACTATGCTTGGACTGTTATGAAAATATCTTACCTGGACCTGATTGGTTAAATGAGGGTGGGCAAAGGGAGACAGTTAAGAGGGGGAAAAGGATTTTGGTGCGAGATCCTCAGTTCTGGCTTTGCAATAAACTATACCTCAGTGGGTTAGGACGCTGAGCTTGTCGACCAGATGGTTGGCAGTTTGGCGGGTTGAATCCCGAGTGCCGCATAACAGAGTGAGCGCCTGTTACTCGTCCCAGCTTCTGCCTACCTAGCAGTTCAAAAGCACGTAAAAATGCAAGTAGAAAAATAGGGACCACTACGGTGGGAAGGTAACAGCGTTCTGTGCGCCTTTGGCATCTAGTCATGCCGGCCACATGACCATGGAGACATCCTCGGACAAGCGCTGGCTCTTTGGCTTTGAAATGGAGATGAGCACCACCCCCTAGAGTTGGAAACGACTAGCACGCATGTGCGGGGGAACCTTTACCTTTACCTTTATACCTTTCTCAACAAGTGGAGCCAAAGGCCATTTCTATTTAGAGTTTTAGGTGTGGTAGGAATGACAGTACCTTTCCTTCTATCCTCATCCATTTTAGGATCTCCCTAAAATATGCCCCAGATGTTGAAGAACCCCCTGGAATGTGAGGAGACAAGACTTCTTTGGGGTACCCTAAAACAACCCTGATTTCTTTCTGCCTCTCATCCCATCAGCAAGAATGTTTGGGGCGAGTCTCTGCTCGAAGATATCCCCACTGTAGGAACCCATGCCAGAAGAGGCCCAATGAACTATTGTCCTACATATGTAGGCAGTTCTCGACTTACGATGATTTGTTTAACAACCATTCAAAGTTACAACAGTGCTGAAAATAGCGATTTATGACCGCTCTGTGCATTTATGACCATCACAGTGCCCCCACCACCACGTGATTGTGATTTAGGCACTTGGGAACTGTTGTGCATCCTGGGGTCATGTGATCGCTGGGGTGCAACATCCCGGGGTTACGTGATTGCCATTTCCAACCTTCCCAGCTGGCTTCTGACAAGTAGTCAACAGGGAAGCTAGGTTGAAAATTGCAACCGCGTGATGTTTTGCTTAACAACTGTGGTGAAACCCTCATGAGATTGTGGGGTGGTGCTTCCCTTACTGAGTGCACCATTGGACAATGATGCTCCCAACTGGTGCTGAAATCAGGGACTATCAGAAAGAAAGAAAAACAGTGACTGCTGAAGAACAGTTTTCCCTTTATGTGGTGGGGTGATGATGATGATTTGACTCAAGTATAAGACAGAGCTGTGTGAAGAAAAGCTACTCATTTTTTCCAACAGGCCAGACGGCTATTTGTCCATTGTGCAACATTAAACTTCCCATCGTGGGATGTGTCATACCACACGTCAAATATAGCATCTCTTATTCAGTGGCTGGCTGCATCGATTCTGAAGACGCAGAGAAGACAATGGGCTCTTCTTAGCAGTCCTGGTAGGATCTGGGACAAAGCTGGTATTTCATCCCAAAAGTTACTCAGTTGACCCAAACCATAAGCCACTTCCACTGAGAAAACTGGCGTGAAGCTATTCAGGAGTTGGGTTTGGAAGCTAACCTAGTTAGCTCTGTGACATGATCCTATTTTCCTAACCGAAAGGCTGAAAAGCTGTAAATATGGTTGTAAATGAACCATCGTTTAGTGCTGATTACAATTTGGAGAGTAAATGGCCTCTGAAAAGAGGGATGGAGGAAGAGGAGGTCATTACATCGGTGACAATCCTGTCCACCTGTCTCCCTTTACAAATTTTTGTACTGTCCATGTGCAACCCAGAGATTACAAACCAAAGAGGGGAGATTCTAACAGCACTGCTCCCTCTTGGGATCCATCAGCCTCTGCAACTCATAATTCCACCAGGTCATCGCTAGAAAGTATCTTGATAGTGATTTGACCGGGCACTTCTTCTGCTTCCTGCAGGCCTCGGCCATGAAGTTGATACTTCTGAACATCCTGAGGGTCACTGGGTGACCCAGACAGCCGGACTTCTCCCAGGAATTTGTCAAAGAAGGCATTGTGCCAGACCTAAAGTGAAGAGAAGGCAAAGAAAAATCTACTATTTATTGTCATTACACAAGGCCTTTTCTTAGTTATAAGGGTATTGTCCAGTGCAAAAGTCCTCATCTAAAAGAGGTCAGATCTTCAAAATTTGCTCTGAGTCCTCTCTGTCTCTCTTGCATATCCTTTTAGCCAAATTCCAGGGGGCTGAAAAACTGTTTCCTTAAGAGTGTAATTGGTTTGATTTAGCTGTACTGTAATACTGAACATCATTTCCGTCTTGTCGATGGGATTAGTGGATGGATGGGTGATTTGAAAAGATTTGAACACCGGAAGAAGTCCCTGCAAGAAATGACACACCAGTTCTGGATGGATATGGAGATCCTCAGTCATCCAGGCCATGGTTGTCCCAAAGGTGCTTTTTCAAGAGGCAACTGGACTTTCTTATTTTTCTTTGAAGACATTTCGCTTCTCATCCAAGAAGCTTCTTCAGCTCTGGCTGGATGATGGGGAATGGAAGGATTTATATTCCTTGCAGACAGCTGGTCATTTGCATACTTTTAGGGAGTCGTTGAGGCCATTCGGAGGTTGGGATGAACACCCTTTGAATGGTGTGGGAGTATGAATGGATTTCCAGAAAGCATTGCAGACTACAAGGAACAGGGCCGAAAACATCCTGCAGCCAAGAAGGCTCCACACCCATTTGCACCACTTGGGTGATCTTGAGGACACAGCTAAACCTCCAAGTGGTCTCAACGACTGTCTAAAAGAACTTTTGTAAGCTGACGACTGTCTGTATTCTTTCTGGATGTGAGCAGTTTGGAGAGAATTTCTGGTGAGAATACAAGATGTAGGCAAAGGATTTAGAAGCTGCCTGCTGCATTTTTCGGGATTGAAATAAATAAATAAATAAATACATAATCTGTAAGACCATCTCGCAACTGCCTGCAGTGACTATTCTAACTCAAAGGGCATCCAGGGTGTCAGTACTAACAGGAAAAAAAAAACCCTGGCAGCATTCCACTCTCTCTTCCCCTTGTCAGCACCGAGGCTGCTGCCAGATTGCTCCTGGCAGATTTCCCAGAGTAAAAATACAACTGTAGTTGCCCTTTTGCTTTGTAAAAATCCAGCAGTGTTTAAACTTTAAATACTGGTGTGTGGTTTTAGGAAGCTGTGTCATAACAGAATAACAGAGTTGGAAGGGACCTTGGAGGTCCTCTAGTCCAACCCCTTGCTCAAGCAGAAGACCCTATACCATTCCAGACAAGTGGCTGTCCAGTCCTTTCTCAAAAGCCTCCAGTGATGGAGCACCCACAAATTCTGAAGACAAGTCGTTCCACTGATTAATTGTTCTGACTGCCAGGAAGTTTCTCCTTAGTTCTAGTTTGCTTCTCTCTTTGATTAGTTTCCATCCATTGTTTCTTGTCCTGCCTTCAGGTGCTTTGGAGAACACGCTGACCCCCTCTTCCTTTGTGACAGCGCCTCAAATATCGGAACACTGCTGTCATTATTATCCCTAGTCATTCTTTTCATTCAACTACTAGACATATCCAGTTCTTGCAATTCAGCTTGCCGGATAGATTGGGTTGGGAGAAGCTGATGATCCTAAATCACCTGTATTTCCAGATCAAAGGCTGGATTTAAATCTGGGTTCCTCCCTATATACCCCCTCTGCCCTGCCCCCCAGGTCCTGATCCAAGTTCTTGTTGATGCCACCATATTGGTATAAAATGAATATTCCCCTCATGGTGAGATGGGTGGCAAACAAATTTAATAAATAAGATTGTCAGGTCTGTATTGGAATGCTGCCATTAGCAAAGGCGGCGGTGTGGGGGGGACACGTGCTATTGTGGATTGAGGATGTTTCTGCATTGTTTCTACTTTCGCTCTGATGTATCTACATGGGAATTAGGAAGGGGGAAAAATAGTCAGGGCCATCTGTTTTAACTCCTGCCGGCTGGCAAGAACAAGACATCAAAGAAATGGCCAGTTATCACTTATAGAATGTGAAGGACACGTGTATATAATGTATGTTCTTATTTGGGGTTTTTACTTGTGTGTAGTGTGCGCTGTGGATAGCACTTAATTTTGTTATGAGTTACACAATGACACTAAAGATATTTCTATTCTATTCTATTCTATTCTATTCTATTCTATTCTATTCTATTCTATTCTATTCTATTCTATTCTATTCTATTCTATTCTATTCTATTCTATTCTATTCTATTCTATTCTATTCTATTCTATTCTAGAATAGGCTCCTGTTGGACTGGGGCATTGGGGTGGGGGCTGAAGAAATGGGGCTTTTAGCTTAATGCTTTTGCGCAGGAACTTCAGATACAACCTTTTTTCTCTGCAATCACTTTCTCTCAGTAAAAGATCTTCGTTGAAAGAATGCCTGTTTCCCGAGTTGTGCTTTCCTGAGGGGATAGCTGAGGCAGGACCTTACAAAAATAAATATATATTATTAAGCATAACAGTGGTGCAAATACAGATTGCAGGGATTCTCTTACCTGGATAATAATGGGGCTGTCAATCTTCCTTTTGTAGAAAACAGCCTGGGTGTTGAAAACAGCGGTCCCTGTGCTCGTCTGAGGGGGGGACTGGACCTTGCTGTTCTCACACTTAATAATGATATAATGGTTGGTTTCTGAAAAAGTACATTTATTGATTAGCATTTTTGGAGACTCCTGGTTTTTATAAAAACCGTTACAGGTAGTCCTCAAGTTACGACCACAATCGAGCCCAAAATGTCCGTTGCTCAGTGAGACTTTTGTTAAGTGCCTTTTGCCCCATTTTATGACTCTTCTCGCCACATTTGTTAAGGGAATCACCGCAGTTGTTAAATTGGTAACAGGGTTGTTAAGTGAATCCGGTTTCCTCCTTGACTTTGCTTGTCAGACAGTCGCAAAAGGGGATCACGTGACCCCGGGATACTGCCACCGTCATAAATGTGAGCCAGTTGTCAAGCATCCAAAGGTAAATCACATGACCGTAGGGATGCTGCAACGGTTATAAGTATGAAAAATGGCCATGCGACTTTTTCCATTGCCGTTGTAACTTTGAACAGTCCTTAAATGAACTGTTGTAAATTGAGGACGATCTGTATTCTACTTTCCATCTTCCTACTTTTTTCCTGGATAAAAGATTTGCCTGCAACTAACCCTTCCCTCACTCTGCACACAAAAGGGGCAATGCTACAAGTAAATATAGACTCGCTGTCACACCAAGAGAACATTCATTATCACAGTCCAATCAAAGGAGACACTCCACTTGATTTCCTGGGCAGATTAACTGATCCACTGTCATAACAACAACAACAACAACAACAACAACGATGATGATGATAATATTGTTGGAAGGGACCTTTGAGTTCATCTAGTCCAACCCCCTGCTCAGGCAGGAAACCTTATACCATTTCAGACAAATGGCTGTCCAGTCTCTTCTTAAAAACTTCCAATGTTGAAGCATTCACCGCTTCTGGAGGCAGGTTGTTCTGCGGATTCATTGTTCTAACTGTCAGGAAGTTTCTCCTTAGTTCTAGGTTGCTTCTCTCCTTGATTGGTTTCCATCTGTTGCTTCTTGTCCTGCCTTCTGGTGCTTTGGAGAATAGCTTAACTTCCTCTTCTTTGGGGCAGCCCTGAGATACTGGAACACTGCTATCATGTCTTCCCTCGTCCTTCTCTTCGTTAGATTAGACATACCCAATCCCAGCAACCGTTCCTTATACGTATGTTTTAGCCTCCACTCCCCTGATCATCTTTGTTGCTTAGTTCATACCAACAGCTTAACACAAGACACGTTGGATTTCTTTCCTCGAGAAAATGGTTATTCCAGGGGAGGTTCTTGGCACATTAAAAATACGGAGCATGTGTTGTGGCTATTTGCACAGCCATTCAGATAATATGCATTCTATAGGTAGTCCCTGACTTGCAACCATTCATTTACTGACAGCTCAAAGTTATAAGGGCACTGAAAAAAGTGATTTATGACCGTTTTTCACACTGACGACCTTTGCAGCATCCTTGGGGTCATGTGACCAAAATCCAGATGTATCCAGATGTATTGATGACAGTTGCAGTGTCCCAAGGTCATCTTTTATGACATTCTGACAAGCAGTGGGGACCTCAGATTTGCCTAACAGCCGGGTTACTAACTTAAACCACTGCAGTGATTCACTTAAGAACTGTGGTAAGAAAGGCAATAAAATGGAGCAAAACTCACATAACAACTGTCTCACTTAGCAACAGAAATGTTGGGCTCAGTTGTGGTCATACATCGAGGACTACCTATAGTACATTCTATGTCTAGGAATTCCATTACTTCGCAAAGAATTCCGGGCATAGGTTGCGCATAAGGAATAGATTCCTTGAATGGTTCCAGAGCTAATTAGAATAGTCTCCTCCTTTAATCTCTTCTTAAAGGTAAAGGTAAAGGTTGCCCTGCACATGCGTGCTAGTCGTTTCTGACTCTAGGGGCCGGTGCTCATCTCCGTTTCAAAGCCGAAGAGCCAGTGTTTGTCCGAGGACGTCTCTGTGGTCATGTGGCCGGCATGACTAGACGCCAAAGGCGCACGGAACGCTGTTACCTTCCCATCGTAGTGGTCCCTATTTTTCTACTTGCATTTTTACGTGCTTTCGAACTGCTAGGTTGGCAGAAGCTGGGACGAGTAACAGGCGCTCACTCTGCTACGCGGCACTCGGGATTCGACCCGCCAAACTGCCGACCTTCTGATCGACAAGCTCAGTGTCCTAACCCACTGAGCCACCGCGTTCCTAATCTCTTCTTAAGTCCCACCAAATATAGCAAAGTGAAACCACACAGCGGGATCAGCTTGATGGAGTGCGCCCAGCTCAGCTACATATGTCATATGTTCTCCCTTCCATTGCATTAAAAAGGGGGCATTTTAATATCAGGAGAGGCCAAAAACGTAGCACCCAGGCTTATATATACAAAAATGTTGCTTCAGCACCTGCAAATATTGTAGGGACTGCAAAACACAAGGATTCAGTTGCAAGAAAAGGCTCCATGGGGGCTTTTTCCAACAACAACAACAGCAGCAAAAAATAGACTGTGTGTTATCAATGGCTCGCTTGTCCTAAACCCCACTTATGATTAAAACACTCTGATTAATTATGTGGCCAGACTCAGCCCATGTTAATCGACATACGGTGATTAATATATGGAGAGTTATTGCCAACTGGAACTAATTGCCTGCTTAAATAACAACAGGGGCTTGTGTTAATCATAACCTGGGAGAGGAGGAGGCCGAAGAAATTATGATGAGAGCTGGAAAAAAAATAACAAAATAACAGACTTTGAAGGGACCTTGGAGATCTTCTAGTCCAGCCCCCTGTTCAAGGAGGAGACAAATGGCTCCCCCAAACCCCCCAGGAATGGAGCACTCACAATTTCTGGAGGCAACCCCATTCCATTGATTGTTCTCGCTGTCAAGAAATTTACTTCCAGGTTGGCTTTCTCTTTGATAAGTTCCATCCGTTGCTTCTTGTCCTGCCTTTAGGCGCAAAGTTGAAAGCTGTGCTTTTGATTTTGGAGATGGGTGTGGTCCAAAATAAGGGGCTATTTCTCACTCAGCAAATCAGTTTTGTAAATCTATACAATCAAGACAAGATCGCCTGTGCTCTATAAATACCGAGATAACCCTTAACGGATACAGCATAGAAGGACCGTGGCGGCGGGGGGGTGGGACTAATGGCAACTTTCCCCTGATACTCACAAGGTATATTTAGATTCTGCATTTCACCATGTCAAGCTAGCATGGTCAAATGTTGGAAATTATGGGAATTGTAGTCCAATATCCCCATTTGGACTTTTGGTTCCTTGCATAAAAATCCTCATAAACCACTCTAGGAAAGGGACCACTCTTAACGCTTACTTTTATTTATATAATAGTTGCTTTTTCTATTTTTTATAAGTGGTTTTATGACTTTCCTACATAAACACATGGTCTCAAAAAGGCACAGATATGACCATAGGCTCAAAACGCCCATATTAATGCATATCTAATTTTATATTGTCAATAAACGTGAATTCCACTCTTAACCTCAAGGAACAAATCTTATAATGGATTTTGGAGCATGACATCTCAAAGTGAAAGGCTGCAGTTACCAACAAAGTCCCATCAGAATGTTTTCCTTCATAGGTTTCTTCGGATATGTCTCTTACAACATTCTAGATTTATTGACCTAACTATACATTATGGCAATTTTCAGCCAGCTATTTCTAAGACAGTCTGTCAATCATTATAAACAACTGTTGTCTTGGCAACGTATAGCAGTGTGTCACAGACTCTGCATTTAAGCCATGCACTTAATATGATTCCTAGAAGCAAAAGGATTATTTTTATGTCCCAGCAAATGTTGGTTTCATCCAGGTAACCATAGGTACAACATATGTCCCAAGGAGATCAACATGGGCCAGCAAACATAACCTTTCCATCAATCAATCAGAAAGAGCTGGAAGGAACCTTGGAGGTCTTCTCTCTAGTCCAACCCCCTGCTCAAGCAGGGGACCCTATACCAGGGGTGTCAAAGTCAATTTCATTGAGGGCCACATCAGCATTGCGGTTGCCCTCAAGGGGCTGGGTGGGCGTGGCCAATGGGTGGGCATGGCCTACTGGGTGGGCGTGGCTAGAGTGCGTATGGCCTACTGATTGGGCATGGCCAGCTCGACATCGTTGGCATCAAGGGTGCCTATGGGGGCCTGGGCAGGAGTGGGACAGATCTGAGGGTCTCTGGCAGAAGGAGGGTCTCTGGGCCAGGGCCAAGGCAGTGGGGGCCGTTCCCTCACTGTTTCCAGGATGGCTTCGGGGACCACATGAAACCACTTCGCGGGCCGGATCCGGCCCCCGGGCCTTGTGTTTGACATGTCTGCCCTATACCATTCCAGACAAGTGGCTGTCTGGTCTCTTATTAAAGATCTCCAGTGATGAAGCACCCACAATTTCTGGAGGCAGGTTGTTCCACTGGTTAATTGTTCTGACTGTCAGGAAGGTTCTCCTTAGTTCTAGGTTGCTTCTCTCCTTGATCCGTTGCTTCTTGTCCTGCCTTCTGGTGCTTTGGAGAATAGCTTGACCCCCCCTCTTCTTTGTGGCAGCCCCTCAAATGTTGGAACACTGTTATCATGTCACCCCTCATCCTTCTTTTCTCTAGACTAGCCATGTCCAATTCCTGCAACCATTCTTCATATATTTTAAGAATGATTGCAGGAACTGGATATGGCTAGTCTGGAGAAAAGGCTCACTTTGGGATCCAGAAAAAAAACCCTGGTTTTCCCAGTGGACTGGACTGGTTAAAAAAATAGGAGTATGTAAAGGAAAACATTTCTCAATATCAGAAATGTTGTCCCAATTAGCAGACAGGCTGTGAAAAGCACATATTTTTCAAGGACTGGGCGAGGAAATTGGCACACATTCTCATCTCTAATGAACAGGATCCAATTTCCTTTATCTAACAGATTAGAAACAAGTTGAGTTTGGCAGCCTCTGTTTCCTCAACGGTGTGTCATGAAGCAACATTGTTCCTTGGATATTTTTGAGCCAGAAATAAGGGTAGGAATGTGCAGAGCGGAATGAATGCAATTTGTTTTATTCTCTGTGCTGTTAGGCAAGTAGCTGAATAGATGTCACCTGGGACGACATTCTTCCCTTGGGATTTAATTCAAGTTTAAGGAACTAGAGACAACGCAAACTGCTGGAGGCAGGATTTTGGGTATATATACCTTGGACTCAGTCCCAGGTTTTGTTGGACACTGAAAAAACGAACCTTTGATATGGCTCAGATTGCATTTATTTGGTGTTATGGGTTTTCACCTAGGAAGGAAGAAATGGCAAACAACTCCTGAAAAATCTCACCAAGAAAACTGCTAGGATATGTCCAAGCAACCACCAGGAGTCAACATTGACTTGAAGGCAGAAAACCAAAACAAAGTAATGCCCTTGACTGCATTAAATACCTTCTCAAATATATCACAATATGCTGAATTCAGCATGTCTAAATGTATAGATACGGTTTTAGTGGATATAACTCAATGGTTGAAACTTCCATTAAGTCTCTGGAGTAAAATGAACATTATTAGGATATTTAAATAGATAAATTAATAAGAACAATTTTATGGCTGGCTAAACTCTTGGCTGAAGAGAGGTTACTTTATGGTGATGGCAGCTTCAACTTGACAGAATTTTCAACTATATCATCACTGAGCTTTTATGCTATATTTTGTGGAATCAGACCTTTTATGAATATTACCCTCTTTAGGGCTATTTGGAGAGCTAATGTGTAACACCCCTGAAATCTTTACTAGCTTTAGGGCCCTGGTATATTAAACAAGTTTATAATATCCTAAATGTATTTGGTTATTAGCAGGCAAGTGGTTATGTTTCGATCCCAAATCACAAGAGAAATTAACATTACAGAATAACTTGGATTTGAAAATAGTGGTGAAGATGTTTTATTGGAATGATGAGAGCCCATAGCATCAATTGTAGGAGATCAGCAGCCAGAACTGGGGGTCAAAATTAAGTGCATCATCAGCTTTGAGTCATTACAGTGCCATAAATGGTCCAAGTCCCCACCCCTCTTGAATGCCATTGACCCTTATTAATTTAGTACTGAACTTTAGTTGACGAGATTAATGTCAGGTGCAAAGAATTAGGACTATGCTGTTCTCCTACAATCATTGCTCAAGCCTATATGCAAGAATCTAGTCAACTAAGGTTCAGTATTAAAATTACCCCAGATAAGGATCAGAAGAATTCAAGAGAGATTGAACTCAGACCATTTGTGGGAACGTAATGACTCTAAGCTGATGACTTGTTTAAGTCTGCCTCCCAGCTCTGCCTGCACTTCTCCTACATCAATACTTCAAATTAGTTGATTTCCAGTTGTTTCTGTTAGAGTTTGAGAGGGTGTGTTCTGCATACAAGCTATCCATAATACTTACTTGGCAGTATATACAGCTGAAACATGTATTAACTGGTATGGCCCAGATGCTTCAGCGCTCTTAGAATGTTTAATTTTGAAGAATCAATGGATCTCTTTCATAAGAAATGTAAATTATACTGTCTTTCTGATTTAAAAAATGAAACTGATTAATCAAAAAGGGTTATTTCATCTTTATTTGAGGAGCATTTAAAAAGGGCTGGATTTTGGATATTTTGTAGAATATTGGATATTGGAACAAATCTGAAAGCTCTTTAGCACATACAATTTGGTCTTATCCAACTATAGTCTTGTTTGGGTTTCAAAATATTACATATAATATGTTAACACAGTTTGAGAAAGAAAGAGTTAAGAACATTAATGCAGTGTTGACTTATATAGAGTTCCCCACTGTATAATAAAGCTCTGGCTTTATTAGGCCTGGCAAGGAAGATAAATTGCACAACTGGAAATACATTTGTTCTTTTGATTTTAAGGCATTGATCTAGGTTATGCTATCTAAAGTCACTGTGTTCTAAAATGAAGAAAATGAAGCAATTGCTTTCTTAAATGGTCTAAAAATAAAATCTGTCAAGGGGGAAAAATATAGAGAACAGGTTTGTAAGAACACGCTCAGAAGTGTTGATTCAAGAGCATTTGTAACAAGCCCTTTGATTATAAGATTTCTTCTTAATTCGGTAGTGATTCTGCATAGATTCTTTGAGATATCGACCATCAGACCATCGATTGTCCCAACTAGTTTAATTTAATAGGCTGCACTTTTGCTGAATGCCGTGGGACAGTAGAAATAAATAATCTTTTAGCTGTTGTAAGGGGGCCCAAATAACAAAACAATGAGCAAACAACAAAATGGTTTAGAAACTGAGCTGTTTTTCTGCTGAAACGGCTATTTTTAGAGCTTCTCTGCAGAATGCTTTTAACATCTAACATTCCCTGAGGAAGCTAGGAAAAGAAGAGAGGTGCTTTCTCAGATTTTTAGGGCATCATCAACAGATCAATAAAACAAATGTTTGTGGGTTTCCAAATGCAGAGGAGCGGGCTGTGTTAGCGCGAAGCTCTGTGGAGCACACTGATAGCTTAAGTAATTGTTACCTGGATTTGGAGTATCCATGGAGAAGGGGGCCAAGAGTCAAGTTGAGAGTCACAATCAAGCTCCTGTCTCATTTAAAGGTAAAGGTAAAGGTTCCCCCGCACACGCGTGCTAGTCATTTACGACTCTAGGGGCCGGTGCTCATCTCCGTTTCAAAGCCGAAGAGCCAGCGCTTGTCCGAGGACGTCTCTGTGGTCATGTGGCCGGCATGACTAGACGCCAAAGGCACACGGAACGCTGTTACCTTTCCATTTATCTACATTCTCATTTATCTACACTTTTTTAAGCTCTGGGCAGTTGCGAAGAAGACAACTTCGCTGGCTGATCTTCTGAAAATCCATTTCCCACTGATTACCCCCCTAGCATGATTGACCTTTTGAGTGAGTCAGCTTGCATGACATGGCCAAAGTATGGCAGCCTCTGTTTGGCGATCTTGGCTTCAAGTGATATTTTTGGTGAGGCTTGGTGTCAAGCTTCAAAGGAACTTTATTCTGTTTCAGCCATGGTTGTTTCTTAGCTGGCTAACAGACCCCAGGAAGGAGGAAGGATGAATGGAATGTGCATTTGCAGGGCTGAGCCAGGAAGTCTGGGCGTAAAGGTCATTCAGATTATTTACGAAGTAAGGAAAGATTTCTCTCATAGCATTTGTCTGAGGTTTAATTGGGGAATGTGACTTGCATTGCCAGGGGCGTTTCTATGCTTTCAATTTACTGATCTGGTGCCAAATTAACTGGAGCTGGTTTTCTATTCATCAGTGCCGATATGCTGTACTCAATAAAGTTTTGCATTAGAGATTGGAATGTCTCAGCTGTGCTTGGGATCATCAGTTGGAACCTTGATGGAAGCCTTAGGACTTCTTTATTTATTATTTTTGCAGTCCCAGGGATGTGTAATAGTCACCTCCAGTGACTTTTGTGACTAGCCACCCATTTGTGCTGTAAATAGGAACCCCTTTACTGTTTTATGCAAGCATCCATGACATGCTGTTAATACTTTGAGTATGATAGAGTTAGATGTAGCCCTCAGGACTACTAAATAAGCATTCAAGGTTTACCAAATAAGGCCAAATGGGATTTGGCTAGAGTGTTATACCTTAAGGGCCATGAGAAGAAGAGGCCTCATCTGAGATACCCAAACAATTGATGCTGGGAAAAGTCCTAGGATTGTAACATGGTCTCAGATCTTTCTGTTGTTTATGGAATTTACTAATTTAGGAGTTAAACAGCCCCAAGTCCCAGAGCTGCAACCAATTATCAGAAATCTTGACTGTGAGGCTGTCCAAGACTCTGCCAAATGTTCAGTTTTAATGCAACAGATGGGAAAGAGGATTAAATACGTGGGGAGTTACTGTGAACTGTGTTCAGTTGCTTTAGCTACAATTTAATTACATTTATATTTCAATGAAATGGCACCAGATTTCCTTCGCCCTGCAAAAACTCCTTTGTCCTCATCTGTGAAGAGGATGGCCCTTAACCTAATTCAGGCCACGCAAAAGGTGTACAGTTCATAAGGCTTTGTGTGTGTGTATGTGTGAGATGGAATGTAGTCTGAAGTTCCAGGAAGGGTGGGGTGGGGGCTGACTCTCAGAGGATGAAGAGGCCGCAGAGCTTGGAATGTCTGGTAGGCAGGAAGGTGGCAAACACAGCCCCTTCCCAGCATATATCTATAATCACGCGGATAGTTGCTTTAGTCTGGCAAAATTCTGTCTGTAGGCAAACAACGATAAAGAGACTACCCAGAAGTAACTCAATATGTCATTCCTGGTTCTTGGGGCCTGACATCTTTTAACATCCCATGCCTTTTGCCTTTTGTCAGTGCACCCATATTGTACTCCTTCGATTCCTTCCTTTTATCTTTCCTCTGGTGATCACTGAAACTCTTAACAGTGCATTCAGGTACAAACAGAGATCCAGAATCTCGTTGCTCAAGTAAGGATAAAAGAAGCCCCAGGAGAAGATTTAATCCCTCCAGAGACCATTAAAAACAGCCTAAACTTCTGCGCTTCCAATCTGGCTTTGTACTCACTTGCAGAAACACCTATCACCAAGCTCCCAAGGATTGGGGGCTTGCAGTCATTATCCTCATATATTAAAGAAAGGAGAAAAGAATGATCCTGCCAATTATAGACCAATCAGCCTGCTCAACACAATCAGCCAACTCTGTGCAAGACGTGTACAACAGAAACTTCAGGACTGGCTGAAACAAGAAAAGATATTTGCAAAAAGGAGCAAATTGGTTTTACGGAAAGCTGATCTACCATTAATCAATGCATTCAGATAGTCCCAGTCTTCAGAACAACAGAATAACAGATTTGGAAGGGACCTTGGAGGTCTTCTAGTCCAACCCCCCTGCTCAGGCAAGAAACCCCATACCATTTCAGACAAATGGTTGTCCAATCTCTTCTTTAAAACTTCCAGTGTTGGAGCATTCGCAACATTTGGAGGAAGGTTGTTCCACCGATTAATTGTTCTAACTGTCAGAAAAATTCTCCTTAGTTCTAGGTCCGTTTTCCCTTTTCTCCTTTTAAAAGGATCCAGAGCAAGATAACGGAGAAAATGTCAACGTAAGCCATTTGCTAACCCAAAATCTAATTCTGGTTGAGAGGCAAACAATTTAATTTGATCTGTAGGGGTTTTTGTGCTGCTGTTAAGGAGAGTAGCAAAAAAGCACTGGAAAACAGTATTTAGACAGCAGAGGGCACTGCTTGACTTTAAGTAATTTTGCCTTCTGCATGGCCCATGCGTTAATAGGCCAAGCAGATATTGATTAAGGCTGGAGGAAGGCAGAAATTGATTGCTGTGTTATCAGCAAAAGCACATATTTAGCAAAACCAGTAATTGATGCTTGATATGTACAACAGCGTGGATACTCAGTAACCAAAAGGGATTTATATTAGTTTGGAATATAGCATCCAGTTCTGGTCATCACAATACAAAAAAAATGTTGAGACTCTAGAAAGAGTGCAGAGAAGAGCAACCAAGATGATTAGAGGTCTGGAGGCTAAACCGTATGATGAATGAACGTGGGAGCTAGGTATGTCGGGTCTAACAAAGAGAAGGAGTAGGGGGTGACATGATAGAAGTCTTCCAGTATTTGAGGGGCTGTCAGAGAGAAGAGGAGGTTGAGCTATTCTCCAAAGCATCTGAGGATAAGACAAGAACTAATGGGTGGAAGATTATTAAAGCAAGATCCAACCTGGAACTAAGGAAAAGTTTCCTGACAGTGAGGACCATTAATCAGTGGAACAGCTTGCCTCCAGAAGTTGTGGGGTCTTGAAGTTTTCAAGAAGAGCCAATGGAATATAATCTCCTGCAAGGGGAAGAGGGTTTGACAAGAAGACCTCCACGGTCCCTCCCAATCTTATTTTCCTATGTTCTAGTTTGTGCTGTTGAAATGGCCGCATGCTCATTTCTGCATTACATCAAAAACCGTAAGTATGAATCCAAGCGTGGAGAGTTCTAAGTGGTTAGACTTTTGGAAAACTTTGCAATCGGGTGAAACTAAGCAATAAGTCCTTCAGTGAACTGTGGATGGGCCCTAGAAGCAAGGAATGAATTTTTAAATTTTGGCTTGTCTCGACATTCCATTGCTTAGATAACATTTTGGCAGGACTTACCCCCGTGACTGCTCTGACTCTGGAGTCCTTCCACCCTGTAGACTTTAACGAGGGACATCCTCTTACGGACACCCAGCAGGATATCCAGGAAAGACAGTCTGGGTTTGTTCTGTTTCAGCTCCCTGAAATATCAAAGTGAAATGGGTATGTAGGTTGCAGAGAAAGCTTAGCAGACGTATACGTTCCGCCTGAACTTTAAAGCCTAGTTCATATAATATGTTCAAGCCAAGGATTAGCCAGGATTGTTAATATAGTTAATATATATATGGGGCTAAAAATTTGCTAAATGATACACAATAATGGTAGTTTTGTTTTAGTTCGTTGTTTTGAGTCACTCCAGATATTAGGGTTCCTTGGCATGCACTGACCTTGCACTATAATGAATGGTATTACCTAGCTGGGTGATGAAATGTCTGCAAGAAAACAAGCAAGGTCAGAGAGCACTAAGGATCCCTCATTTCAGCCCTGAGCTACAAATATTTTCCTTTATCAATCACTCCAGATATCGTCCGTAAGCCATTAGACAGCTATTTATGATAAAAATTACAACGCAAATACTGTGTAGATGACTGATTTCAATGCATTTCGGACAATGGTTGTCACTCCATGGCATCACCTATATCGAATTACCACTTTGCAATGTGGAACAGTGTCCTAACGTGAATGAAAACTGCAGGAAGTCAATGCATATTGTTTTCATCACACAGACTCAAAACGCAGTTGACACCAGAGTGTCTGCAACCTTCAACTTGTTCACTACAATTCCATGAGCAGCTTGCTTCCTCCCTGCATTGTGTCACTCTTCCTTTATCAAATGCGTGGAAGTTTCAGTGAGGACTAGCAAAATGGGGAAGAGAAAAAGCCCTATCCAATAACAATAACAGTTATAGAGTTGGAAGGGACCTTTGAGGTCTTCTAGTCCAACCCCCTGCTCAGGCAGGAAACCCTGTACCAGGGGTAGGCAACCTTGGCTCTTTTATGACTCATGGATTTCAACTCCCAAAATTCCTGAGCCAGCAATGGCTCAGCTTGGAAACCTTTCCCTTTCCCCTCAGCATGGCTGGCTGAGGA
Source organism: Vipera ursinii (assembly GCF_947247035.1). NCBI lineage: Eukaryota > Metazoa > Chordata > Lepidosauria > Squamata > Viperidae > Vipera > Vipera ursinii. The sequence continues at coordinate 14,423,297 of NC_139525.1, forward strand.
ATTCTGGGAGTTGAAGTCCATGAATCATAAAAGAGCCAAAGTGGCCTACCCCTGCCCTAGACCATTGCCAGATGGTAGATGCTGAATTAGTACCTGAGTGCTGATGGAACATCTGTGAAGAGCCTCAGAATAAATTCCCCTTCAGTGTTTGGAGAAAACGTGGTTGGGGTCAAAAGGTATCGGCCTTGTTTGAGAAGCATCTTCAGGTACACGGTGCGATTGTTCAGGTAGGTGAAGTTCGTTATTCTCTCTTGCATTTTCAACTGGTGCAAGCGATATTCTCGGTTATCCTCCACCTAAGGTGGGAAAACAAATGGAGGTTTGACATGTTCCCATTCGGAGGGGAGTTGGCTTGTCAGAGGCTATTTTCATACTGTATGCTGGATTCCAACAGTGAAGCTCAAGTGCACTCAGGAACGGCTGTTCAGGAAATAATAGAAACAGAATAACAGAGTTGGAAGGAACCTTGGAGGTCATCTAGTCCAACTCTCTGCACAAGCAGGAAACCCTACACCATTTTAGACAAATGGCTGTCCAAACTCTTCTTTAAAACCTCCAGTGATGGGAGCACCCACAACTTCTGGAGGCAGGTTGTTCCACTGGTTGATTGTTCTCACTGTCAGGAAATTTCTCCTTAGTTCTAGGTTGCTTCTCTCCTCGATTAATTTCCATCTATTACTTCTTGTCCTGCCTTCAGGGGCTTTGAAAAATAGGTTGACCCCCTCCTCTTCTATGTGACAGCCCCTCAAATATTTTTTTTAATCCCATTTATATCCCACCCTTCTCCGAAGACTCAGGGCGGCTTACAATTTAAAGCACAAATCAATGTGCTTAGCAGTAGCCTTCATTCTATGTATATGCCTGCTTATTAGGGCTTTCACACACACCCCAAGCGGCATTATTACACAGTCAGCTTAATTGCCCCCAACAATCTGGGTCCTCATTTTACCTACCTCGGAAGGATGGAAGGCTGAGTCAACCTTGAGCCTAGTCCTTCTTTTCACTACAGTAGACAAACCCAATTCCTGTAACTGTTCCTTATATGTTTTAGCCTCCAGGTCCCTAATCATGTCGCTGTCACAGATGATACGACTCTAATGGCAGAAAGTGAAGAGGAACTAAAGAGCCTCTTGTTGTAGGTGAAGAAGGAGAGTACAAAAGTTGGCTTGAAACTTAACATTAAGAAAACCAAGATCATGGCATCCGGCCCTCTCAATTCCTGGCAAATAGATGGGGAAGAAATGGAGGTAGTGACAGATTTTATTTTCATGGGCTCCAAGATCACCACAGACGGTGACTGCAGCCAAGAAATTGAAAGATGCTTGCTCTTGGGGAGGAAAGCCATGGCAAATCTAGACAGCACACTAAAAAGCAGAGATGTCACCCTGCCAACAAAAGTGCATATAGTCAAGGCCACGGTCTTCCCAGTTGCAATGTACGGCAGTGAAAGCTGGACCATAAAAAAGGCTGAGCGCCAAAGAATTGAGGCCTTTGAACTATGGTGCTGGAGAAGACTCCTGCAAGTTCCTTGGACTGCAAGGCGATCAAATCGGTCAGTCCTAGAGGAGATCAACCCTGACTGCTCTTTAGAAGGCCAGATCCTGAAGCTGAAGCTCAAATACTTTGGCCACCTAATGAGAAGGAAGGACTCACTGGAGAAGAGCCTAATGCTGGGAAAGGTTGAGGGCAATAGAAGAAGGGGACAACAGAGAATGAGGTGGCTGGATGGAGTCACTGAAGCAGGAGGCGTGAGCTTAAATGGATTCCAGAAGATGGTAGAGGATAGGAAGGCCTGGAGGAACGTTGTCCATAGGGTCGCGATGGGTCGGACACAACTTCGCAACTAACAACAACAACCCCTAATCATCTTTGCTGCTCGTCCCCGCACTCTATTTCTAGAGTCTCAAGTTCTTTTTTCATATTATGGATGCAAAGGTTTGTGAAAGTAATCTCACAGGTAGTCCTTGCTTAACTATGGGTAATTGGGAATGGCAACTTAAGTCATTGAGCAGAAAAATCTATGACCTGTAATGACACTTCTGGTTGCTAGTCTTAAATAAATCCCATGTGGTCATAAAGCATGACATCCTGTGACCATGATTTGCAACTTCCCATTGAATTTGCCTGTTGGAAGCCAGTAATAAAGGTCACGGTTAGCAGTCACATGACTGCGGGATGCAGTAACCATTGTCAAGTATCTAAGTCACAATCATGTGACTGTGGGGACACTGCAACAGCTGGTACTTCAAGGACCAGTTGTAAGTCCCATTCGTTTAGCATTGTTGTAACTCTTTAATTTTTTTATTTATTTTTATTTTATTCGATTTATATACCGCCCTTTTCCCGAAGGACTCAGGGAGGTTTACAGGGAAAATTAAAAAGATACAATATACAGATTAAAATACAATTAAATTAATAGCCCCAACACTTTAAAATTGAATTTAGAACCTTAAAAATCCCTCAGTCCAGGCCAGCCAGCTCATATAGCCAGGTCTTCAGGTCCCGGCGAAACGAACGAAGGTCGGGGGCGATCCGGAGTTCCACTGGCAGCTGATTCCATAGGGCAGGCGCACCCACCGAGAATGCTCTCCCCCTGGGAATCACCCACTGGCACTCCTTGACCGGCGGGACCCTGAGGAGGCCTTCCCTGTGGGAGCGCACAGGACGATGGGAAGTTGACGCTGGCAGCAGGTGCTCCCTAAGATAATCCGGACCCATGCCATTTAGGGCTTTATAGGTCATCACCAGCACCTAATTGCTGAACAAGGGCTGGTGAAGTGAGATCTACCTGCACATGAAGGTAGATCTGATGGCTGGATCTGCCAGGTGAACAATAAGCACAAAAATACAAGATACATTACATTCTTTAGGGCAATTGTTTTGAGTGCAGGTGGATGGAGACCTACCTTGAAAATCTCAAAGCCAATAACAAGGTTATCTCCTGCCCCTTCTTTCCTGTGAATCCGTTGGTCCTTCTGCTGCAGGAAGATCAAGACTTTGTCCTCCACCTTCTTAACATCAAAGATGTACTGAAGAAAAAAAAGAAGAACAGACCAAACTGCTATGAAAGTGTAGTTTATATGAAAACTACCCAAGGGTTGGGAAGCAACTGTTACTAAGTTCTCGTGCAGGGTTATTGACATTTTAGATCTTTCCAGTGATATACATATGTTTGCATACAGCAACCTTACACAGCACTTGATGCAACTTTCCCAACTAAGTCCAGTACAGATGTTTTGAAGATCAGTGCCATAATCTCCCAACTTGAAGGCTCTTTGGATGTTGAAGTACATACTTGGAAAATACGAAACCTCCTGGAGGTTAGTTCTGAGTTATGGGGATTCTTATCAGCCTTATTGAGGGAAGCTCTGGAGGTATCTGATTGGCCAATGTTGGAAGGTGGAATGCCAGAAATATGTACCTAACCTAGCTCCAGGGATGTTTTGTAGACAAATGTAGTGATATAGGGCAATCCTAGGAGGCAGATCAAAGTTCAACCTGTAGGATGAAACTCAAGGATTAGTTGTCTGTGCCAGTTTTATTCATTTTAAAGGTGCTGAAGTGATCACTGCTTATCTTTGGGATAGTTGATAGATAAAAATGATGGGTGCCTACTTTCAAATAAGGAAAATTGGTAGTGAAATCTGATCTTTGGGAACTTTGATCCCAAAACCTCTGATGGAACTTAGTCACCAGAAGCTTAATTTCTCCAAATGTCACAATGCAGATCATTGCAGATAAATAATACTGAAATAGTTTTAGAAATTGCACAGTATCTGGAGAGAGAATCGGTCTAAGTCAGACATGTCAAACACAAGGCCCAGGGGCCGGATCCGGCCTGCGAAGTGGTTTCATTTGGCCCACAAAGCCATCCTGGAAACAGTGAGGGAATGGCCCCCACTGCCTTGGCCTTGGCCCAGAGACCCTCCTTCTGCCAGAGACCCCCAGATCTGTCCCACTCCTGCCCAGGCCCCCATAGGCACCCTTGATGCCAATGATGTAGAGCTGGCCACGCCCACCCAGTAGGCCATATGCACTCTAACCACGCCCACCCAGTAGGCCACGCCCACCCTGGCCATACCCACCCGGTCCCCTGAGGGCAACCGCAATGCTGATGTGGCCCTCAATGAAATTGAGTTTGACACCCCTGGTCTAAGTGTTGCCTCCTGAGTTTTTGGGAGCTCCATCACTGGAGATTTTCAAGAGTAGATTGGACAACCATTTATCTAAGATAGTATAAGGACTCCTGACTTGAGCAGGGGATTGGACTAGAAGACCTCCAAGGTCCCTTTCAGTCCTAGAATTCTATGATTCCATGATCCTTTGGATATTCTGCAATATTTTTGCAGAATTTTAAACCATGCAATGCATAAAAGCAGTGCTGATACGAAAACCAGTGGAACAAATTATGGACCAGTATTATGGACCATGTCCAAAGGAATATAGGTACTGCCAAACTGAGGATGAGTGGAAAAGAGATTTCAGGAGATAAATGCATATATCCTAGTCACAACTTCAAAAGTGAACTTCTAGCTTATGCGTATGCAAAAAATTCCCTCACCCCTAAAAAACCTTACAGGATTTACTGCTGGATTCTGAATGCGTGTTAGTCACGGGGGTGGCTGTGCAATCCTAAGACATAGCTGCTTTAAAGAGATGTGCACAGTGCTACGTGCACTTATGTACATGCTCTGAATGCATTTTGCTTTTTTAAAAAAAACAAAGAATGGCAGCATGGATCTAAATATTACATGCATAAGAGGTAGTTACATTTGCCGTTTCTAATAAATTAACATGATGTAAATACAAGCACATCAAAACCCCAAAACAGTTTTACCTTGTCTTATACTATGTCAGGTCAAGTCCTGTATTCATTCTATCTATCTATCTATCTATCTATCTATCTATCTATCTATCTATCTATCTATCTATCTATCTATCTATCTATCTAACTATCTATCGTCTGTCTGTCTTTCTGCCTGCCTGCCTGCCTGCCTGCCTGCCTGCCTACCTACCTACCTACCTACCTATCTATCTATCTATCTATCTATCTATCTATCTATCTATCTATCTATCTATCTATCTATCTATCGTCTGCCTGCCTGCCTGCCTGCCTGCCTGCCTGCCTGCCTGCCTACCTACCTACCTACCTATCTATCTATCTATCTATCTATCTATCTATCTATCTATCTATCTATCTATCTATCTATCTATCTATCTATCTATCGTTTCCTGCCCTGCCCTCTAGTCTTTGGAAAATAAGTTGACCCCCTCATCATTGCAGGAGCCCCTCAAATATTGGAACAACAAATATTTTTGGGTTTATACTTATGCCCACAGAAGACCCAAACAATGTATGAATCAAATATAAATTATAAGAAAACCTGAGGGTTTTGGAGAAAGGTGGCTTCGTGGTTTAAACACCCTCCAGAGCGATTTAACAAGGGATCTGGATTCTTGGTCCACTCTCCACGCATCATTTTCTTTTCCCAGGTCTTATGGATGCTGAAGAAAGAGGTATTCACAATCCGGCAGATGTCCACATCAGTAAAGTTTTTGCACCAGTCTTCAAATGTCATCCTGACCCAAAGAGCGTTAAAAAAGAAAATAAACCCTAAGCACATTATTTAATTAAGGACAGGTGGGTGAGTAGAGAATGTTTCTTTTTTCATATAAAAATAACATCCCCCACTATATATATGACGGATGAGATTTCATCGAAACGTTGCCCTGATACCTCCAATTCTACATGGTGGCTTCAGCTTCCTTCACCAGCCTGAGGATGACGGATGGGATTCCGTCAAAACGTTGCTCCTACACCTTCAATTCTACGCGGGAAAAAACCCGAATGACCAAAGATCCACATACAAACACCCGCGAAATGGTCATTCGGGTTTTTCCCCACGTAGAATTGAAGGATTAGTTTCCATCCATTACTTCTTGTCCTGCCTTTGGGCGCTTTGGAGAACTGCTTGACTCCCTCCTCTTTGGGGCAGCCCCTGAGATATTGGAACACTGCTATCATGTCCCCCCTCATCCCAGAACAGGCAAATAAAATACCAAAGGGTCCTCTGTTGCTACTCAACAGCTAGGATTCTCTGCCATGAACAGTCATCTTATTTTTTCTTACATAACTAAATATAAAAACCCTTCATGGCTCAAGGCCCAGCCATCTTTGAGATGGCCTCTTCTCCACCGAATCTTCCCATCTGGTAAGATCGGAGAAAGAGCCTGATAAAGATTGTGTCTCCAAAGGAGTCCCATCTGTAGAAAACTCACAGCAGAGTCTTCTCAAGAATGGTGTCCCACTTGTGGCACAGCTTGCTATTGTACACTGAATTACCTCGTCCCAGATGTGTTTTTGTAATTAAATAAAAAAGATGGATTTGGGAAGGGAACGTTTGAGGAACGTTTGAGGAATGTTAAGGGTGAGAATCTACTCAAGTGGGTTAGTATCACTATGCTGTTGAGTGTTGAGTTTTGAGTTTTCTGCTTATTTCTAAGTTCACTGATCTGTGCAGTTAGAAGCTGAATGGCATAGAAGAGAGAATGAATGAATGAATGAATGAATGAATGAATGAATGAATGAATGAATGAATGAATGATGGGAACTTGTACCAGGAAAAAATATAGTTTCTTGTGCAGAGAAGATAATACCACTAAGGATTGTTGGAAGCAAAACTAAATATGACATGGACATGGATTGAATAATTGAGCTCACCAAAATTCTCCATTATTTTCAAGGGTGAGACCTAATCTTGTGCGCTCCGATTTGCTCACTTTTTTCCATTCCTCAGACCTAAAAAAAGAAAAGGGGAAAAAAGTTAAATGCCTACTTTATTCATTTTTTAAAATACAAGCGCACTTAATGTTCAGCTGCACTAGTTGAAGAATAAATTGGGCTCTAAAAGTGAAAGTAATGCATTTGCTGAAATTTCTGCAACTTGAACCTGGTCTTTCCAATAAACTTTATAAAAGGAAACTAGGGACAAAAAAAACTTGCTTTGCTTTCAGTGGGCTATCAAAAGTCTGCCCCTGAAGGAGCGCTTGACTCCGTCTTCGTTGGGGCAACCGCTGAGATATCGGAAAACTGCTATTATGCCACCCCTAGTCCTTCTTTTCACTAGACCAGACATTCCCAATTCCTGCAACCGTTCTTCATATGTTTTATCCTCCAGTCCCCTAATCATCTTTGTCACTCTTCTCTGCCTACTTTCTAGAGCCTAAATATCTTTTTCATATTGTGGCGACCAAAACTGGATGCAATATTCTAAGTGTAGTCTTACCAAGGCATTAAAAAGTGGTATTAACACTTCACGTCATCTTGATTCTAATGCTTCTTATCATTCTTAAAATATGGATTCCTTACTCATCACTCCATGGTCCATTCCATTCCCTTTTCCCCCAAGGATTCCTTAATCGGATCATGAAGAATTTCTCAGACTTTCCACCGCACAGGTGCTTCTGTCCAACAGACATTTTCAGGATAGATGTCACTGAATACGCATGACCTTTGACTAAGCCCATGTCAGTCTCTACTTCAAAATCACTGAGGGATGAAGGCTAGGCATAAGACAAACACAAATTAATGCCAACTTTCATTGTGGTTATTGGTTTCTCACATCAATAGTAACCACTTCTAGATATTGCTCCATCTGACTGTATGCTATTATTTACTCAAGGGCTAAATGGAGTATTACTGCTCTCACATGCCTCTTAAGATATGATAAGAACCTCCAGAACTTGCTAATGACACATATCAGTCAAACCTGAGAAGTTCTGTTCAGGGATACACTCAAGATGGGTTTCAGATGTAGAAACACAAACACATCTACACGCATCAACTCCACTGTGTTCTTTTAAGTAAGTCTCGAATGCATGTTGATATGTGATTAGAAGGAAAACTCAAAGGGATAGAATTGCTCTTTTGGTATATGGTATCACAGTTGTCTTTCTGTTACCTTAATACTTTATTTGGGGATTTTTTTAAAATTTTTATTATATTCTCTCAGAAGTAGAGGTCTCCTTTTGCTATGAAATGAACTATGCCTCATGAATATTCTTCAGCAGAGACAATGAATGATCTCCCAACTAAAACAAGTAGTAAACACTTACTCAGATCCCCTGGTAAGCTTGGTGCATGAAATAAGTAGGCTAATCCAGGGGTCCCCAATTCCCAGTCCATGGACCGGTACCGGGCCACGGCATGCCAGCAACCGGTCCGCACAAACAAGCAAAGTCCCATCTGTGGGATGCAGGCAGCACACAAAACCACACACCCTCCGGTCTGTGGAAAAACCTCTCTCCACAGAACTGGTCCCTGGTGCCCCAAAGGTTGGGGACCTCTGGACTAATCCATGGAATATCCTACACCAGAAATGGAGTAGGGGGATCCTTTTAGGGATATAGAAGCTTGAAGCTGACAACATGGTTTTCTTTTAGAGTAAAATGACATGATCCACCAATAGAGAGGATTCTTATTAGAGAGTTTACACAAAACAGGGTACGCAAAAACCACCAAAGAAACATTTCCTGTGGAACACTATAAAACCATGTACTAGAGAAAATTACATGCCAAAAGAAACAGATTTCTTATGATGGGGAGAGGTCATATGGAATAAGTGGATATGAACCAAATAAAATAAAATAATTCAATTCAATTCAATCCAATCAGGTTTTCAGTGTTAATTGATGTACATTTCTGCAGTGCATCACGCTTGTGATCTGTGCCATTCTATTTGGGAATTAATTAGTGCAGAGTAAGTAAGAACCATGTTATTCCACCCCATCCTTATTTCCACTCATGAGGTTAAGGAAGTCGTGGAAAAATGCTGCATTCTGAAGATGTGTTTAGGTTTTTTCCCCTCTCCCACAGATAAAACTTTTGAGTGAATGAAGTTCCAGGGCTCATTGATTTCAGCCAGATGTCAAACTTAGGTATACCAGTCTTAGGCATTAAACAATTGTACCTGACCTAATGATTGCTCTCGGATGCTACATAGTATGGCTGAATTGCAGACAACAATCAATGGTTCAGGACTGGGGCAAGAATTGGCTGATAGGGCTTCTTGGAGCATTTGGTTGGCTGTTGTAGGATCTTTAATCTGATGCAACGTAGATGGCTTTTGTGCTGGGTTTTGTTTTTGTTCTAATCTTGCACTTCAGGATTTTACAAGGTCACCATTAAGTCCTTATTTACTCACAGCCAGTGAGGGCATGTAGAAAGACACCTCCCCCCCCTCTCTCTGAAGTTGATTATGCACATGGGAAGTAAACAAGAACATGAATGGATGACACAGCATGCTTGGATATGTCTCATTTTAATTATCTCTAAGATCTGATCCAAGAATTACTCATATTTTGTCCCATTCCAAAGGGGAGTAGACATATCTACAAAGGTCAACCGCATTTCAGGAGACATGATGGCTGCGTTGCTGGTTTCCAAATTTCTCTTCACCTCAGATCCTTCCCATAAGGATTTGTCTCCAGGAAAAAACAACAACAAAACACCCTAGTGTGTCTACAGAACAAGCCCTAGAGGAGATCTGGAGATGTTCTATGGTGCCCTCTCAACTGACTTCAGTATTACTGAAGCCTCCCTGTTGTCCTTTCCAAATTTATAGTCCCATAAAATCTTTTGCGGAGAAGATGGCAGAGAAGGACATATTGGCCACACAGCATCTCTCTTGAATCCCTTTTCCAGAGAAATTTGTGGCACCAGAGTGGTCAGTTTGAATTGAGGTGGGAGAAATTAAGTTATTTACGACTAGCAATTTGGAGTCCATTAACGATTTGTCCACAAATTAGATAAACGATAACATTCAGGAATGGCTCGGGCAAACACTTTCCTAAATCACTTGCGTATAAGGAGGAGGAGAAAGTGCAGCACAATCAGGCTTACAAGATTTTGTTATTAGAGCCAATCTCAACAAAGGGAGTTTTTGCCTTCCTACTCTGGTCTACCTTATGGGGCTGACAGTTTGATACGGAATCAGAGACAGACCAAAGGACACATCACAGCTTGCTCTCTGTGCACTTACCATGATGTAGCAGCTGATCAATCCTCCCCTTTTATGAACTTTCAGCAATTCTCTAAAGAGTTTCACCTGCTCAATGATACTGTAGTCGTAATTACCATCAATTAGGTTTATGGATTCTGTTACAGCTCCTGTGAAATCGACAATTGCCTCGGCTGTGCTGCCCCCATCCAAGGCTTCATAACAACCTGCCATCCTAGAGAGGACATGACACAGAGTTTCAGAAGCACAGTGAATGAGGTTTTGTTATATATTTTCCCGTAACTACACCTGACCTTCTTGAACTCTCTAAGGGTTCCTGCACAACGGAAGGGACAGTAAAGTGGGTGGGACTTCAGAAGGACTCTAAGCTTGCAGAAATGTTCTTCCAAATATAAATCTCTAGATCTACACGGCGATGGAAGATCGTGTAGTAATGAATTGCCATGAAAATATCACGCAATAATAGAACAGCTATTTGTTTGCTTTGCCTGCAGTATTCATCCTCCTTTAATCCAATACTCTTCTACCACTTCTAAAACTCTATGCTCTTTATACTGGAATGGATCTGAAATAGGGAGGGAGTAGTGTGAACACAGGGACGCGGTGGCTCAGTGGGTTAGGACGCTGAGCTTGTCGATCAGAAGATCGGCAGTTTGGCGGGTTGAATCCCGAGTGCCGTGTAACAGAGTGAGTGCCTGTTACTCATCCCAGCTTCTGCCAACCTAGCAGTTCAAAAGCACGTAAAAATGCAAGTAGAAAAATAGGGACCCCTACGGTGGGAAGGTAACAGCGTTCCGTGCACCGTTGGCATCTAGTCATGCCAGCCACATGACCACGGAGACGTCCTCGGACAAGCGCTGGCTCTTCAGCTTTGAAACGGAGATGAGCACCGGCCCCTAGAGTCGGAAACGACTAGCACGCATGTGCGGGGGAACCTTTACCTTTACCTAGTATGAACACACTTCAAGGTCCTTGTAGAAGAGAACAATGCCTACGAATATCCCCGTATTCAGAAATCTTATCTGTGTGGCTGACAGAACTGCAATTATGCCTCATTAATCATCACATACTTTGCATAAGCTTTCTCCAGAAGAGCACTCCAGAATTCATTGGGGTCCTTAGAAGAGCAGTAGATCAGCTTGTTGTCTACAGTTGGCAATCGGTCATCTATGACCACATCAATCCATTCCCCAAAGCACCAGAAACGGAAATGAAATATTCCAACATATTTCTCTGGTCTCTTTTGGTCCCAGTCCTGTTCCTTAATATTTGGGATCACCTACAATATGTAAAAACAAAACAAAACCCTGAAAATAAAGTACTACAAATATAGGACTGAAAATATTCATTGGTGAGTCAGAGATCAATTTGTTTATTTCAGGAAGTATTTACATACATATAAGTGGAAGCTGCAACTAACAGACTATTTATGATAGGAGATAAGCATCCCTCTCAGATAAAACTACATAAAAGATGCCCATTAACGGTACAGATGGGCACCTTCTCCATATTCCTCCTTGGATTAACTACAAATTGATCCAGGTTTTTCTGGAGAAGAAAATCAGAAATATCTGGATTCTCCTGAATCAATTGCTAAAATTTGCAGGAAGGGAATTGACCCACCACAAACTCTTTTCATCTTACTCCACTCCCATTTTACAGAGCAACGTGTCTTAACCTTGTCAATGTTTAAGATGTGTGGACTTCAACTCCTGGGATTCCCCAGGCAGCAATGGAATTGGAAGACATTCAAAGCTGAAGTCCATCTGTCTTACAAGTCACCAAGGTTGAGAAATCCAATGCTAGACCAAAACACAAACCAACAGCAATATGTATTGTTATGGTCTGAGGAGGATGCAACTTGTTTTGACGTGAAGGTTCTGGGGCATGCCTGAGGCCACCATCTCCAAAGTGGTGTGGCTTAGAACACCATGTTTAAATTTTAACCAAGGAATGCAACATTTATGGCTCCAGAGGTGTACCTTCTGCCACAGCGTCTTCCGAAGAGCGAGGCAAGAACAAGCAGCCACAAACCAGCAGTTTCCTAGGCTCCCTTGATGTAAATCATGGGAACTGATTCCATTTATGGTCAGCTGTGGTTCTTCACAGAACTCCTGTGAGAATAAAGCATACAAACAAAATGGGCTGGTTGATATCTCCTAGATTAATAACTAGTAGGCTCCTTAATTTGGCTAAGGATCCTAGACGGTTCAAAGGAATACAGGTTTAAGGCATGCTAACATTTTCTACAAGAATCTGAACCACTAACAGTCAAAACATATTGCTGGTAGATAAGAGTCAACAGAATTCAAGTGGGATGAACTTAGATGTCTTGTGGGTGCAAAGGGACTTGAGACTGATGACTTGCTTCACCCCTCCCTCAGGCTCAGACCGGCCATCTCCTACAATAATGCAGTTAAAGAGCACTCCATTGTTTGAACCCAACAGAATAATAAAAATCCATCAGACAGGCATTCCAGAAGTGAGTTTGGAACAGGGGGTGCAGCTGGTAAGGGCAATCCTCACCTTCACAGATCTCTAAAACAAAGGAAAGCCAAATTGAAATCATAACCACAGTCACAGTTTCACTTAACAACTTGCTTCACTTAACAACAAGTTGCTTAACAACTGAGTTGTGCGGTCTCCATTGTGGTCTGTTCATAGATAGACAATGTGGTTGAGTCTCCACTTATTCCCATGAGGTATCTCCAAGTCCTCTTCTCACAACCTACTATACCTTGAAAGTGGAGGTTCGTTCTCCAAGCTTGCAGGTTGGTTTCCAAACATTTCATTACCAGGCAGGGGAACATCTTCAGGGAATGTCAGTGTTGGTGTTCTTCTGCTTGTAAGGGCTTTGTGTGGTCAGTAGGTCTTGTGATGGGGAAGTCATGCCAGGTGAGGGTCTTGTGATGTTCAGGTGTGGGTCACATCAGGTGATGATCACACCTGACCCATCACAAGATCCATCACAAAACCTACTGATTACACAAAGCCCTTATAAGCAGAAGAACACCGACACTGACATCCCCTAAATTCTGCTGAAGATGTTTCCTGGCCTGGTAACGAAATGTTCAGAAACCAACCCACAAGCTCGGAGAATGAACCTCCACCTTATCCTACACCTGAGCTACAGATATTTACTACTATTGCTACTATATCTTCCCATGCTGTATGCTGTCACCAGCCGCTTCACTCCAGAGAAAACCCTTTCTGCCAGTGGTTTACCAGGGAGGAGGTACGTGACACTTCCTTCTTTTAGTTGCATGACCTCTTGGGATGGGACACGCAAAAGACCACCTCTCTTTTCCGGAGTGAGTAGCATTGAGAGTTTTCCCTCTTCGTTACATACGGAGAAGTCAGAACCAAGGATCAACGTTGAAAAGAATTGAAGAACATTCTTAATAACTCCTTTCTGAAAAAAACTGACTTCAATCCACTCAAACTCACCAGGACAAATTCACCCAGACAAGACATTCCATTCTTGTCCAAAGCCAATCAGGGTGGTGGCTTTTACCTGTCAGGTGGACTCTCAAGATGATACTTTCCCCAGAATGTTTTGAGGAGGTTTTGATGAATGAACAAACACACTTATAAATGCTAGTGCTCATTTTGCTGCAAACTTCGATGAGACAAAACATCAGAATAGAATACAGAATGCAGAATAACAGAGTTGGAAGTCTTCTAGTCCAGCCCCCTACTCAAGCAGGAGACCCTGTGCCATTCAAGATCAAAATAACATCCGAGTGTTCTTGTCTATAGACAGTTCATAGTCTACGTCTTTCCCACGATTCTTAGTAAAGTAGAAAACATCTTGTATCTACTGAGGACTTTTTGTTCCCCCCACCCACAGTTATACCCTCTAGAAAAGCTCTGTTTTTCAATGTCCCTTCTTTTCTCGAGATGGTTTTTCTTACCCGATGCCTGACACAATCAGAGCTCAAGTTCCAAAATATGTTTTTGCTTGTCTGGCAGTTGATATTGGAAGCTCGCCCATGCATGAATCAAACACGCTCAACTTCTGAACCGTTCAGAGAAGTTGTATATCTTACTCGCTGCCTCTTGCCAGAAGAACAGAGCTGAACCATCATTTAGATGGGAACTCTTGTCTGTATCCTCTCGCCACTTTGAGCCAGACAGGCCCAGAGGTCATCATGACGGACAGCTCTGCATGTGGATGTGGTTTTAAAGCTCGCTGAGGGACAGGGCCAAAGCAAATAAACACAGAACCATAATTACATCTGCTTTTGCTGACTTTCGCAGTTACGTAAGATTTCATATATACTGTGAAAAGAGGATACGCGAAGCAATGCAGTAAGAATTTGACGGGCACTCAAAATACTCGAAGCTTCATTTCCTGGCAGATGTTGTATGAATAAAAATAAGACCTGGTTTTCTTTCTATTGGATTTTTAAGGAATGTTAGTCTCTACTGGAAGATTCAGAATTTGGGTTCCTGCAAGGCCATGATTTAGACCTGAACTTTTATCTGTAAATTTTCAAAAAAAAAAATTGGAAGGAGAAAAATTAAGGGATTAGAATATGGCAGCATTATCAGCCTTGGGCCCCCAAAGTTACACTGTCAACAATTATGTAGCGTAATTATCCATCTTTTGAACTATTACAGGTTAAATAGCTGGGTTAAATATATTTGAGGTGAAGATCCAAAACTGGCTACACTTTCTTTTTATCAGTTTGATCACCAGGAGCATTCGAAGGAGAAAGAACAAGCAAGGAACTCAACCTTCGTACCTTTCTTTGGTTCAGCTCATATTTTTGATTATGTGCCATCAGCTCAATGTCATACATAGACAGGGTAAAGGATATGAAGGATATAACAGAGCAGAAGAGCAGAGTAATCAAAACAAAAGCAAAGCAAAACAAGCAAAATAAACTCAGTGGCATAAGTATCCATGTTTTAAATAAAATAAAATAAAAAAGGAGGAAAATAGCTTTCACAATCACAATCACTCTATCTCCAAACCAACAGTTTCCTGAGTGACATAAAGGTGGAAATCACAAAGTCTCTGGGGAGAGATTCCTTCCTTCCTTCCTTCCTTCCTTCCTTCCTTCCTTCCTTCCTTCCTTCCTTCCTTCCTTCCTTCCTTCCTTTCCATCCATCCCCATTGACTTGGCTTTCCTTCCTTCCTCCTTTCTCTCTCTCCTGCTTTGTATTACATTCCTTCTTCCTTCCTACTTCCCTCTCATTTTTCCTTCCTTCCTTCCTTCCTTCCTTCCTTCCTTCCTTCCTTTTCTCCATCCCTTCCACTTTGTACTTCCTTCCTTCCTTCCTTCCTTCCTTTTTCCTTCCTTTCTTCTTTCTTCCTTCCCTCTTCTCCTGCTTTGTCTTTCCTTCCTCCCTTCCTCCCTCCCTCTCTTCTCTTCCCCTCCCTCCCTCCCTCCCTCCCTCCCCCCCCTTATCAGAAACTGGCTGGGAAGGTCTCAGACGAAGGTCACATGACTCCAGGATGCTGCAACTGTCATAAATACCAAGCACCCAAATCATCTGAGGATGGGGATGCTGTGACCATCCTAAGTGTGAGAACCGACTGCAATCAATGTAATTTTCCATTGTAATTTCAAATGTTCGCTAAAGAAACAGTCGTGCATTGAGGACTACCTGTGTAAACCAAAACTGTAATTAAGTATTATTTGTTAAATAAAATTTGTTCGAAAAACCATAATTAAAGGAAACTGTAATTTGGATTGATATGTGACTTCAGTTAATATATGTTATTAGGGCAGTTTTCAGGAAAGTACGACTTTTTAATTCTCAGCTCTAGAATCTGAAGCCACGAAAGTAATAGAACCCAGAAAAAAAACCTGAATTAAATTCACTAAGAAGATAGGAAGAACGGAGGCTCTGGCTGGATCAATCCCTACATCCAGAAGTAGAGCTTGGAGTGTGGAAAAGGAGTTTGGTTTTAAAGGGCAGTGAAATAGTCCAAAACCTACAAAAGACTGTAATATTTAAAAGCTTCCAGCTGTCTTGGCATTTTTCCAACTTATTCTTCCTCTTCCAGGCTGTTTGTCAAGGCAAGAGGAATTAATCAAAACCATGAGCAAATTTTACAGGGCCGAATTTTAGGAGCTTTGGGGTTGTTTGACACTTCTCCATCTTGCAAAACCAACCTCGGAAAATCAAGTCAATGCTAGATTCTTTGGGAACATAAGCATCTAAATAGCTTGCATCACAGCATCGTTTCTCCCTCTTCTTAAAATCAAATCCTTTAATTGACTGTTCTCAGGAAAGCAAACGGCATAATTTGGCATCGAAAGATTACTCTCCGCCCTCGCTGCTTCCACACAAAAGATTGATTAACACAAATATTCTCCCCTAACCCCACCCCCAGTCTTTCAGTTCATATTCATACATCAACTTTACTCAAGGACACTTTAATAATTGGCCAAGGTGCATTCATTATTTCTTTAAGGCAGGTGGCAACGATCAAGAACAGGAAAATAAACATGAAACACTTGTCCATAAATTAGTATGCATCTCTTCTGCGGCAGCGTTTATTCCGACCTGGTATTTGCATCTTTTTATGAGAATTCCTCGCAATTTCTTTTAGTCTCTCTACTTCAGCTAGGAAGGGGAGGTAGAGATTCATTGAACAGTTGTTAAATGAATCACTGCAGTTGTTAAGTTAGTAACACGGTTGTTAGGTGAATCTGGCTTCCCCCCACTGACTTTGCTTGTCAGAAGGTCACAAAAAGTGATTACATGACACCAGGACACTGCAACAGTCCTAAGTACGAGTCAGTTGCCAAGCGTCTGAATTTTGATCATGTGACCACGGGGGAATGCTGCAATGGTTGTTAAGTGTGAAAAACAATCGTAAATCCCTTTTTTTCAATGCCGTTGTAACTTTGAACAGCCACTAAACAAACCATTGTAAGAAGTCGAGGACTATCTGTTATACAGGTAATCCTCATTTAGCAATTTCCTCATTTAGTGACTTTTTGCAGTTATGACAGGGTTGATCAACTAACTTTACAACCATCGCATTGATGACCTTCTCAGGTCTATAAAGCAAAGAAAAGCTTTCGTAAGATCAATACGGTTGGAGTTTCATTTAACAACTAGTTCACTTACTGACTGAGTTGCCAGCCTCGATTGTGGTCACTCAACTACGGACTATCCGTAGAAGAAAAATTGTGATTGAGTGAAATCAAAATAATCACTTAATCAATGTGCTAAATTTTGGAGTGGAATTTTTCTTTAGAGTAAATGCTTAACTATTTGTAATGGTTGATGGCATAAATAGCAATAGCAACAGCACTTAGACATATACCATTTCACAGTGTTTTACAGCCGTCTCTAAGTGGTTCACAGAGTCAGCATTTTGCCCCCAACAATCTGAGTCCTCATTTTACTGACCTCGGAAGGATGGAGCCCATCAGCCGAATTGCAGTCAGCAGAATTAGTACTGCATTCTAACCACTGCGCCACCAGGGCTCTAAATATTACATGTTTTTCAAAGTTATACACAGGATGGTTAGATTTATGGAACTTGTGGTGCGTGGAGATTTTTCAAACTTTCCTTGCCCAATCACAATCAGAGTTAAAGTCGCAGAGATGACAAATGAGACTTTGGATGAAAACAGCCCATGATCACAGATGGGAGTGTGATCTAAAAAGTTATGGATTCTTCCATGCTGACTAGCTTAGTGTGTTGAAACTAGCTTCTGGCTTCCTATCACAGGATTTGCCATCTGTCAACTTGGAGACCACACTGTGCACCTCACTAATCGTTCAGCAGTCTATGTTGATGTCCTCCTAAGTGGCTTGCAGAAAATGAAAAATCCCGGAGCTTAGTTGGACGGGGAATAAAAAGCAAAATAACAACAACAACAACACAATAAACCCTACAAATTGCTATGCTGTGAATTTCAGAAGGAAAAATGTAGGAAAGCCTTTTTTTTTGCAACTCTTTCTCAGATGCTTTTTGATCTAACCCAGGAGTCTTCAAACTTGGCCCTTTTATGACTTGTGGACTTCAACTCCCAGAATTCCTCAGCCAGGCCATTGTAAAAAAAGAAAATAGAAAAGGAGGACTTTGAAAGCAGATAATTAAATCTGTTTGGTTTTATGTTGACATTTATTTTGCTTTTATGACTCTAGCAGGACTTGAGGCAAGCTCTGGGTTTTTTTTGAAGTTTATTGTAAGCTTTCAAAGTAAACATCATGGCCTTTTTTTTCCTCACCTCTCTTCCTTGTGCCATTACACACCTCCTTCTACTAAACCACATGGAAAGTGCCCAAGAGCGAAAAAGCAGTCAATGGTGAAATTAGGAGGCTCGCTTTGACATATAGATGACTTCTATATCCTGGGAGAGCCAGCAGCAATGGGGCCTGCCTACTTGGGTCAGGAGGCAATGCTTTCTCACCACCAGACCCACTAGTCCTCAACTTACAACCACAATTGATCCTCAAATTTCTGTTAGTAAGTGAGTTTTGCCTCCTCTTACGACCTTTCTGTTGTGATTCCTCACCAGCCAGTGGATCCGGCAGCTGACTCTCAAGAATCTGATGAGGAGGAAGGGCCTGGAGTGACATTAGAGTAGGATGAAGGCTCTGAGGAGCTCCAAGACTTACAGTCGGATGAGGAGCCTGGCCCCTCTACTCACGCTCAGGCAGAGACACAGCTGTGCTGGGAGTCTGAGTTAGACAGTGATGAAGAACAGTTGGGACAAATCTCGGATGCACGAAAGCGCAGGCAAGAGAAGCGAGTAGGACAGAGGAATGCAATGGGGCGGCTCCAAAGGCAAAGGAGAAGGCATTAGGAAGCCAGGCCTTGGCTGAATTATAAAAGGGATGATGTGACAGGTGCTGGTTGCCAAAGGCAACTGTTCGTGTTGAGGATCAAGTTTCTGTGGACTGTGTTTGTTTGCCTTGGACGTTGACTCAGGTCTGTGAATAATAAAAGGGGTTGGTTTTTTCTTGCGGTTCCTGCCTGGTTCGTGAAAGAGGGGTTTCCTCCTTGTGAGCATAACAAGGACTCACGTAGGCTGGGACAGAACATTTTCCTGCCACGCTGGTTAAGTGAATCACTGCAGTTGTCAAGTTAGCAACATGGTTGTTAAGTGAATCTGGCTTTCCCCATTGACTTTGCTTGTCAGAAGATCACAAAAGGTGGATCACATGACCCGGAGACACTGCAACCATCATAAATAGGAGCCAGTTGCCAAGCGTCTGAATTTGGATCATGGGATCATCAGGATGCTGCGATGGTGTAAATGTGAACAACAGTCAAAAGTCACTTTTTTCAAAGTTGTAACTTCAAACAGTCACTAAACGAATTGTTGTAAGTCAAGGACTACCTGTAACCTGGAGGATGCTACCTTCAAAGGTTTTTTTTTAAAAAAAGCAGATTTTTTTAAAAAAAATATGAATTAAATTACGGATCAAAATGAATGACAAAAAACTGGATTTTTTTTTGGGGGGGGGGTGTCTCCTGCATTCTTAATGGCTGGATATACTATTTAATTCTGATCTCTGCGGAGGTAAGTGAGAAGTACCACTGGTTGCACTTTTGCCAGAATGTTGTCTTCCTATGATTTTATTTGGACATTCAATTAACCTTCCAGCATGCTTGGAAGAAACCTGGTCATTCAGTGGTTGACTATTATTGATGGCGGATGGATGAGAAACATCAGGAATGTCCCACTGTTGCATTTCTCCACATTGTTCAGCTTTCGAGACGCTACTAAGCTTTATTCCTTCATTACTCTGCTGTCTGGTGAGGCCTTTCCAGGAATGGAGTTAACTGATACGTTTTTGCTGCCAGTTTTGTACCCTTCTCTCTCTCTCCTTCCCCATTTGTCAAATGACGGGAGAGGTTCTGTTGCAGCAAAACTCAACTCCAACTTGTAAAGCTGGGCTTGGAGCTCATTGTAGCATTCACCGGCTAATTAGTCAGAGATGGAATGGATTCTGAAATCAGTGTCTCTTCAAAGAGTTGTGTAACGGAAGGCTGGTCTGTACAAATAGTCTTTCAGTCCTAAAAACAACTTATTGGGAAGGTTCCTGCTGCAGCCCCACCATGCAGTCAGAGCTGAGGAAGCTTCTTGGATGAGGAGCGAAACATCTTCAAAGTAAAACAAGGAAGTCCAGATACCTCCTGGAAAAGGACCTTTGGGACAGCTGGCTCATACTTAAGTGGTGGTCTATCAGGACACCTAAACCTCTCAAGATGTTATGGATCCCTAGATGTTATTGGAGAGATCTGTGGCTGGATTTGTAACCATAATGTCATCCTCCTAAAACCAACAATATTATTTTCATAACTAGATCTGAATTTCTACCCAGAAGGAAAGCCTGTAGCTCACTCTTTCATGCGTGAAAAATCCCAAATTTGGGTTCTAGCATGGAGGACAGGGAAAAATTCTTCTTTAAGCCTTTATTAGTTAGTGTACATAATACCAACTTTGGCCATTCAATAGCCTCATACAGCACAGAGAGGCCAATTAAAACATCCAGACGCACAGACATCAATTTTTTATCCAGCTGGCAAAATAATCCCTAATTTCTCTATTTCTTTTTGTGTGTGTATGAAATGTAACAGTTTTCCTGCACCGAAGGATGGAGTTAAACATTTCTCTTCATCAGAGGACACTGAATCCACTTTGTCACTTCAGTGATAAAGAACATTTTTCCATTAATCCAGAAAGATGTTGCAACGCTTCATGTTTAGTCTGTTCCCATTGCAGAAATTCCAGCCTCTATCTTATATACTTTACCTCTTTATCCTTTCTTATAAACGCCTGTTTATAAGAGTTGAGTCCTGCAATCTGCTTCTGTTCCTAATTAAACTATATTTCTGTCGGTGTAGTGGACGGAATTCTCTTTGGGTGGTACCATTATGCTGGCATTTCAAATGTGGAACATGTTAAATGGAAATTAAAATTAAGGCCCTATTTTGAGCTCAAAACACTGATTCCAAGTGCCAAACAAAAATGGGCAGAAGATCATTAAAGAGAGATCCAGCCTAGGACTAAGGAGAAATTTTCTGACAGTGACAACAATTAATCAGTGGAACACCTTGCCTCATGAAGTTGTGGGTGCTCCATTGTTGGAGGTTTTCAAGAAATGTTTGGACAACCATTTGTCTGGGATTGTATAAGGTCTCCTGCATCGGGCAGAGGGTTGGACTAGAAGACCTCCAAGATCCCTTCCAGCCCTGTGATTCTGTGATTCAGTGTGAGTGGGAAGTGGGGTTTTTGATCATTCTGAAGTTCCATCAAGCACAAAATAAAGTGTTTTCAGCTCAAAATGGCTGTGGAATACAAAAATACAATTTTGAAATGATTGGAATATCTTGGAACGATCCCATTCCACCATACCTGGCTGTAGCCCTGGACAGTTTCAGGAATTTGACTTGACTTACAACCGTTTGTTTAGTGACTGTTCAAGGTGATAACTGCACTAAAATAAATGACTTACAAGCAGTTTTTGCACTTACGATTGTCATAGCATTTCCGGTCACGCGATCAAAATCCAGGCACTTGGCAACCTGGTTGTCGCTTCCCAGGGGGTCATGTGACCACCATTTGCAACCTTCCCAGATGCCTTCCAACAAGCAAAGTCAACGGGGAAATCCAAATTCACTTAATGACCCCATGACGTATTTAACCAATGCCATAACTTGAGGAATCAAAAAGCTTGAGGGTGGATGTTTGTTCTCCGAGCTTGTGGGTTGGTTTCTGAACATTTCATTACCAGGCTAGGTAACATCTTCAGTGGAGTTAGGGCAGTGATGGCGAACCTTTTAGAGACCGAGTGCCCAAACTGCAACCCAAAACCCACTTATGTATCATCGGGTGCCAGGTGGGCATGGGCCATTAGGTGGGCGTGGCTGCGGTGGTAACGGCAGACTGGGTGGGACTAAAAAGTTCAAACAATCAATTCCAACTTTGCGAGATTTTTTTTCCCCAGCGAGAAGTTGAAATTGATTGACTGATTGAACCTTTTTCTTTTTTTGCATACAGCAGTGAAGGCCTAAAGCGAAAAGGTTTTATAAAACCCAGCTGAAGGCCTAGGACTGGGCCAATGGTGTGCGTGCCCACAGAGAGGGCTCTGTGTGCCACCTGTGGCACCCGTGCCATAGGTTCACCACCACGGAGTTAGGGGATGTCAGTGTTGGTGTTCTTCTGTTTATAAGGGCTTCATGTGGTCAACAGATCATGTGATGGGAGAGTAACATCAGGTGAGGGTCTTGTGAGGGACCAGGCGTCAATCACATCACGTGAGGGTCTTGTGATGGGTCTCCCCACCACAAGACCCATTACAAGACCCTCACCTGACCCAAGTGATGGGTCTTCTGATGGATCTTGTGATGTTTCAGTTGTGGATCAAACCAGGTGTGGATCACACCTGACCCATCACAAGGCTCATCACTAGACTCTCACCTGATATGACGCTTCCATCACAAGACCTACGGACCACACGAAGCCCTTATAAGTAGAACAACCCTGACATTCCCTCAACTCCGCTGAAGTCGTTACCTAGCCTGGTACTGAAACATTTGGAAACCAACCCACAAGCTTTGAGAATAAAACTTCATCCTCATCCTATGCCCGAGCTACAGATATTCGCCACTATTGGAAATCAAAAGATTATAAGATTGGGTAAGTCTAATTTAATAACTACCGTATTTTTCAATGGAATCTCTGGTCCCGATTTAGTTATAAGTCATGGGGGAAAAAGTACCCCTGCCATCCAACCCACATGTTTAAAATTATATTTAATACAATGCTTCCATCTGTTTATCTTAGAACTAAAAATTCTGGAAATTACTCCTGATTTTTAACAAGCACAAATTTCACCTAAGCCCACTCTTTGTTTCTGGAGAAAAGAATGAAAATAACACAGGAATCCTTGACATTAACATTATTTCAATTTTACTTACAAGGCAACAACTTTGCGGGGGGGGGATTTTTTCTCCTAAAGGAACATTTCAATCAGAGCCCAGAACTAACTACATCCAAACTGCAACAACCAGAATTCTGCTTAGAAAGAAAGGAAAAATCTTGATTTTTCCAGATGTTGAGCTGCAATTTCCAGTAGCCCCAACTGACACGACCACTGGAGAAGAGTGTTGGAGATAGCAAACATGATTTAGAGGATCATAAACTGCTCATGCAGGATGCAAATTGCCTCTGTAACAGCCGACGCCTGCATGAAGTTGGCCAGATGTTGTGTATGGAATCTTTTTGCAGATATGATATACATTTGTGTTTTTAACAACTTCACCCAGCTGTTTCTTTTTCTTAAAAACAATGATCTGCATATCTAAAAGGTTAACATTGGAGGGATGATAAGTATATAACGGAGTGGTCATTTTGACTTCCAAAGAATTAGCATTAGTGGCTCTGCGTCAAGCTGGAGAACAGTTATCTCGTGGGTTTCATTGGGCTGGTTTTATTCAACATTTTTATTAATGATCTTGATGATGGAACTGATGGCTGATTATCAAATGTATGGGTGTCACAAAACTGGGAGGTTAGAACAACGCAACGAGAGTCTAATCTAGACGTGTTGATACACAGGGCTGAGATGAACAAGATGCCCTTTAACAGAAAAAAAATGTAAGTTTCACATTTAAGGGGAAAACGTTGAATACACAGAGAAGATGAGAGCCAGTTTGGTATAGTGGTTAAGGCACCAAACTAGAAATTAGAGAGGCTGTAACTCTGTTTTAGGCACAAAGTCAACTCGTTGACCTTGGGCCAGTCCCTTTCTCTCAGCTCTAGAAAGGAGGCAATGGCAAACCGTTTCCAAAAATGTTGCCAAAAAAACTACAGATACTTGTCCAGGCAGTCACCAGGAATCAACACTGACTCGAAGGCACCAAAAAATCCAAAACAAGCAAGCAAGCAAACAAAACCACATAAAAGATGACGGATTCACGAGCACTGCAGCTGGGAAGGAAATGGGTTTGAGCATTGCCAATACATTGAACATGAGCTAGCACTGTGAGACAATTGGTAGAAAATCTAATGCAGCCTTTGAAAATCTAATGCAGCCTTTGCCCTGAACATTTCATTACCAGGCTAGGTAACATCTTCAGTGGAGTTAGGGCAGTGATGGCGAACCTTTTAGAGGCCGAGTGCCCAAACGGCAACCCCAAACCCACTTATTTATCGCCGGGTGCCAGGTGGGACGTGGCCCACTGGGTGGGCGTGGCTGTGGTGGTTATGGCAAACTGGGTGGGTGTGGCCAAAGTGGGCGTGGTCACCTCAATGTTGCTCATGGGGAGGGATGTCTGTGGGGGCCAGGCAGGGTTGGGGGAGATCCAGGGGGTCTCTGGCAGGTGGGGTGGTTGGCCAGAGGCTCTTCCTGATGGGTGAGGCAGGCTGAGTATGCCAATTGCTGCGGGGCAAGGCAAGGTGAGGTAGGGGCCAGGGCAGCTACTGCCTGACACCATCAGCCCCCCCCCACAGAGGCCAGCAAGGGCATGGGGGTCGATGGTGTCCGTCAGCAGCCACAGCCTGCTGGCTTCTCAACCGGCGCACTCTGGACAGCTAGCCGACAGCTGAGGAGGCAATGCAGTGGGTCGTGCCTGGGAAAAGGAGAGCATGTGAGGCCAGGAGGGACGGGATGGGGGGGGAGGGAAACCAGCTGTGCTGGGATGCATTTGGCCACGGGGGGCCTTGGGCAGCTGGTTGAAGAGGGACGGTTGCCATCTCCGGGACATGACACACGTGCCCACAAAGAGGGCTCTGAGTGCCACCTCTGGCACGCGTGCCACAGGTTCACCACCACTGCCTAGCTTATTGGATACTGGAACATTCTCTCTTCTAGGAATTCTAGGTAGCTTGACCATGGCACGGGTTGATGGGATCCAACAAACCCTAGAAGGTTCCAGATGCCTTCCTGTGGCTCTATAGAGTCTTCCTTAGCTTTGGAAAACTTTTGAGAATTGTTTACTTTTTCCATAAAAGAAAGAAAAAAGATCATTTGAAAACAAGACAGATGAATTTTGGACATAGCAGAATGAAGTTCTTGCTCAACAGCAAGCTGACCTTCATGGTGGTCTACTGAAGGAAGCCAAAACATTATTTTTTTTAAAAAAAAACACCAATTCTTCTTTAGGGAGTTATGAGTTATGAACATCCTCCAGACATTAAGACTCTCGGAAGAGGCTGACTGTCGGAGATGGATGGGAATTAACATTTTTCTTTGGTGATTTGGGTAGATTCTCTTCATAGATCATAAAATTGGCTGGCTGAACCTTGTTTAGCAGGGTCCAAGAGGAACAGACGCAGACAAAATACCCCTATGTAAGCAAACATTCCTTAGAGGATTTTAGCTTCCAGCGTGTAATCAAACCGGATCTTTTTGTAAGATTGAACTTAGGAAACATAGCCCAATAATAACCAGGGACTTAGCTGTTTCTTAAGGATCGTTTGCAAATCTTGTAGAGTGTTTTGCCATTTTCTAGAGATAACCAGTGCATGTATTTATCCACATCATCCTTAATAAGGAGGAGGAGGAGGAGGAGGAGGAGGAGGAGGAGGAGGAGGAGGAGGAGGAGGAGGAAGTTGGGGCAGGAACCCTGAATATCTTCCTCCACCCGTTCCAAATTAATCTATTGTGTAAGTCAAAATTATGTAACTTTTTCCAAACCCAATAAAACCCCAAAGTAGCGGATTGGCCTGAAACAAAAACTAAAACGTGATTTTATTTACATGTAAATATAAGGACTCACCGCCCTGAGTCCTTCGGGAGAAGGGCGGTATACAAATAATAATAATAATAATAATAATAATAATAATAATAATAATAATAATAATAATAATAATAATAATAATAATATACTACTACTACTACTACTAATAATAATAATATACTAATAATAATAATAATAATAATAATAATAATAATAATAATTTATTTAATTACAGATAGTCCTTGAGTTATGACCACTATTGAGCCCAAAATTTCTGTTGCTAAGCAAGAAAGTTAAGTGAGTTTGGCCCCGTTTTACGACCTTTCTTCCTACAGTTCACAGTGGTTAAGTGTGAACTTTGCTTGTCAGAAGGTCGCAAAAGGGGATCACGTGGGCCCAGGGCACTGCGACTGTCATAAATATGAGTCATTGGCAACTGTCTGAATTTTGATCACTGACTGTGTGGAGAGTGCAACGGTCCTAAGTGTGAAAAATGCCATTGTGACTTTGAACGGTCAGTAAACAAACTGTTGTAAGTCAAGGACTACCTGTATTGATATAAATTGTATTGAATTTATCAGACCGTAACACCCTAAGGGACGTGGTGGCTCAGTGGGTTAGGACGCTGAGCTTGTCGATCGGAAGGTCGGCAGTTTGGCGGGTCGAATCCCGAGTGCTGCATAGCAGAGTGAGCGCCTGTTACTCGTCCCAGCTTCTGCCAACCTAGCAGTTCAAAAGCACGTAAAAATGCAAGTAGAAAAATAGGGACCACTCCGGTGTGAAGGTAACAGCGCTCCGTGCGCCTTTGGCGTCTAGTCATGCCGGCCACATGACCACGGAGACGTCCTCGGACAAGCGCTGGCTCTTCGGCTTTGAAACGGAGATGAGCACCGGCCCCTAGAGTCAGAAACGACTAGCACGCATGTGCGGGGGAACCTTTACCTTACCTTTTAACACCCTAATAATTACAAGTACAGAAGTGGTTTGCTATACAGCTCCATGCTGGAGGTGGCTGCTAGAGTTATGACAGACTCCCCCTCACCCTGCCATCTTTTTGTTTCCCATATTGTTGTATTTTACTCATTATATTCCTTTGTCACTGTTTATTTTACCAATCTATTTTTTAAAATGTCTGTTCTGTTTACTCCTTCATTTTGCTTCCTTTTTATTACTATTGTAAGCCATCTAGAGTAGCCCCACAATGAGACATGTGGCAAATAAATTTAACAAATAAATAACTTTTTTTTTTTTGAACTTCCATGTTGAAAGAATTTCATTGCTGATTGGATATTGTAGCAGAATCTTGAAAGTCAATCAAAGCCATTCTCTAGCTCAACTTACAATTAAGCTCAACCTAGCAATTAAGGAGGAATAATAATAATAATAATAATAATAATAATAATAATAATAATAATAATAATAATAATGATGATGATGATGATGATGATGATGATGATGTTGGAAGGGATCTTGGAGGTCATCTAGTCCAACCCCCTGCTCAGGCAGGAAACCCTATACCATTTCAGACAAGTGGCTGGCCAGTCTCTTCTTAAAAACTTCCAGTGTTGGAGCATTCACCGCTTCTGGAGGCAGGTTGTTCCACTGGTTAATTGTTCAAACTGTCAGGAATTTTCTCCTTAGTTCTAGGTTGCTTCTCTCCTTGACTAGTTTCCATCAGTTGTTTCTTGTCCTGCCTTCAGGTGCTTTGGAGAATAGCTTGACTCCCTCTTCTTTGGGGCAGCCCCTGAGATGTTGGAACACTGCTATCATGTCACCCCTCACCCTTCTCTTCATTAAACTACACATACCCAATTCCAGCAACCGTTCCCTATATGTTTTAGCCTCCAGTCCCCCAATCATCTTTGTTGCTCTTCTCTGTACTCTTTCTAGAGTCTCGACATCTTTTTTACATCGTGGTGACCAAAACTGGATGCAGTATTCCAGGTGTGGCCTTACCAAGGCATTGTAAAGTGGTATTAGTACTTCACTTGATCTTGATTCTATCCCTCTGTTAATACAGCCTAGCACTGTGTTCGCTTTTTTGGCAGCTGCAGCACACGGCTGGCTCATATTTAAGTGATTGTCCACTAGGACTCCGAGATCCCTCTCACAGTTACTACTCTTGAGCAAGGTACCCCCTATACTATACATTTGGTTTTTCCTGACTAAATTTAGAACCTTACTTTTTTCACAATTTCTCTCTCATATTCCCGAGCCCAACCCTCCAAGCTATTTTGCAATAGTCCCCTTGTCATCTCCTGTTTTCCCAGGACCAGGTAGACACTCCGTTGTACTTTCTGTCTATGTTTGCGGCCACCCATCTATCCAAGAAGCTCTGGATCACAAATGATCAGGGTACAGTGAAATCACAAATCCACCAGTCATGTACATCCACGCTCTCCAAAAAACTTAAGTTACTCCATGGTTTGTTTTTTTTGATGGCCCTACCCTGCTTTGCTCCCCAATCCAGAGAAAAGTGGCCGCCTCTGGAATTGTAGCTCATCCGAATGCGTTTTAATGTTTTAATATTGGGATCGTAGGACATTTTTAATCAGACGACATGGAGCAAAGCAAAACCAGTTCGGTCCCAAGGGCAAAATGGTGAAGGCAGAACATTAGATCCTGTAGAGATAGGAGAAGGGCTGTCTGCTAATTCTGCATTTAAATTTGTACAGCTTCTGTTTGGCTTTGCTGCCTTTATTGTGACTATCTCTGCGTGTCTCCCTGGATAATGTCAATATGATTGCATTACAACGGCATATTTATGGCCCACTGCCGCCATTGGGAGATGCAGTTTCCATGGCAACTGATCTTTAACCTTCTGCCTTTGTATGCCACATGCACCTCTGAATGATGTCAGTGGGGTTTTTTTTGTCTTTCTTTAGCCCCCACCCCCACCCCCAGCTGAGAAGGCATTTAACACTTTCCATTCAGCCACAAGAACTGCATGGATGTGTTTTAGGATAAGGGGGAAACACTGACAACAACCATTTTCTAGAGAAAAGCTTATTTGAGTTCAGCTGAGGAGACCTCTGTGGTGGCTCTGATCTTTCATTGTCTCCTACACTTTGGACTGGTTCTTCTCCAGCCTGATTCCCCCCCCCCCAAGTGTGGGACTTCCACTCAAGTTATCTCCCACCACCCCTGAATAATCTCTGCTCCTTCTGGGAGCAGTTAATTCATCCACCCTAAGTGGCTTTAAGCTTTTTCTACAGTGATGGCAGCTGTGAAGGAGGCTCCTTGAGGTTCTCTGAAAATAGATGGTCTCTAAGATAGTTGGAAGGTAGTCTATCTCTCTCTCTGTGTGTGTGTTAAAAAATCAAGATAGAAGCCCTGCCATTTTTTGATGGACATAGAGGTGAAATCTGAAGTTTTCAATTTGGTTTTAAGTATCAATTATATTGGACAGGGAGATGGTTTTGAAAGCTTCTTTTGATTATTAAGAAAAATGAGCCATCCACAGTACTGTAACCGAGATGTAATTTTCTTCCCGGAATGAGGTTGGAGGCTGATGACAATGACGATGACGATAATAATAATAATAATAATAATAATAATAATAATAATAATAATAATAATAATAATAGAGTTGGAAGGGATCTTGAAGGTCTTCTAGTCCAACCCCCTACTCAGGCAGGAAACCCTATACCATTTCAGACAAGTGTTTGTCCAGTCTCTTCCTAAAAACGTCCAGTGTTGGAGTATTCACAACTTCTAAAAGCAAGTTGTTCCACTGGTTAATTGTTCTAACTGTCAGGAAGTTTCTCCTTAGTTCTAGATTGCTTCTCTCCTTCATTAGTTTTCATCCGTTGCTTCTTGTCCTGCCTTCAGGCACTTTGGAGAATAGCTTGACTCCCTCCTCTTTGTGGCAGCCCCTGAGATATTGGAAGACTGCTATCATGTCCCCCCTCGTCCTTCTCTTCATTAGATTAGACATACCCAATTCAGCAGCTGTTCCTTATATGTTTTAGCCTCCAGACCTCTAATCATCTTTGTTGCTCTTCTCTGTACTCTTTCTAGAATCTCAACATCTTTTTTTTTACATCATGGTGACCAATTTGACCAACATCTGTTTAATAAGCATATTTTCCATGCATTTCTATATTATCTTTTAAAAAAAACATGTTGAGGTTTTTGGTATTATGCAAATCGGTCATGAAATAACTACAGTGATCTTTATGATGTTCATCAATTTGAAGAATTTAGCCTAAATTCTGTAAGGAAATTTACTAAGATATATATCTTTGCTCTATGGGCATCTTTCTCCCCTTCTCAAAGAAAGCAGCTCAATGAAAATTTTAAATTGGGACAAATATTCAGGTCACATCTGGATTTTGTCCTGGAATAGGGTATTTCAGTATTTTGCAATCTGTCTAATAAGAAACATGTGTAAACCCTTTGCAAGAAAGAATTACATTGAGTAGAAGGTGCTAATGAACATCATTTGCAACAGATGAAACTCATTTTTCCTCTGGGGATGTGTCTTACAGGGCGGGGTTGAGATGGCTTGGTGCTATGAGGACCCCCCCACTTTGCCTTATATTTTCTCAGCAGTTATCAACAATGGTGCTAAAATCTGGTAACCATGGAGACATTCATGCACCTGAGATAATGAGTCCTCTCCTGATTTTAGGGCAGGTTGAATCAATCCCTCTTGTTTTTTATGTTATTTTTTCTTAAAAAAAAGTCCCCAAGCTTTTACTGTCTTTTTAGGATAAAAATAGGCAATTGTTTTATTCTCCCATTATATTAGTCATAATCAGTATGTACAAATCTTTCTAATATAAAGAGGACAAAATCGAACGTGTAGCTGTTGGAAGATCCTATTGGGAAAAAATGGCGGCCCTTGATTAATTCTGCAAATCTGGTGAATTGGAAGAAAATCAGAATAATAGGTTGACCTGGTCCCACAATCATTCCATCCTGCTAGTTTGGAAAAAAAAATCTAACGGAATCAAATCAAACCAAATCAAAAGTAAGTGAACCCTAATGAAACCAAACCAAACAGAATGATCTAAAGTCTCTTAACTAACTGGAATCTCCACAATGTGTACGTAAGCAGTGAGAAAATGTCTCCATGGAGATCAGATCAATACACTACTGAGTATGGGATGTCTCAGAAATAATAAATTAGTAGTATAATAATTACTGTAAATTACCATGGAGGAAGGAATATGTCAAGCTTATCCCACTATTCTGCCTAATACATATCTACAT
The DNA here is from genome assembly GCF_947247035.1 of Vipera ursinii. NCBI lineage: Eukaryota > Metazoa > Chordata > Lepidosauria > Squamata > Viperidae > Vipera > Vipera ursinii. Next base: position 14,454,203 of record NC_139525.1, read on the forward strand.
ATAAACCTACAGATACACATGCACATACAGACACAGATACAAAAAACATGCATATACATGTAGACATACACATACAAACGCACACACATACAGCAAGATTCTGTAATGTAACCTTGTAATAAGGAATACACACACACACACACACACACATATATCAGAATCTTCCAACTGCAATATTCTGTTAATGTAATCTTGTAATATGGAATCTGCATGATGAGCATGAAGCAACCGTTAGAATGAAATAAGGAGCAACTCCTGAAAAATTGCTTTAAAATTGGGAAAAGAGGGTGCCAACATCACATACTGCCACCTCATTCATTTAATTTATATGTAGAATATAACACAAGAAAATCTGGAATAGAAGAAATCAGAATTTAAATTGCTAGAAGAAATAGCAACATAGCAGTCAGGCTGCACAAACGGCTGGAAGACTTGAAATTTCAGTTTGCCTCTCATTATTAAAAAAAAAGTTATCCATCAGATCATGTCAACAGCTAATGCCAACCCAAAGCCAAGTGGACGTTAAGAAAAGCGAACACCTTCAGGAATGGACCATTTTAAGCATTATTCAACCAGGAAAGTACATTTGTGCGAAGATTTAGCACTGAAGTCATTAAATAAGGTGGTGTTTATAAGGTAGCATCTTTTACAAATTCACTTAATCTCAAAACAACCCTTTGTGTGTTTGCATTCCTCTGGATGCAGGGCAGACTGGTGATCTCTTGACTGCTTTGACTTATTAAATTCCTCTTACCCAGGATTACTGCTTGGTCCAGCTTCAACTTAATCTGAGAGATGTGTCTTGGCTGGTTCTTTTGGGCCCTATTTCAAGAGTTACTTTCTTTCCTGTTTAAGCAAAGCTTTATCCGAAGAAGTCTTGACATTTGGCAGTGATGTGGAAGTGGTTTCTGACTCATACCAATTCAATTAGTATATTAACTGCACCCATAATGACCACATAAACCTTATAAAGAGGAGGCAATAAAATTTAGAACTTTACAAGGTACAAGAGGAGTCTCAACGAGAGTGTCTAGATGAGGAAACGTGCCTGGAGCCGCAATCAAAAACATTGCAATCTCCACAATTGCAGGTTCTTCGAAAAAGCAGGAGCTTTTATTTTACCCAAAACGTGTATAAAAAGATATGTGGGAACAGAGCAAGCAGCCTGCAAGTGATTCAATAACAGAATATAACAAAATAACAGAGTTGGGAGGGACCTTGGAGGTCTTCTAGTCCAACCCACTGCTCAAGCAGGAGACCCTTTACCATTCCAGACAAATGGCTGTCCAGTCTCTTCTTAAAAGACTCCAGTGATGGAGCACCCACAACTTCTGGAGGCAAGCTGGTTAATTGTTCTCACTGTCAGGTCCTTTGGAAAATAGACTGACCCCATCTTCTTTGTGGCAGCCCCTCAAATATTGGAACACTGCCATCATGTCTCCTCTAGTCCTTCTTTTCATTAGACTAGACACATCCAATTCCTGCAACCGTTCTTCATGTTTTAGCCTCCAGCCCTCTAATCATCTCTGTTGCTCTTCTCTGTGCCCTTTTCAGAGTCTCAACATCTTTTTATAATATGGTGATCAAAACTGGATGCAGTATTCCAAGTATAAGTCTTACCAAAGCATTACAAAGCGGTATTAACACTTCACATGATCTTGAGTCTATCCCTCTGTTAATGCAACCTAGGATTGCATTGGCCTTTTTGTCGGCTGCAGCACACGGCTGGCTCATATTTAAGTGAGTAGCCCAGGGAGTAAACTTCCTCATTCTGTATTCTATTTCTGGACATGATTTCAGAATTTCTCCATGTTTTCCCCCAAATTGGAGCAAGTTAAACCCACAGGAGAATAGATGTTCTAAGTGGTTTAAGAGTTGAAATGTGGGCGGGGGAAAAAACCCCCCAAAACTTCTCCATTTCTTCTAATTTCATTCCCAGAAAATGTTTTCAGCAACTGCCTGGTCTACAAAGAAAATCAATTATACCGCCTTGCTCACTGGCATAACAAAAATGAGGATCTAAACACAGTTGACCAAAAGCATTACAATCTGAGTTGAATCAACAGCTAAACTAAGTGCAGATGAGTAAACATGGCAGAGCCTTTAAGGAACTCTCCTTGACAGAGTGGTCTCCAACTATTCAGCCAAGAAAGAAGAGGACAGCTTTCTCCAAACCAAAACAGACGCCCGTGCTCTACCTAAACAGGACAATCCAACTTACAGTAGGCTAGAAACTCTTGAGTTTGTTTACTGGCCATTCAAAGTTACAACGGCACTGGAAAAAGTGACTTATGACCATTTTCACACTTTGACCATTGCAGCATCCCCAGGGTCACCTGATCAAAATTCAGACACATGCCAACTGACTCATATTTATGACCGTCGCTGTGTCCCAAGGTCACGCGATCCCCTTTGGCGACCTTCTGACAAGCAGAGTCAATGGGGAAGCCAAATGCACTTAACAACTGGGTTACTAGCTTAATGGCTGCAGTGATTCACTTAACAACTGTGGCAAGAAAGGTCGTAAAATGGGGGCAAAACTCACTTAGCTGTCTGACATCAGCATCAACTTCCCTCCGCCCTGTGCGCTCCCACAGAGAGGGCCTCCTCAGGGTGCCGCCGGTCAGAGAATGTTGATTGGTGGCCCCCAGGGGGAGATCCTTCTCTGTGGGCGCCCCGGAACTATGGAACCAGTTACTGGTTGAGCTCCGGACGGCGCCCGATCTTCGCTCCTTTCGTCGCGATAACATACTTGTTCGAGCAAGCCGGCCTGGCCTGATGGGGGATTGGTGGGGTTTTTATTGTCATTTCATTGGGGTTTTTATTATGTATTAACTGTTTTTAATGGGCATGTATTTAATTACTTTTTAACTTTTGTAATTCTGTGTTTTATTCTTGCCCTGTACACCGCCCTGAGTCCTTCGGGAGAAGGGCGGTATAGAAATATTAATAAATTAAATTAAATTAAATTAAATTTAGCAATGGAAATTTTGGGTTCAGTTGTGGATGCACAAATCTACCTGGAAATCTGAGTTCTCCTTTCTTTTTGATAAATAGGGTAATGAAAAAGACGAAGGTAGGCCAAGCCAAATGTTCATATTTTTTTCCCTGTAGGTCTGGGAGGTGCAAACCGGATAACTGCGCAGAAAAACTGAGGCAGAATATATATTTTTTTCACCCCCTCCCTAGTTAGCTGAGGGTGAAGAATACATTATCAAGGTGAGAAGCCTTCTTAAAACATGGGCTGATCAGAAATGAAAAAGAATTGGGCCTGCGGAGAACAGATACAGCTGTTTCACACACACACACACACACACACACACACACACACACACACACCAGTGCATTCATGGTAGGATGAATGCTAGCAAGATCAAAGTCCGGCCGGTACCGTATTTGTTTTTCCCATTATAAACATTTTGGCTTGGCTTTTCTTTTCTTTTTTCTTTTTTTAAAAAAAGAATTCTTGGCTTTTTCTTTCTTTTACTACCCCAATGGTTCCAGTTATTTGTGATTCCCGACAGCGCTTCTTGGATTGAGCATGCAACCACACATCGTGTGGGCATTCCAAAAAGCGTTTCAAAAAGAACTAACGTTAGTATTGCTCTGAGCAAACCAGGCAGTTTTGCTATTAAAGGAAAAAACTCAAAGTTGTATGCACGATGTACGTTTTTCCTGAAAGGCCAATCCTATTCCCTTGGCTTTTAAAAGAGTAACACATTTTGCTTTAAAAAAATTTTTTTTTAAAAAAAAATAATTGCCAAAAAAAAAAAACTGCTCTGGAAAGCAGAACATAAAAATGAGTTTGGCTGTTCAGGCTGTCCTCAAGTTACGACCCCAATTGAGCCCAAAATTTATGTTGCTAAGTGAAACATGTGTTAAGCGAGTTCAGCCCCATTTTACGACTTTTCTTGCCGCGTTTGTGAAGTGAATCGCTGCAGTTGTTAAATTAGTAACACGGTTGTTAAGTGAATCTGGCTTCCCCATTGACTTTGCTTGTCAGGAGGTTGCAAAAGGTGGATCTTGAGCCCGGGAGATGTTGCCATCTTCGGAAATATGAGCCGGTTGCCAAGTGTCAGAATTTCGATCACGTGACCATAGGGATGCCACAACGGTAGCTAAGTATGAAAAATGATCCTAAGTCACTTTTTTCAGTGCTGTTGTAACTTTGAATGATCACTAAATGAACCTTTGTAAGTCGAGGACTATCTGTTCTACCAAACTGCATATCCCACAGAAGCGTCTTGTATTTTGATGTGTTATTTGCCCCCAAATGTCAACAGTGATATCAAAAGACCAACTTCAAAAATGACATTCAAGTAGACTAAAGCATAATCAGATATGGAGTTTCTAAACAGCGGTCTAAGAGACAATCCAGGGGAGAAAAATAATTGGTGGGGATGGGTAACATACGCCATCTTAAAATAAAACAAAATAAAATCTGTACTTAGTGCATTTCTGTTTTTGATCTGAACCAGCCTTTCCCTTTAGCTCTTGCATTCGGTTTTATGTCTTAATTGGGAAAAACAAAGCACACAGGAGATCATTTTCCATCTGGATTGCTAAAGTCAGAATCTGTTTTCCTGCTTCTGATCTGGACTGTGCAGAGGGGAATAAAAGAGCATGACCTCTCATCTTTATAACAATGAACTATTAAAATACCAGGGTGGGATTGGAATCTTGAAATGGGATCAAGGAGACCCATCTGACCATCAAACCCGTTGAGTGAAAAGTGGCAATATACATAAATAATAAGGAAGCTCAAAGACCTGCCGTAATCACTCATTAGGTGCTTTCCTGGGGGAAGCTAAGTCCTTGGTTCCAGCTAAATCAGATTGTAGCATGGGACTTAAGTCACAATCAGTTTCCACTAATCTAGGAAAGCAAAGGACTCGTGGCTCAGCCCAGCCCACATAAGTGACACCAGCACATTTGAATTTCAGAGAGGTGACAAAACATTTGTACCAAAGCTACTACAGCTCAAGTTAGAGATTCTTTCCAAGTCCATCTGTTTTTGCTTCTTTGTCTCGAGCCCACGGAATCTTATACAGTGGTACCTCAGTACTTGTCAGTTGGTTCTGGGAGATACGACGAGTACAAAAAGGACAAGTACCATACAAACCACACAACTAATGCATGATCCCTTGTTTTGGCCAGAAAGGGTTATGAGTCATAAGGCAGCTCCAACTGACAAGTTTTAGCTTGCGCATCGAGCACCAAAGAATACTGAAACAAGATTTTCACCTCAAAATGTGTCAACTACCAAATTCAATGAGTTTTAAAGCAGTCGAGTACTGAGGTACCACTGTGCAAAACTTGGACTCATTTGGGTTTTGATTTCTGAATCAATGTACTGGATATTTTTCTGCAACTGTCCAGAAAGCTAAGTAATCCTTTTTGGAATTTTAATGTGGCCTGGTTGTAGCTATTGTTTAGCAACTCCTAAACTCATCCTACATTCACCCGGTTCAGACATGATAGGAAGTGTTTCAAGATGGTGGGTTGTGAAATGGACAGCACAACGTTTGGGCGCATAGTCACATTAAGCGAGAAGAAGGTTCTTTTAAAAAAATGAGATTTAGAAATAATGGGGCAACTAGATTTATATCTCACATACCTTGGGGCGTTTCCATTCCACATTCGCTGGTGGTGGATTCAGATAGAAGAGAGAAGCATCTGAAGCAGGAAACTCAGGGTCTTCAAAGAGCTTCTTCTGTTCAAGGCACCGTCGCTTGAGGTCTTCATACTTCTGATTTTTAAAGGGCTTGGCTGAGGTAGAACCCATGGACTCTTTTCTGGAGAAAAGGGATATGTTGTTTTGTAGAAGGGGCTTGTCATAAAATCACTTTGACTCAACTAGCGGCACGTATACTGGGGCAAAGAACAACCATTTCACAATCGATCTCAGATGATGGATGGTATCATACAATTATTAGTGCAGCACAGATGATGGTCACACACTAAGGAAGAGCTGCGTAACTAAATATTAATGTCATTTCCTCCTTTCTCCTATTGTATATCTGTCTGCCTGTCCGTCCCTCTCTCTCTCATGTCTGTCTGTCTGTCTGTCTGTCTCTCTGCCTGCCTGCCTGCCTGCCTGCCTGCCTATCTATCTATCTATCTATCTATCTATCTATCTATCTATCTATCTATCTATCTATCTATCTTTCTATCTATCTATCTATCTATCTATCTATCTATCTATCTATCATCTATGTATCTATCTATCTATCTATCTATCTATCTATCTATCTATCTATCTATCTATCATCTTTCTCTTTCACACACACACAAACATATCTATCTATCTATCTATCTATCTATCTATCTATCTATCTATCTATCTATCATCTATCTATCTATCATCTCATATTTCTTAACTGCCCATCTCCTTCCAGCCCTTCATCTCCTTCAAAATTTCAGCCTCTCTGGTGGATCATAGGTTGTTTTGAATAAAAGACAGAATCTGGACAATCAGCCTTTCCTCCTAGGTCCAAAAAAGATCAGCAGGAGAGGCCAAAAATATGTTGCTGTCTAAGGCCAGATCATGGCATCCGCTCCCTTCACTTCCTGGGAAATACAAGGGGAAGAAATGGAAGCAGTGATAAATGTTCTTGCGCTCCGAGATCACTGAAAACGGTGAGTGCAGCCACAAAATGGTCCTTGGGAGGAAAGCCATGGCAAACCTAGACAATGTATTAAGAAAGAGACATCCCTTTGCCAGCAAAAGTCCATATAGTCAAAGCTCTGGTTTTCCCAGTAATAATGTTTGGTTGTTGGTGGGACCCTAAGGAAGGTTGAAGGCTGAAAAATGGATGCTTTCAAACTATGATGTTGGAGAAGATTCTTGAAGAGTCCCTCGTGCAGCAAGGAGATCAAATCAGTCAATCCTAAACAGAGTGAGCGCCTGTTACACGTCCCAGCTTCTGCCAACCTAGCAGTTCGAAAGCACATAAAAAAATGCAAGTAGAAAAATAGGGACCACTCCGGTGGGAAGGTAACAGCGATCCGTGCGCCTTTGGCATCTAGTCATGGAGATGTCATGGAGATGTCCTCAGACAAGCGCTGGCTCTTCAGCTTTGAAACAGAGATGAGCACCGGCCCCTAGAGTCGGAAACGACTAGCACGCATGTGCGGGGGAACCTTTACCTTTACCTTAAAGGAAATCAACCCTGATTCTTCTTTTGGAAGGACAGATACTGAAATACTTTGGAGAAGAGAAGATGCCTTGGAGAAGAGGGTGATGCTGGGAAAGACAGAAGGCAAAAGGAGAAGGGGACAGCAGAAGATGAGATGGTTTAGATCGGTGGTGGTGAACCTATGGCAAGTGGCTCTGTGGGCACGTGCGCTGTCGCCCCAGCCCCAACTCTTCCTGCGGCCCCCTCCTCACCGGCAGCCCTCCCCGGATGAGAGTCGCCCCTGGGTGCAGCCCACGCAGAGCAGCACAGCCAAGGACATGGCAGCTGGGCAGCAGGGACTACACTAAGCCCTCACGTCCTGTCGCACAGCTGATGCTGCGTGGTGCGAGCAGAGGGCATGGCTGCCATGGCGCTGCAGGGCCACCTGGGCAATGTGCTGTGGTGGGCCGTGGAGGTGGTAGGTGGCCCTGTGGGTGGGCAGGGTGGGGGCGGGGCAGGGGTGGTGTGGGCAGTTTGGGGGCACTCAGTGTTTAAAAGTTTCGCCATCACTGGTTTAGACAGTGTCCTCGACCCAATGAACATGAATTTGGACAAACTCCAGAAGACACTGGAGGAGGAGATGGGGCTGGCATGCTATGGTCCATGGGATCCCGAAGATTCAGACATGACTTAGTGGCTGAACAACAACAAAAGGCAAAGGGTAAAACGTTACAAAGAAAAACTAGAAAGAAACACCAGTTTATTTCCGCAATAACAGGAAAGCACTTTCTATTTCACCGCAAAATGGCAAACCAGTGTAGGGGATGATCAGTTTGCCCTAGAGATCCCACTTTTGTTCTGCCGCCCCTTCCCATTTATCCATAGAATTCTGTCAATGGAACCTGGATTTTAAAAATAAGCCTTGAACAATGAAAGCAAGAGTATCTTTTGTCATTCAATGGGCTTTGGGATAATTTATGTTAAAAGATATGCAAATTCGAAGCAGATGCATATTAATGTACCCAGAGACTTTGCGAACATAAGTGGATACAAAATTCTGCACGAATTAAGCCCATAGGGAAAGTGTAGTGTAGAACTCAAAGGTTATTTTTCTGATATTAATCACATAGAATTGTTAGTGATTCGCACATCTCCAGATGGGGTGGAGAATAAAAGCAGGCACAAACCAAATCAATATTTTAAAAAAATGAAACATGAAATTGTTCTCCGGAGTATTTTGGAGCTTATTATCTGGCAATAAAACTCATTGGCATATTATTAAAAATCCTGCCTTGGCCAAACTAGCAATCTATTTTATACATAAGAGGCTATTTAAAAAGTTCCAAGGAAATTTATTTTCGGTCTACCAAGGCAGAATTTTAAGGATAGGTACAATAACACTACAGCCAGTTTGGTGGATTGGTTAAGGCACGAGGCAAGAAATCAGGAGAACGTGAATTCTAGTACTGACCTTGGGCCAGTCACTTTCTCTCAGCCCTAGGAAGGAGGCAATGGCAAACCACTTTTAAAAAAACTTGCCAAGAAAACTGCAGGGGCTTGTCTGCGTGATCTCCAAAAATTGGACATAACTGAAAGGAAAAAAAAACCATTCTAACTTAATTCTTGTAGCACAGTCTTCACTAGTCATTCCAATTTTCCGAAGCTTTAAGAAAACATATAGGGGTCTGGAGGCTAAAACATATGAAGAATGGTTGCAGGAACTGGGTAAAAGAAGGAGTAGGGGGTGACATGATAGAAGTGTTCCAATATTCAAGGGACAGGCCCAAATAAAAGACAGTCAACCTATCTGTGAAAGGATGAGAGGGCAGGACAAGAAGTAATGGTTGGAAACTTATTATCAAAGAGACATCCAATCTAGAACTAAGGAGAAATTTCCCGTCACTGAGAACAATTAACCAGTGGAATGACTTGCCTCCAGCTGTTGTGGATGCTCCATCACTGGAGGTTTTTAAGAAGAAACTGGACAGCCATTTGTCTGGAATGGTATGGGGTCTCCTGCCTGAGCAGGGGGTTGGACTAGACGACCTCCAAGATCCCATCCAACTCTGTTATTCTGTTATATAATAAGTGTCTAACAGCTCGGCTCCCTCTATATTTGGAAGGGTTACAGAATGAGATTTGCAATCATTGCTGGCAGGTTATTTCCCTTTCCTACCTCCTAAATACTCACCTGTTTTACCCTGAAAATATCTCTAGTCCTCTTCAAAGTTTGTATCTTCACCACCATTCTGAAAGTTAGCGAGGTCCTCATTCTATCGGACCTCCCTACCTTTTAATGAATAGCAATGGAAGAAGCAGCTCCATAAAATATTTCAGACTGGGAGGAATGAATAGACATAGGAAGGGCTACGGAGCGATGCAAAGAAGTATTAGGCATTTGCGATTGTTTGTGGGAATCGAAAACTAAACTCAGATGGCATCCAAAAGAAATTCTAGAGAAAGTCTCAAGCAAGCCAAGAATAACATAGAATAAAAAGGGGTAACTTTCACAGGGGAAGGAAATGTTTGAGAAATTGCAATTGGAGCCTTAACATGGAATAATTTTGGTCTTTATATTGTGGCTGACAAGTCCAAATCTGGTTCAAAGATCAAGAACTGTAGTAAGTAGAGACTGTATCAGTTGGAAAGACATTGACATTTCTGAGAGTAAAGAAGGGATTCAAAATACGGCGTGCATTCTTGATCAATTTGTGAAATGTCTTTCTTTGGTGAAAATAAGATGGACTAAAGACAATGATAAGGTGGGCGAAAAAAATTTGGTTATAATATAGAATTAGAAAAATGGCAAAAATTATGGGAGAGAAATTGTAAATTGACAATGTCAACTGCGTATAAAGAAAATCTGTATAAAATGTTTTATAGATATGGCACTTGCCTCCAGCAAGATGAGCAAAAATGTTTAAAAATGTATCAAGTCAATGTTGGAAATGTAAACATAATTTAGGCACGTATTATCATATCTGGTGGACATGTGACAAAGTAAAGGCCTATTGGAAAAAAATACATGCTCGGCTAGAAAATAATATTAGGAGAACATGTAGTATTTAATCCTAAAAAATTTTTATTAGGTATAGTACCAGAAAAGATTAATAAGCAAAACCTATATTTGGCTTTACATATTACAACCGCAGCAAGAATAAGCTATGCGCAATGCTGGAAGAATGAACGAATACCTTCAGAAGAAGAAGTAATAAAAAAGATACTGCAATGCGCGGAGATGGACAGATTAACTATGAGGCTGAAAGATAAAGAAGAAATAGAATACTGCCAAAGCTGGAATCTATTCTACAAATGGCTAGAAGAGAGAACCCAAGAGTAGGACTTGATTATGTATTAGCGTTTTATGAACCCAGATCACACGCTGTTTGAAAAACTAACATATGTATGTAGAGAGAAAAAAACAATAAAAAAGAAAAAGAAAATAAGATGGACTAATATGTTCCTAATATTATCCGTATGCAATGATACATTTAAGGACATATTTTTTTAAAAAATTCAAATTTCTTAAGACTCACCCAACTCTGATCGACTCTTAATAACATTTTTTTCTTTCCTGTTTCCTTCTTCTCCCCTTAGTTTCAGCTTATTTTAACCTGTGTGTCTGTGTTTGTCGGTATGTGTTGAAGAGATTAATATAGGATGTAAACCAAGTAGTAAAAGTAAGGTTTTACACTTAGGCAAGAAAAACCAAATGCAGAGGTACTGATTAAGTGAAAATTGGCTCAGTAGCATAACTGTAGGAGGGATCTAGGAGTCCAAATAGACAATGAATTACTGTAAATATGAGCCAGCAGTGTGCAGCAAAAAAGCCAGTGCAATCCTAGGCTGAATTAATAGAGGGATAGAATCAAGATCATGTGAAATATGGGTTAGGACGCTGAGCTTGTCGATCAGAAGGTCGGCAGTTTGGCGGGTCTAATCCCGAGTGCCGTGTAACAGAGTGAGTTCCTGTTACTCGTCCCAGCTTCTGCCAACCTAGCAGTTCGAAAGCACGTAAAAATGCAAGTAGAAAAATAGGGACCACTATAGTGGGAAGGTAACAGCGTTCCATGCGCCTTTGGTGTCTAGTGCCAGCCACATGACCACGGAGACGTCCTCGGACAAGCGCTGGCTCTTCGGCTTTGAAACGGAGATGAGCTCCGGCCCCTAGAGTTGGAAATGACTAGCACGCGTGTGCGGGGGAACCTTTACCTTTTACCTTATAAAGCCTTAGTGAGACTGCATCTGGAATACTGCATCCAGTTTTGGTCACCACAATATAAAAAAGAGGTTGAGACCTTTGAAAAAGAAGAATAGAAAAGAACAAGAAAGATGGAAGTTTTTAAGAAGAGATTGGACAGCCATTACGTCTGAAATAGTATAGGGATTCCTGCCCTGAGCATGGGGTTGGACTAGAAGACCTCCAAGGTCCCTTCCAACTCTGTTATTCTGTTCTGCTCTGTTCTGTTCTATCCATTCAACCATGTCCAATTCTCACTGATTCTATGGACCAGGCTCCCCTCACATATTCTGATCTTAGGCAGCTTCTTATTCTATTTTCTTCTATGATGAGGGAACTGGAGACTAAAACATATGAAGGACCGTTGCAGGAATTTGGGTTATGTCTAATTTAATGAAAAGAAGGACTAAAGGTGACATGATAGCAGTGTTTCAGTATTTGAGGGGCTGCCACAAAGGAAGAGGGGGGTCAACTTATTTCCCAAAGCATCAGAAGGCAGGACAAGAAAATAATGGATGGTAACTAATCAAGGACAAAAGCAACCTAGAACTAAGGAGAAATTTCCTAATGATGAGAACAATTAATCAAGGGAACAAATTGCCTTTGGAAGTTGTGGCTGCTCCATTCCTGGAGGCTTTTGTCATTTGTCCAGAAAGATATGTAGATGATCTCCTGCTTGGGCAGGAGGTTGGACTAGAAGACCTCCAAGGTCCCTTTCAACTTTGCTATTCTGCATTTAGGTATCCCTCCTGTTTCCATTTGGTCATGAACCCAAGTTAGTATAATCAATTGGAGGCAAGATACTATTTCCTGATTTGCATCCTAGAGAAGCATTAAACCCAAAGAAGTAGATTTCTGCAGCTACAGAACTGATTCTGCCACAAGAAACTTCTTTGGAGTTGACCATGATGTGAAAATCCAGGGCGTCCTCCTGGATTCACGGCTCAATTTTGAAGACCAGATAGGAGCCGTGACCAGGGGGGCTTTTGCCCAGGTTCGCCTGGTGCGCCAGTTGCGACCCTATCTGGACCGAGATGCCCTACGCACAGTCACTCATGCGCTCGTGACCTCCCGTTTAGACTACTGCAACGCTCTCTACATGGGGCTGCCCTTGAGGACCACTCGGAGGCTTCAGCTGGTGCAGAATGCGGCCGCGCGAGTTGTGATGGGGGTTTCCCGATACTCCCATGTAACACCTCTACTCCGCGAGCTGCATTGGCTTCCAGTTGCCCTCCGGGTGAGATTCAAGGTGCTGGTGATGACCTATAAAGCCCTAAATGGCTTGGGTCCGGGATATTTGAGGGACCTCCTGCTGCCGGCATCAAGCTCCCTTCGTCCAGTGCGCTCACACAGGGAGGGTCTTCTCAGGGTGCCGCCGGTAAAAGACTGCCGGCGGATAACACCCAGGGGGAGGGCCTTCTCTGTGGGTGCGCCTGCCCTCTGGAACCAGCTGCCCGTGGAGCTCAGGACTGCCCCTGACTTTCGTTCATTCTGCCAGGATCTGAAGACCTGGCTCTTTGAGCTCTCCGGCCTGGCTGAGAATTTTTAACTGGGGTTTTTATTTTTAGGGATGATTTAATCTTTTTAAAATTGTTTTTAACTTTTGTACTGGTTTGGTTTTAAATACCCTGTAAACCGCCCTGAGTCCTTCGGGAAAGGGCGGTATATAAATCTAATAAAATAAATAAATAAATAAAATAAAATCACTCTTTTTATGAACACGATAATCATATTCACTGCTAGATTGTCACGTTGCACTAAGCCATGGTTTCTTTAACTACACTTCTATGAACAAATCATCATTAGCAGGAACTGCACAACAGTCTAAACCATTCACAAGAGGAGAAGCCTGTTCCTCTCCTCACTCTGCAAGAACCTAAACTGTCCTATTAACAGTCAATAGTTTGTATCTAATTCAAGGCTCAGCGATGGATTTGTGCTGAATTCATTTCTTTGTGCCCAGCAAACTCTGGGGGCAATGAGTCCCCCAACCCTGCCATACATTTGCAAATCATAGATACTGCTTTTCAAGAATATGCTGACTTAAACAAAAACAATGTTACGGCTTAGGGCAACATATGAACCTAGATATTTCTGAACAGCAGAAAATCAACTACCATTTATTAATTCTTATTGATAGGTCACTTTTCATTCTGAAAAGGTAAAAAAAAAACCAAATAATTTACAATATGAAACCAATACATCTGTATCCGGAGATTGTGATGTGCAATTGTACAAACAAAGCTACTGCTTTTTGTACAGTTTCTGGGATATGAAATTCTTCCCAATAATTATGAAACTTACTTATGAGAAAATACAAACGAACCTGCAAACCCGTCTTCCCATTAGTTTCTGTGTTCAGTTGAAGAGTTATGAAGAAAATATGAAATTGTCCTTTGAAATTTTTAGGGTGCAAATCTCGTGTTAGTAATGCAATCTTTTTAGAGGTAGCAAACAAAAGTTATATCTCTATTTGTAGCCTGAACACAGATGACATTCTGCAAACTCTTCCCAGCCCCCCTGCGTTGTTCTCTATCCTTAGAGGCACACAAGACTTTTGCGTAAACAGTTCCCTAGTAAAATGAACACATAATCCTCTTTTCACAGCCAGTCTCTTAATTTTACAGAAATGTGGTTTTGCCAGAAAGCTGGATTTTCAGTCTTGCATGCTTGAGATTATATTTGGTCACACTTTAAACAAGTTCAGCTCCACTTCTGAACTTTAAAAAAAAAATCCAAATAACACTCAGGGTAACAAAGTTAGGTTGGTTGTTTTTAAAGTTATAATTGCCACCAACTCTTGTTCATCTGGATTTTTGTCCTTCAGTGCTAAGTAACCCCAACTGATACGTTAGAAGATTCAGTTTAATAAATGTGGCATTTTCAAGGGAGAAACCCTACAAAGTTAACAGGATACAAATCAATGTTATTAACTCACCTGAGTTAAAATGATTTTAAGCCATTGAGTTCCTGTTCTGCCAGGCAAACATGTACAGAGTTTGCAGATCCCTGGAGCAAACAAACTTCTTAACGTGAAATCTCTTTGGACTGTACCAAATTTTCTTCATCACAGGGGGAGGTCAAAATAACTTCTGTCCACTTCTGTCTCTCTCTCTCTCTCTCTCTCTCTCTCTCTCTCTCTCTCTCTCTCTCTCTCTCTCTCTCTCTCCCTCTTGAACTTCGGCTTGCAAATGTCATTATGAGTCATGTGGGGAACATTTTAAAAAAAAAAAGCTGGAAAGGAATTCATTTGGTTCGTTCCTAGGGTACATCTGCTTAAAAAATTACCACTAACATCCTGTTGTCAAACACAAATACAAACAAATAAATAAAATAAACAGACTGGAACAAAGGGCATCTTGAAGTATCTTGGAATCGGCTGTTGATGAAGAGTTGATGAGGGATGAAGGAGGGAGAAGAATGTTGTTTTTATGAAGAAACCTGAGCGAAAACGGGACCAGCTGTTCTTTTCAGCTTCTTTTTATTTAATTGTTATTTAATAACTACATCAGCCAACGTTTCTTCATCTGGCAAGACCCAACCAGTGATAGATCAGGGGTGACCTTGTTCAGAGAAGGCTTGTTAATGCAGATCTTTTTCTCTGATCTTTTAAGCAGGTTTTCGTTTCCTTCGCAATGTCTCCGAAGGAATGGTTTAAATTTCTGGGAAATGGATGGAGTGCAGGCATCCATAGCACAAATTCATCAAGCTGCTTTCTGGGTCAGGGGTCTTCAAACTTGGCCCTTTTATGACTTGTGGACTTCGACTCTCAGAATTCCTCAGCCAGCTGTTCTGGCTATTGTTGGAAGAAAGGTCTTCATCATAGTTCAAACCAAGCTGGGAATAAACATGGCAACTGCTTTGGGAAGAAGGTTGTAGCTTATTGCAGAGGAGAACCAGACAGGAAGGTGTCTGGCAGAAAAAAAAGGGCCGAACACATGTAGGGAGTGGGTTTTTATACCCACTGGAGCCTTTTGTTTGGAGCTGCTTCCTGTTCCTGTTTGAGGCTATTTCCTGTGTTGTGAAGTTTTGACCTGAGTCTGAGTGTGCCTTTCTGGTATTCTGATGGTGATGGGTTAATCTTGTTATGTCCAAAGGTCATGTCCTGCTTCCCTGGGGCTGGGGTAGGTAGATTTTAGGTGTCTTTGTCTTATTAATCTCCCAGCTGGGGGCCTGCAACCTTCCTGGATTTGCATCTGCATTTGTACAGAACTGGTTTCTGCTTGGGGGAGGGAGACCTGGGGCTATGAAGAAAAACTGGGCATGTTTTCCTGCCTCTTTAAGATATTTTGAGGAAATATATTTTCCTGCCCTTTCAGTATTTCCCTCTCTGGGGAGCTTACCTTATTAGAACGTAGAGGAATAGAGAGTGGTAGCAGTATATCCGTCCATTCCTTCTGTGCCCTGCTTCACACATCCCAGTTTCCGAAGGCCATTCCCACATTTTTGTGGTTGTTTTCAGTCACCAAGTTGTGCCTTCGTGATCCCATGGACCACAGCATGCCAGGAGCCCCTCTCTCCTCGAGTTTCCCCAAATTCATGTTCATGGTATTAATGGCACTATCTATCGTCCCCTTCTCCTTCTCTTTCCACCTTTCCCAACATCAAGGTCTTCTCCAAGCATTTGACCTTCGGCTTCTTTCTCTGTCCTTCCAAAGAACAGGCAGGGTTGACTTCCTTTAGGATTGACTGATTGGGTCTCCTTGCAGTCCCAGGGACCTTGAAGAGTTTTCTCCAATTCCACAGCTTCAAAGTATGTCTCCACATACCATGACACAAGTGGAAAAGGAACACACCAGTTTTTATTTTATTTTTTTATTTTTTTATTTTAATTCCATTTATATCCCGCCCTTCTCCGAAGACTCAGGGCGGCTTACAAGCTTAGCAGTAGCCTTCATTCTATGTATATGCCTGCTTATTAGGGCTTTCACACACATCCCCCCCAAGCGGCATTATTACAAAGTCAGCTTAATTGCCCCCAACAATCTGGGTCCTCATTTTACCTACCTCGGAAGAATGGAAGGCTGAGTCAACCTTGAGCCTGGTGGGATGCGAACTTGCACTAATTGCAGGCAGCTGGTGTTACTTAAGGAGGCATTGGCCCACTGCTCCACCAAGGCTCATTTTAGTAAGTGAAAAGAATTTAAAGTAATTTAGTACCGTAAGTAAATTCACAAGAATGCCCCCATAGAAAAGTGATTTCTACTCAGCTTTTTTCCCCCCCTTGGAAGAATATCTGTTAACCAACCCTTTCCCCCAAGGCATAATCAAATCAAATACAAATCTTTATGACAATCATCAACCATCATAAATAGGCACAGTTATTAAAACATAGAGGATACACCACAGTAAAAAATAAACATCTAAAAGTATTCGAAAAGCTAGAAGATATCAAAGATGAGGAATTAAAAATAGAAATATGTATAAAAAGATAAGAATCCGAAAGAAAGGTTAGATGGGTATCGTATGTGAAAGAACATATCAAGTTACAGAATATTGTAATCAGGGCTTTTTGTTTGTCATAGAACGCCCAGAATGGAGTTTCGGCACCTTTTTTGGATGGAACCTTGTAGAGTAGGCAAGGCAGGTTGTATGACTTGTGTGACACCATTTTTTTTTAACAAAAAAGCACTGATTGTAATGATATACAGGAGGACCTTGGGAGATGGGGAAGACCTATAGCCAGGGCATTTCAAAGGCCTGAAGCTTGGACGAGATAATCACATTTTGCCTGGCCCCTTGGTAAAGGCTCTATTCGTTCATGCTTGCTTGCCCTCTTCTCCCTGTCTAATGTGTGTTCAGATTATGACAATCATGAAGCCAAAAATGCCTCTGGAATTGCACTTTCCACTGGTCCATCTTACATTGTGAAAACAATTAGATTATCGTTTCAGTTCTCTACATAATTTATTCAGCCATATCTTGGCTTTAGTAAACTGAACTTCAAGCTACATATGCTTATATTCTGATTACTTGGTTTAATTACAGTTATATAAGACGAAAGACGATAAGATGAGAACTATTCCTGTTTCAGGGTGCCTAAGAAAGATATTTCAATAACATATAAAAATGTCAATCAACCTACAGTTAACAGGCACGGCAGATGGACAGGCATGGCAGCTCACACTGCAGCTCACACTGCAGCAGGAATGTGGAATTGGCAAATATCTCAAATGGGGCCCTCCTTAATTTCTTGGCCTATAATGGCCCTGGGCGGGTATGGAATGTACTTTAAGATTGACAAGAATTGTTTAAGAATCCATTGAATAATAGAATAATGGGGACCTTGGAGATCTTCTATTCCAACCGCTTGCTCAGGAAGGAAACCCTATAACACGGGTATCAAACTGCCAGCCCGCAGGCCGGACATGTCACACGGCAGCTGCGCCCACCTCATTGCCAGCAATGGCATAACAGTTCCCATATGTCACGCAATGTCCTGTGACGTTGCGAGTTTGACATGCCTGCCCTATGCCATTCAACATCCAAAGAACATTAAAATGTCCTTGTACCATTTTAGACAAATGGTTGTCCAAGCTCTTCTTAAAAGCTTCCAGTGTTCGATCGCCTACGACTTCTGGAGGCAAGCTGTTCCACTGGTTAATTGTTCTCACTGTCAGGAAATTTCTCCTTAATTCTAGGTTGCTTCTCTCCTTGATAATTTTCCATCCATTGCATCTTGTCTTGCCTTCTGGTGCTTTGGAGAATAGGTTGACTCCCTCTTCTTTGTGGCAGCCCCTCAAATATTGTAAGACTGCTATTCTAACCATACAATAAAGTTAGAGCTAGTACTTATCTGGTCTACATCATAAGGCCGACAAATATGTCAAACTAAGTCCTCATTAAATCTAGTTTATGTTGTTGTTGTTGTTAGCTGCGAAGTCGTGTCCAACCCATCGCGACCCCATGGACAATGTTCCTCCAGGCCTTCCTGTCCTCTACCATCTTCTGGAGTCCATTTAAGCTCACGCCTACTGCTTCATTGACTCCATCCAGCCACCTCATTCTCTGTCATCCCCTTCTTCTCTTGTCCTCAACCTTTCCCAGCATTAGGCTCTTCTCCAGTGAGTCCTTCCTTCTCATTAGGTGGCCAAAGTATTTGAGTTTCAACTTCTGGAAAAATCTAGTTTATAGCACTGATCATTCTCCGCTGAATTTGGAGTACTGCTGCATAGAATCTAGATGTTGTAATTGTGTTGGTATCAGGAAGCAGCAGACTGGTGTAAAATGGTCTAGAATGTCCTTTTAATTCCCCCCCCCATTTTCTCAAAGTAAATGGGAGGTGGACGCTCACAAACATCATTTTTGGGGTCATTGTTGCCCATTTTATGGAATATTTCCCCCTCCCTTTTGTAAGAATAGCTACAATTTAATGACATTTCATAAACATCATAAAATATAATAGCTTAGAAGATCGTTTCAGTTGTGATTACGTCATTTATTTCTGTTTTCCTTACTTGATTATTTTTTTAATGTCTGCTATATCTTTGGGTCTATGCCCGTTCTAAAGTGTTATTTCATTTTAATAGCATGATATCGTGTTCAATTAAATGTAGTGTTCTGAAAGATATTTCAAGCCATCAGCACTTGCTTTTGGTGGTGATTCACAAAGAGGTTTATTTCCAATCAGTCAAGTGACTTGGCTGTATACTTTGGATAAATATATTTATTGGTTGTAGACATTGCGCCTCCTAGCATTTAAAGAAGTGTGCATAAATCCAGTGGCCCTAATTTATCGCCACAATTCTTTGAGGGCTGTTAAGGTTGCAGACACACTGACCTTGAGTCACTTACTAAGCCTCCCACCCAAGCAGAAAGGCCTAATTGCATCCCATTCATTTAACAATGGCAATCAGAAGTCGTGAAATGATCTGGAATGGACTAATCAGTTGCGCTCATTATTCATTTGAGTTTTAAGTCAATAACTCCAGAGGACAAGTTGCAAACTTGCTAAATTAACACTTATTATACCCACCACTGTGGTTTTTATCTCAAGTGGTAGGGAGACCAGCTCTGACACTAAGAGAGGAGGGTTAGGGGTTGGACTTAGAGCAAAGTGGCATTTGCTTCATGCTAAATTTAGCTTCCTCCTTAGGAATTACATATGCTCTTGAACAATTACTGAGCTTTCTGATAACCATTTAGGTGAGAATTGTGTCCAGTTTCTTAATATTGGTAGCAGGGATTTGTGTGGGTGGGTGTGGGTGTGGTATTTGACAAAAAGGGTCTAAATCAGACGAATGGGACAACTCACTATGGCCAACTCGCTGTGGGACAACTCACCATGGGAGAACTTAACAATTCATTTATTTAAAATAATATATATATATACATATATATTATTTTTTGTCATTCACATTTCATTTTGTCTCTCCTTTTCCATCCTTTCTTTAATGATCCTGTTCCACCATTTCCTTGATATTAGTCATCCAGTGATGACTCCACTGGATACTTCTCTAGATCAGGGGTGTCAAACTCTCAATGTCACATGACGTGTTGCGACGTCTCGTGACTTCTTTTTGCCATTGCCAGCAATCGGGTGGGCGTGGTTTCGCTATGATGCATCTGGCCCACGGGCTGGCAGTTTGACACCTTCAGCTCGGGGGAGGATGAACCAGTTCCTGGCACTTCAGGAAATGAGTTGGCTTAATTGTGAGGGATTTGGCTGAAGTGCAGCTGCAGCAGAACCATTCTGAAGCTCCAGGTGGGGAAAGCATGCAGCTGCAGCCGGTCAGTGATGAAGAAGGGAACTGCCTGATCCAAGAACAGGTAGGGCAGAGAAAAGGCAGGAGCAGCAAAGGTCAGCCAGATTGCACGTGAGGAGAAAGCCTCGCCCTTCTTGATGGTCTGTACCAGGAGCTGGTTATTTAGCACAGCAGACAGATGGAGGAGATGCTGGAAATAGCCTGTTTGTTTTCTAGCTGTGTGTTTTCTGATCATTGCGATTCCTGCCTCACTCTGGATTGACACTGTGCCTTGACTTGGGTCATGCCCTGGAAACTCAAGACTTTTCTTGCCTCATGAACTCTCCTGTGTTGTGGATTTAAGCTTGCCTGGTGGCTTCATTTTGACTGAGAAGCTTTCAAGTGCCTTGTGGACTCATTGGCCATTGCTCTGTGGGCTAGCATTGATTTGCTTGTGGCTGGACTTAATTGGGTTTTTGGTAAAAGGACTTGCTGGGGAATATTAATAAACTCACTATTTTTATTTATTTTATTTTATTTTATTTATTTTAATCCCATTTATATCCCGCTCTTCTCTGAAGACTCAGGGCGGCTTACAATCTAAGAAGCACAAATCAATGTGCTTAGCAATAGCCTTCATTCTATGTATATGCCTGCTTATTAGGGCTTTCCCCCCCCCAAGCGGCATTATTACAGTCAGCTTATTGCCCCCAACAATCTGGGTCCTCATTTTACCTACCTCGGAAGGATGGAAGGCTGAGTCAACCTTGAGCCTGGTAGGATGCGAACCTGCACTAATTGCAGGCAGCTGGTGTTACTTAAGGAGGCATTAGCCCACTGTTCCACCAAGGCTCTAAACCACGGTTATGTATGTGTGAGTGAGAGGGACAGCACACAGTGTAACTCTTGTGTTGCAGGGAGTTGTCCCGTGACGGCTTGGCCATGGCAAGTTGTTTGTGGCAAATTGTCATAGACCCCTAGATCAGGGGTGGGCAATTAATTGTGGAGAACTGCCACTGTCCCCCCCCCATGCAACCTGCTGCTTCCCCACCACTCCCAGACACTACCCCTCCCACACCACCCCCAGCTGCTATTGCCCCCTCCCCCTGCCCCTGATGGTGCCACAACCCAATGCTGCCCAACATCCTGATGCTGCGCTGCCCCCCACCCCTGACATCTCATCCCTGCAGCCAAGGCCACCAATGCCACAGGACAGACAGGAACAGCCAAAGGGCTGGATGTGGCCTGCAGGCTGTAAAATGCCCAGGTCTCCTCTGGCTGTCTATTTGGAACAGAAGAATGGATGGAATAAAGTGATGGAAATAGCAGAGAAGGCAAAAGTGATTGCTTTAATTAGACAAAAGAACATACCTAGCTTTGTTTCTACCTGGAAAGTGCTTCTGGGCTTTGTGCTTGAGACAAAAAAAAGAACTTTTCATGAGTTTTGCTGATTAGACTAGTTTGCTGTAGAAATGGTTAGTAATTACTAAGAATGTAAAAGTAAAAAAAAATTGAGGCCGTAGTTTTATTTTGTACGGTATTTTATTGCATTGAAAACAGTTGGAAATCAATGCCCTCCCTCTTTATCCTACACTTTCCGCCCTTTCTTAGGCTTCCCCCATTTTCCTTTAACCTTTACTTTCATTTGCATTTTAGCCTGTTATCATTTCAGCAAAATCAAAGTCCTGTTTGTTTGTTTTTACACGCGTGTCTCGTGCTTTGTCCACACGGTCATCACCACCACCCAAATCTCAACATTTTGGACCTTCTCCGAAGATGTCCCTGTCAGATACATTCTTGACCAACGTGTTGTTCTCTCTTATCCCTCCTGCTCTTCTTTCTCTCCGCCCCCCCTCCCCACTTCTCTCCTGTTCTTCATTTATTTATGACTGCTGACATTTGCAAAAGCTTTTGCTGTAGGCGGTTTGCTGCCTCTTTCTCCAGAGTACCTGCACGATCGCTCCTTCTTAACTGCACCGCCCTCTGTGGATTGCTGAAACACACACGAACTTGTCATCCAGCAGGGAGCCTCCAATTGCAAGATGTTCGTTTTGTTTTTCTCCCGTTCTTTGAAAGTGCTTTTTTGTCTGGGGAAGGACCCAAGGGAGGGGGCAGTCTGATCTGCAAAAGATTGTGCTACCTGTTCAGACGTCAAGATGGCAGATGGCCCCAGGAAAGCAGAGTTCAGCAAAGGCATCTGTTAAATTCAGAGCTAGTTCAACAAGAGAGCGTTTTTAAAAAATTTCCTTCCTTCTTTCCTTCCTTCCTTCCTTCCTTCCTTCCTTCCTTCCTTCCTTCCTTCCTCCCTTCCTCCCTCCCTCCCTCCCTCCCTCCCTCCCTCCTTCCTTTCTTCCTCCCTCCCTCCCTCCTTCCTTCCTTCCTTCCTTCCTTCCTTCCTTCCTTCCCTCCTTCCTTCCTTCCCTCCCTCCATCCCTCCCTCCCATTTCCTCCCTTCCTTCCTCCCATTTCTTTCCTTCCTCCTTTCTTTCCTTCCCCTTACCTCCTTCCTTCCTCCCTCCCTCCCTCCCTCCCTCCTTCCTTCCTTCCTTCCCTCCCTCCCTCCTTCCTTCCTTCCTTCCTTCCCTCCTTCCTTCCTTCCCTCCCTCCCTCCCTCCCATTTCCTCCCTTCCTTCCTCCCATTTCTATCCTTCCTCCTTTCTTTCCTTCCCCTTCCCTCCTTCCTTCTTCCCTTCCTCTCATTTCCTCCCTCCCTCCCTTTCTTCCTCCCTCCCTTCCTCTCATTTCCTTCTTGTCAGAGGAGGGTTCCAAAGTGTGAGGCTAATCCAGGCAGGAAGCACACATAGATGAACTATTTCTCCCTTTTTTCAAGTTTACATTAACAGATTCTTGCACGTCTGAAAGTACGTATCACACACACACAGCCCTTGCCTTAACAATCTGACAAGCTAGGGAGGCATTTGCCACGTTCCCATTCTTCCTTTGGGCTCATCTACCTCTTCTTCTTCTCTTCTAGACTCTTCCACGTCTGGCTGAGTTATCCAGTTTCTGAATAGTTGCTCCAGGCGTGGCTCTTCCTGGGTCTCTAACAAGAACATCATTTCCCCCCAGAGATCTGTATGGCTCCCAACTTGTCGGCATTCAGAAAGTCTTTTTTGTTTAAAAAAGAGCATGGGGTGAGAGTGAGCGTTCAGGGTTTTGCAAGTGTAGCAAGTTTAAGATGGGTGGACTTCAACTCTCAGAATTCTGAGAGCCGAAGTCCCCACGTCTTAAAGCTGCCAAAATTGAGAAACAAGGAATGAGATTGTTTTGATTTTTTTCTCTCCTTCCTTGAGGGTGCGTGGTTCCTTTTGCTTGGTTTTCATCTTTGCTTGATGGCAAGCCTAGGAGAAGCATGATCCACCTCCCCCGAGCAATTTCGACTCTGTGCATGAAGTGACTAGCTAGCTAGCCTATTCAATCTCTCCACTATCCCCATTTTTTGTAAGCTTCTATGGAGAATTGTAATATTCCCCTGCAAAGCGTTACTGCAATTAACAAATTAACAGGGATCTATCTGCACCGGTCTACGTTCGGTCTGTGATGCTTTCACACTGATGGTGTTATTGCGTTAATCTGCCATGTTTTTTTTTTAAAAAAAACAAAACAGAGGAGGTTTTCATTCAAAGAGGAAACGAAATGCATTTTCTATTATGAGCACCTTCTGAGCAGGTGGGAAATGCACCATAAAAACCTCTGCTTTTTTTTTTTTTGCTGCAACCATTTAATAATAAGCCCAGCCCTCTGAATAAATCCAGATACATTATTCCCCAAGGCTGAATATATCTGGTTCCATTGCATCTTAATATTTTCATCATTCAAACCAGGATAGGTTAGGAGTTTATTGATATCTTTGACAGATGTGTGTTCTGCGTAACTAGGCAACCAGGTCCTGCCATCCAGGGCTTGGCCAGACCTGCCTTTGTGTGCGTAGGAGTGGCACTAAACACAGAGGGGGGGGAAGAGAGAGGGAGGGAGGGAGAGGAAGGGAGAAGGAGAGGGGGGAGAGAGAGGGAGAGAAAGAGAGAGAGGGAAGGAGGGAGGGAGGAAAGGAGGAAAAAGAAGAGATGGAGACAGAGGGAAGGAGGCAGAGGGAGGGAGAGGAAGGGAGGAAGGGAGGGAGGGAGAGGGAGGGAGAAGGAGAGGGGGAGAGGGAGAGGGAGAGAAAGACAGAGAGGGAAGGAAGGAGAGGGAGAAAGGGAGGAAAAGGGAGAGATGGAGAAAGAGGGAAGGAGAGAGAGGGAGGGAGAGAGGAAGGGAGGAAGGGAGGGAGAGGGAGGGAGGGAGAAAGATAGAGGGGGAGGGAGGGAGAGAGAGGGAGATTCTTGTCTTCATTCCTCCACAATGCCTTCCGGAGTGAGGGAATTCAAGCAGAATTCAGTCGTCTATTGGGAATACGCAAGGTGTGAATTGCAAGGTGACTTACAACCCTCTTTCAGCTTGTGCTTACAAAGATCGAAGTGATGGCATCCACCAATTATAGTTGAACCAAGCCTGGATGGTCATCCCCAGAGCTACTGGCTGTTTCTGTAACGTGAAAAGATGCCAGCAGTTAACTAGGAAGAAATGGCACGTAAATATATGTGTGCCCAACCCTGGGATATCTCTCTCACCTTTTTCTTCCCATGTGACGATTTCCTTTGTTACAATTTTCATTTCAGTGCAATGTTTTACATGAAACCTTCTCTAGCTTTCTGTTGATCAGCTCTGCTGGCACCAGAAAGAGGATTTGCACGAGGTGTCGAGAAAGCTGAGCTGTGAACGACTCACTAGGTGGCAGCAGGCCTCAACGTTAATTTATGGGAGTTTCCTTCCTTCATTCTTGCCTCCTTGCAAAACATCCCTGTAGTCATTTAACAGGCTCACTGCCCTGCCCTCTTCGTGATCCTCTTTCAAAACTTCCCTGTGCAAAAGGAGCCAGAGAGAAATGAGTAAATAGTCACCTTTATTTATATGTACGAAGTCAAGAGGTCCCACCAGTGATGGGATTGAGCCGGTTTGCACCACTTCGGCAGAACCCGTAGCTATTTTTTTGTTGCTCAGGCCCAGAATGGACTTCTGGAAGTGGCACCCACACAGAGAACTGGTTATTCCCCTATTTGAATCCCACCACTGGGTCCCACCCTTGTACATTTCTTGGTCTAGCGTGTACAGCTCTTCTCATCTTTATGGATCCTTCTAGTGCAGAAGTCTCCAATCTTTCTCAGTTGGTGGACCGGAGGAAAAGGAAGGACGAGCACAAATACACACAAACGGGGCTGCGAGCACGCATGATGCAAATGGGGTGGTGCTAGCACCCGCATGACACTTGCTAGCACCACTCTGTTTTCCCCCACTGGAATTTCCTCCTAAAGTTTCATTTTAGGGAAACACCTTCTAGTCATCAATCCTATCTAAGCATAGCTCAGAAGGCCTCTGGAATTGATGAGATGAGGCTGGCTTTGTGTTGAATAAGCAGACAAATTGCATTCATCTCCCCCCCCCCAGTTGTTATGACATTGGTGGTCCTCCTGGGAGTGAGTTTCACATCTGGCTTGTATTCATTATATAGTTCACCTTGAAAATGTTGCCATATAAGGAATTTTGGATTTCACAATTGAAAAAGCAGATAGTATATCTCTACCACACAGTCAAACTTTTGCTACAGATTTTAAATGTGGCCTTGATTTCTTTGGACCAGAGGATTAGAAATTATGTTTGGGGGCTGTAATGTTTCTTTCAAACTTAAGGAGGAGAGGAGGAGAAGATTCTTAGTCACAATGGATTAAAAAACAACCTAGTCTGTTTTACAGTCCATTTTTGACAGAATATCACCCCAGTCAATGATTTTCTTTTGAGTCTACATTTTAAACCCCCTTCAGTTGGGATTTTCACCAATGCTTCCAAAAGCAACTATTTGTAACCTAAATCCTAGATTCCATGTGATATAACCAATTATGTTTATGCATTATGCTCCCTTGATTTAGGCTTCAATCCATCATGGTCTTTTCAATATGAGAACATTTTGAAGCACCCAAGAGAGATTGAACTTCCTCCTTATAACCCAGCTGCACCCATGCAGCACAGTTCGATTAAAATCCTGACTGATGCATTTGCAACACATGAAAAAAAAAATAGCCCTCTCAATTCCTGGCAAATAGATGGGGAAGAAATGGAGGTAGTGACAGATTTTATTTTCCTGGGCTCCAAGATCACCGCAGACAGGGACTGCAGCCAAGAAATTAAAAGACACTTGCTCCTGGGGAGGAAAGCCATGGCAAATCTAGACAGCACACTAAAAAGCAGAGACGTCACCCTGTCAACAAAAGTGCGTATAGTCAAGGCTATGGTCTTCCCAGTTGCAATGTATGGCTGTGAAAGCTGGACCATAAGAAAGGCTGAGCGCCAAAGAATTGAGGCCTTTGAACTATGGTGCTGGAGAAGACTCCTGCGAGTCCCTTGGACTGCAAGGCGATCAAACCTGTCAGTCCTAGAGGAGATCAGCCCTGACTGCTCTTTAGAAGGCCAGATCCTGAAGTTGAAACTCAAATACTTTGGCCACCTAATGAGAAGGAAGGACTCACTGGAAAAGAGCCTAATGCTGGGGAAGGTTGAGGCCAAGAGAAGAAGGGGACGACAGAGAATGAGATGGCTGGATGGAGTCACTGAAGCAGGAGGCGTGAGCTTAAATGGACTCCAGAAGATGGTAGAGGATAGGAAGGCCTGGAGGAACGTTGTCCATGGGGACGCGATGGGTCGGACACGACTTCGCAACTAACAACAACAACAAATATAGGGTGAACCCAGGAAAAAGAGTTAATTTAATAACCAGGTTATTCACCTTGCACAAACCTTCTGATGCATCTCTCTCTGACACAGTATTCTGTTGCATCTTGGTGATTTTCTCCTCCTAAGCAGGGAGAAGGATATGTCCCAAAATTTCTTCTTTCAGGAAAGATAAATTAAAATCAAAGCTGAGTGTGTAAAACGGATCAGTCCTGAGCACTAAGAAGGCCGTGGTTAGGTTATGTGTAAAGACCAATGGTTTCTCTGAGATTAGTTAGATGCAAAGACTGCCTCCCCCCACTAAAAAAGGGGGGGAGTTATGGGGCTGGAGAGCTCCCCAACAGCTGTGTTACGAATGAATGACTGGATCAACAGTTTTGCTCCTTCTTCTCAGACTGTGCTGGCTCCAGTTACTGATTTGCAAATCGGCCGAAGCTTTGGAAGAGTGATTAGAAACAGCCTTGCCTCCAGATCCTTGAAGTCGCGGCTGCTTTTAATCCCATTGACCTGCTGGAGATGCATGAGGAGGGCAGAACGAGTCAGGGAATTGCTGCGATCCTTTTCTTTGTCATCGCCTGCGTGGAGAAAGCAGATAAGCCGCCAAGGACAGAAATAAGGAGGGCAGTTCCAGAGGAGTCAGCTTTGGAACTCGGTCTGGGGATTATAGACTTTTGCAAGTCTTCAAGAGGCTCTCCATTGCTGCTTTTCAGGACATATTTTTTTTAATGTAAGGGTTGCACTGATCCACGATTAGTGCCGTGGTCTTGCCATCCATGGGGGTGGGGGGCGGGGTGGGGAGTGGGTTCTTTAGGTGCCTGGAAACTGAACCAGTTAATGTAACTTTGAAAGCGATTATTTTCAAAATTATACATTATTTTCCTTGAAAAGGCAACATTGCAAAGACATTTTTTTTTGCACCAATCAGAGGTAATATTTGTAACTCGGGGCTGAATTGTGGGGTCCTTGGTGCTCTCTGAGCTTGGTTGTTTTCTTGCAGATATTTCATGATCCAACTAGGAAACATCATCAGTGCTGGAAGGCAGTGAGGTTTCCTCTCCACCTATACACAAGTGGCTTGTCCTGTCCGTGTTGTTGGGAGTGGTGTTGGTAATTCCTTGATTGTTTGCTGTTGTTTACTGTTTGAGTTGGTAGTTTACCCAAGAAACTACCACTTGTATATAAACACAGCGTAAACCCACTCTCTTCTAGCACTGATGATGTTACCTACTTAGGTAATGAGATGCCTGCAAGAAAACAACCAAGCTCAGAGAATGGAAAGGACCAGCATATTTTGGCAGTATTCCTTCTAAAGCTTATTTGTACATGCTTTCCCCAAATAAACACTCATACCTTATTCTGCCTTATGGCGCCTAAGATTTCCAAGAACATATTCTTCTCCCTCCAGAATCCATTCCCCTTTGTTTGTTTGTCTGTCTGTCTGTCTCTCTCTGTCTCTCTGTCTCTCTGTCTCTGTCTCTGTCTCTCTGTCTCTGTCTCTCTGTCTCTGTCTCTCTGTCTCTCTGTCTCTCTCTGTCTCTGTCTCTGTCTCTGTCTCTGTCTCTGTCTCTGTCTCTGTCTCTGTCTCTCTCTCTCTCTCTCTCTCTCTCTCTCTCTGTGTGTGTGTGTGTGTGTGTGTGTGTTTCTTGCTCACTGACAGAAAAATATGACCAGGCAGCAAACAGAACATTAGGTAGAGGATCAGTTTTTGCATTCTGCAATCGGCCAGCTGACAACAAAGGAAGGAGCACTGACCATCTCAAGATGATGTTCAGAAGCCAGAAAGAAAGGAAGTTTGTTGGGTGGCTTGAGTTCAGTTGTGGCAATTTGGAGTTGAGAATGTGGCTCGAACTGGGCATCCTTCAGATATGAAGAATTTAATTCTCAAA
Source organism: Vipera ursinii (assembly GCF_947247035.1). NCBI lineage: Eukaryota > Metazoa > Chordata > Lepidosauria > Squamata > Viperidae > Vipera > Vipera ursinii. The sequence continues at coordinate 14,482,893 of NC_139525.1, forward strand.
TTTCTCAGCAGGGGCTGTGATGGTTGGGGAATTCTGGAGTTCTTGAGATCTACCCTGGTGGGTTGGAAAAGATGGCATCATCTCATCCATGCGCAGCTAAGTTGTGTAGTGCTGTTCTAATCTTCTCATCACTTATTTCATTTAATATCTTCCAGAGGAAGAAGACGCAGTTGGAGAAAGGAATAAGGTTTTTGAGAACAGAACAGAACACAGAATAACAGAGTTGCAAGGGACCTTGGAGATCTTCTAGTCTAACCCCCCTGCTCAGGCAGGAAATTCTATACCATTGGACAAATGGTTGTCCAATCTCTTCTTAAAAACTTCCAGTGTTGGAGCATTCACAGGTTCTGGAGGCAGGTTTATGGTTTATTGTCCTCACTGTCAGGAATTTTCTCCTTAGTTCTAAGGTTGCTTCTCTCCTTGGTTAGTTTCCATCCGTGGCTTCTTGTCCTGCCTTCAGGCGCTTTGGAGAATAGCTCGACCCCCTCTTCTCTGTGACGGCCCTTCAGATATGGGAAGAGTGCTATCATGACACCTCTAGCCCTTCTTTTTGTTAGACCAGACATACCCACAATCATCTGTTGTAGGGTTTAGCTTTCATTCTTTTTATGCTTTCAGTTCTGGGAGAACCCCTATCCCATGATCCTCCCCATGCCGACTCTTGATTCTGTCTGTCTGTCTCTTTCTCTCTCTGTTTGCATAAGCTGATTTCCCCTGCTTTCCCCCCCTCCCTCACGTATAGCCTCTTTTTTTTGGCTCAGTATTCCTTAGTCCTGTCCTATACTCTGCCTAATGTTGCTTGTCCTGAAAGGATGGACATGTATTTGCGTACAAATCTGCACGCCGTTTCTACTTGAAATGAAAAAAGGAAATAGTTTTCTGGAATGATTTGGACCTGCCAAGACAAACAGAGATGGAAGTAGGAGAGGGAGAGAGGTTTCTTTGATTTCAGAAAGGAACACAGCTGGATAGCAGGAAGCGGCTACGAAATTAAACAGCGAGCCGAGTGGCTGCCAATGTAAGCAAACGTGGCGTCGCGATTCATTCACACTGCAGGTAGTCGACTTACGGCCCCAACTGGAGCCAGAATTTCCGTCGCTTGGCAAGGCGGTTGCTGAATGGGTCATGCCCAGATTTACATTCTTTTTTCACCAGAGTCGTTAAGCAAATCGCTGCAGTCATTAAATGAATTCTGCTTCCCCCCCCCCTTGAATTTGTTTGTCAGAGGGTGACTGGGAAGGTGGCAGAGGGTGATCTCATGACCCTGGGATGCTGCAACAATCATACAATGCGTTCCAGTTGCCAAGTACCCCAATTTTAATCCCACGACCGTGGGGATGCTGCAGTGGTCATAAGCGCGAGAAACGCTCACGCGTCACTAATTTCAGAGCCGTCCTAACTTTGAATGGTTGCTAAATGAATAGTAAGTTGAGAACTATCTGGGCCTGGTAACTCATAACTACATCCTAGCTCTTCTACAATTGAAGCCTTGATCTTGTTGCACATGCAAGTGCTGGCTGTTATGTGGTGAGGGTCTACCTTCTCTGTCTATACAATATAGAGGGTTGAAAACCCGGTGAGAATGTGCAGGTAGTCCTTGACTTACAAGAGTTCATTTAATGACCGTTCAAAGCTACTACGGCCCTGAAAAAAGTGACTTACGGCCATTTTTCACACTTATTTTTCACAGCTTCTTCGCAGCTTCCCTGTGGTCACGTGATTTACATTTGGATGCTTGACAACTGGTTCATATTTATGACCTTTGCAGTGTCCCAGGGTCATGCAATCCCCTTTTGTGACCTTCTGACAAGGAAAGTCAATGGGGAAGCCAGACTAATTGTTACTAATTGAACAAGTGCAGTGATTTACTTCACAAATGTGGCAAGAAAGGACGTAAGATGGGTCCAAACTCACTGAACAAATTGATCACTTAGCAACATAAATTTTGTGCTCAGTCGTGGTGGTGGTAAGTCAAGGACTACCTGTATTCCACATCATGCACGAACAAAATTTCCGTGGGCAGATTTGTTGCCTGCCAAATGGAAACACATGCCTCTCAGCATAGAATATCTGAATTCAGCTCTTGGAAAACCTTAATCATTACGTTGTATAAAAGATCAGCTTCGGAAACAGTCTAGTTTTGATACGGCGATGGGGATTGCTTCAGCATAGCTTCCTCTGGGTTGATATCCTTCAGAAAGGTTGTGAAGCAACCTTGTTGTTGTTGTTGTTGTTAGTTGCAAAGTCATGTCTGACCCATCGCGACCCCATGGACAAACTTCCTCCAGGCCTTCCTGTCGTCCTGTCCTTCCTGAAGCAACCTAGAACTAAGAAATTAACTAATGGTGAGAACAATCAACCAGTGGAATGCCTTCAGAAGTTGTGGATGCCCCAACACTGGAGGTTTTCATGTAGAGATTGGACAATCATTTGTCCAAGATGGAATAAAGTCTCCTGCTTGATCAGGAGGTTGGACTAAAAGACCTCCAAGGTCACTTCCAACCCTGTTATTTTATGTTCTAAGTTGGTGTAGCCGAAGGAAATTCTGAGAACGTCAGTGCAGATCCATGATCATGAGATACCTGCTGGTCACATTTTCCAAGGTCAAATTTCAAAGAACACTTTCTTTTTCCAATTGTCTCTCACTGGACATATTAGCTTGCTGTACCAGAGGGGTGTCCAACCTTGGCAACTTTAAGACTTGTGGACTTCACCTCTCAGATTTCCATGCTGGCTGGGGAATTCTGGGAGATGAAGTCCACAAGTCTTAAAGATGCCAAGATTGGACACCCCTGCTGTACACCTTATTTACTTTCTCTTTTTTCCCCCCAGCCATGTCAGAAGATAAATGACTTCAGTGTGTTTCCTTATGGGGCTACACACCATCTTTGCAATTATAATAGGATTGAAGCAATTTCACATACTGCGCTGAGTAAGCTGAATTTTCAGATAAGGTGAGTTTTCTGCAGACAAATGTTTATGCTTTGGATTCAAGACAAAAGAAGAAATACAAGCTAGACTCCACATGTTTAATGTTTGATAAAGAACCTAAGCCCAGAATAGAGGGGAAAAATGAAGAAAGACACAAATGAAGAAAAGCCACATTTGGTGCACGAAAACACCAGTGATTTTGTGATGAGCAAAGCTAATTAATGTCATTCATCCCTAAGAGACCACAACATTTATTATGGTTTGTGCAGTGCAAAGAGAACTGATGAAAATTAATGCAGTAATAATACCAACAAGGAAATGGGTAGGTAGGTTTACCATAGGTAAAGGTAAAGGTTCCCCCGCACATGTGTGCTAGTCGTTTCCGACTCTAGGGGCCAGTGCTCATCTCCGTTTCAAAGCCGAAGAGCCAGCGCTTGTCCGAGGACGTCTCCATGGTCATGTGGCTGGCATGACTAGACGCCAAAGGCGCACAGAACACTGTTACCTTCCCACCGGAGTAGTCCCTATTTTTCTACTTGCATTTTTATGTGCTTTCGAACTGCTAGGTTGGCAGAAGCTGGGACAAGTAACAGGCGCTCACTCTGTTACGCGGCACTCGGGATTCGACCCACCAAACTGCCGACCTTCTGATCGACAAGCTCAGCGTCCTAACCCACTGAGCCACCGCATCCCTGATTAAACCATAGGAATAGTCAAATATCCAAAGGAGATTCTTGTACTTGATGACACATAAAAAAAACCTTCATGGGAATGGAATTATAGATGCTGTTAGTCCATTAATATGTGCCAAAAATGGGTCTTAAGCATTTCAAATTAATATGTAGTGAGAATACCTCAACTTACAAGGCCTCGACTTACAACTGGGTCAGACACGACTTCGCAACTAACAACAAAAAAAGATTACAACAAATAAATATGGATCTTAAATTTAAATACAGTATCTAATTTAAATTCTTCTCCTTTGGGGTTGTGGCATCGTCTTGGTAAAAAGAAAACCTGTTTGTTTTTTGCTTTGTGTGGCACTGAGATTTATTGTCAGTTGGGAAAAGGCGTACTGTAAATTAGACTTAGGCTAGGAAAAAGGTTTCTTAATTGACATTTTTTCCAGTTGAAGCCTTTATCTTTCCTCTTCTTTTTCTCACAAAAAAAGCTTTAATGTAGCTTCCCGATACATCTAGGACATGTTAGCATAGTTTGAAAATAGTATTTGGTCATGGTTTGGACAGCTGCAATCTTATTTTTGTCTCCGTATGTATTTAGTTTGACCATCTCTCAAAGGTTATAAACATAAAAGTTTTTTTCAGCTAAGAATAAGGAATCTGCTATTGGTATATTTCAACCAGGAATGTTGTCTCTCTGTCTTCAGACAAGTAGAAGAGTGTTCAGGGATTTTAAGAGATAGAACCAGACATAAAAAGCATCCAGGGATGAGGTAAAACTTTTGAAGGACAGAGGAAATTGAGATGGTGGCAGGTGGGTGTCCTCGGAAGAGCAAAGATCTCAAAATGAGGTGTGGTGGGAGATAAGACTGGAGATGTAATAAAGGCAGTCATGAAGGTTTTTTAAAAAATGGCCAAAGAGGCTAAGCTGGTTCTCAGATATAAAAGCATGAGGGGGACATGATGACAGTGACAGATGAAGTGAATTATTTTGATAACATAGGTAGTCCTCAGCTTATGACCACAACTGAGCCAAAAGTTGATGATGCTAAGTGAGAAAATTGGTTTGCCCCATTGTACAACATTTCTTGACCCAAGAATCACTGCATTTGTCAAATTAGTAGCAACGGTTGTTAAGCGAATCTGGTTTCTCCGTTGACTTTGCTTGTCAGATGGTCGTAAAAGAGGATCGCGTGACCCCGGGACGTTGCAACTGTCATAAACGTGAGTCGGTTGTCAAGCCTCCGAATGTAAATCACATGACCGTGGGGATGCTGGCAACAGTCATAAGTGTGAAAAAATGATACTTTTTTCAGTGCCGTTGTAACTTTGAACGGTCACTAAACGAATTGTTGCAAGTCAAGGACCACCTGTACAATTGGAGAGATGCATAAATTGAGGGCAGAAAATGAGACACAGGAAGACTAAGATAAGAAAACAGAGATGAGAACTACCAAGAAGAAAGATTACTTCTGTTCAAAGTTTAAAAGGAGAAGCAGCAAATAAGGATAAATAGGAGAGAAGAATCAAGGTTGTTGTCTTTTTGTTGTTGTTGTTGGTTTGTGTGTTTTATTAAAGTAAAATACAGTTTTCTCCTCTCTGGCATTTACCTCCTATGAGATCTTAAATATTTCTGAGGTAGTAACAGAGATGAAAGCCTCGTCTTCTGGCTATGGAAATGGCTCACATGATTTATAACCCAAAGTCCTCCACAAATAAAATGCTATGTTTTCAATCAGAAATAGAATGTCACCTACATTATATAAGCTCTACTGTTAAGTGTTTAGCTAGTAATGCAGTAATCCTGTCAGTTTATACACATACACACGCACGCATACAGTAGGATCAATAAGCAGAAAGGTTCACTGTCTTCCTAGCAATTACAACACACCTACAAAGGGTCTACTAAAATCCTTTAACTCTGCAGGTTCTACTAAATCTTCATAGCTAATAACTGTGGACCAATTTATCTTCCGCAAATGAGTTAAAATCCAATTTTAAAATTGCTTAGCTCTGTGGTTATTATGTCGTGTAGCGAAAATCAATTAATTGGAGCAAAATCAATTAATTTAAAAACAGCTGAGGCCAGCACTTTAAGAGACTGGGAAAACCCAATGGGAATAATCTGGAAATGTCCTACAAGTTGCTTTTCTACCTGTAAGGTGCTGCATTCCCATTTTATTGTTGTTAAAATGGCGGCATTCAGTGTGGGAAGGGAGTAAGTAATGACTCCATGAGAAATCAAGAACTCTGTGAAGGCTTGACAGCTCCTCCGTTTATTTTCTTCGTTTGTCTGAAATGTTATTAGACAAAGCCGATAGATTATGATCAATTACTTCTTGAGTCTCCTTCTTGGGTGGAAGCCATTTCCAGTTATCTCTGTATCCCAGTCTAAGCAGGAGAAACAGTAGAGCCAGACAGATAAACATTTCTCTGCCCCTGGACATTTGTTTTTTTTTTCTTTTCTGGCCCAAAACTCACCTGAAGTGAAACCATCCCAGAGAATTCTCCATACAGATTTTGCCTGACCTCAAATTGACCTCTATTTACTCTCCCTCTTTGTAACCAGATGGTCTTGGAGAAGAAAAGAAAATCCATCTGGTAAACACACTGGAAGGTTTGGCATAATTCAGCTTATTTCCTAAGAGGAAATCAGCCCATTTTCTGCAAAAGTTTTAAATTGTCCATCAGCTGCTATCTCTGATAGGGCTTTGTATGAAGCAAAATTGTGGAAAGGATCTCAGTGGTTAAGACTTGAGGAAGAAATGCCTCATCAGAAGACCCATCACAAGACCCATACCTGATGCGATTTCCCCATCACAAGGTCTACTGACCACACAAAGCCCTTCTAAACAGAGGAACACCAACACTGACATCCCTTAAACTCCGCTGAAGATACCTAGCCTAGTAATTAACCATTTGGAAAACCAACCCACAAGCTTGGAGAAAACTCCATCTCAGACAGGTTTTTGACAGAAATAGGCTTTTTATTAGAAAAATTAGTAGGAGAGTCCTTGATAAGGATGTATGACAAAACAAGGACTCACAGGGGAAGATGGTTGATCCAAATCTATGGTTCTCATCACAGTAGACTTTCCAGTTTCAATAATCAACCAAATAGACCACACTACTAGAATTGCTTAAATGCTTATCCAGGCCTTCCTTTTACATCCTACCTCCCATGAGCATCTGTTGGGGAAACAAAGGCAAGGGGGCACAAGTGATGTCATATGCATGATGACATCCTCCCCCTCCTCCAAATGAAATACTTTGCATCCTTTTACACAATGATTTTATGATGTGGCATTGACATTATGGCTGATGCTGGAAACCGATGCCCCCTGGTGGATAGTCATTTCTCCTGGCAGAAAGAGACAAGCTTCCCGGAAACAGCCAATCCTTTCTCCTTATTTTCTTCTACTGGGCAGCGATGTTTCAGTAACCCAGTTATTGCAGAGCAGGGTGTTTCTTATGAGAGTGAGAGAGAAAAAGAAGAAGAAGAAGAAGAAGAAGAAGAAGAAGAAGAAGAAGAAGAAGAAGAAGAAGAAGAAGAAGAAGAAGAAGAAGAAGAAGAAGAAGAAGAAAAAGAAGAAGAAGAAGAAAAAGAAGAAGAAGAAGAAGAAGAAAAAGAAGAAGAAGAAGAAGAAGAAGAAGAAGAAGAAGAAGAAGAAGAAGAAGAAAAAGAAGAAGAAGAAGAAGAAGAAGAAGAAGAAGAAAAAGAAGAAGAAGAAGAAGAAGAAGAAGAAGAAGAAGAAGAAGAAGAAGAAGAAGAAGAAGAAGAAGAAGAAGAAGAAGAAGAAGAAGAAGAAGAAGAAGAAGGAGAAGAAGAAGAAGAAGAAGAAGCTTCAAGCTACTTGGATGAGAAGTCAAACATTTTCAAAGGAAAAAAACCAAGGAAGTTCAGTTGGCTTTTGGAAAAAGTACAGGAAGGCCTGGAGGAACATTGTCCATAGGGTTGCGATGGGTCGGACACGACTTTGCAGCTAACAACAACAACCTTTGGTACTGAGACTTGTGCAGATGTTTGCCAGGAATCAAGGGAAGGAAGGAAGGAAGGAAGGAAGGAAGGAAGGAAGGAAGGAAGGAAGGAAGGTGGGTGAAGGGAGAGAAGGAAGGAAATGAAGGGAGGGGAGAGAAGGAGGGAGGAGAAAGAAAGAAAGAAAGAAAGAAAGAAAGAAAGAAAGAAAGAAAGAAAGAAAGAAAGAAAGAGAGGGAGGAAGGAAGGAAGGAAGGAAGGAAGGAAGGAAGGAAGGAGTCATTTGAAAGGAAACCCAATATACTCATTAATGTAGAGGAAGTAATAGATACAAGTAATCCTTGATTTATGACCAGTTGGTTGGTGATGAAGTTCTGACAGACCCCTTCAAAAGCTACTTTCAGTATGCAGCATTTGGAAGAGCTAGATTCAAATCCATACATAGCACGGAGCTCTTGATGTAGCTGAGGATGAATATGTCAGTGTCATTCTTGACACTCCCAGACTACCAAAAATCTAAACAGGGTTAGTACATAGATAGTGGAACATCCAAAATCCCAGAGGTCTTGACTAGACCGGGAAAATGAAAAAGATCTTAGAGAGACAGAGTGGCAAACAATGTTGCTGCCAAGTAAATTGTGTTCCTGCAGCCTTTGGGAGTTGAACTTAGTGTGAGGGAGCTTTGACCTTCTAACATAAAGAACCAGCATCGTCACATGAGCCAGATTAGATAATAATTGATGAAAAAGATATCTGAAAGAAGCTGCTGTTAATTATAACTGAATTCTCTGTTCTTCAGAATGGAGCTTCTGGGCAAAGTCTGATAATGCATAAAACAGGGACAGTGAATCTTTGGGGCTCCGTGTGTCAAAAATTTGGAAAATGCCTAACTTGACTGCTGGTACATCATACAACCATACCCCTGAACAAAAGAGGAACCATTCTTTACATATTCATTCATTTTTTAAAAAAAATACAAATAGAAGCAGCTCTGAGTATGCTCTTCTGTGGTTTCCCCTGCCCCTGAAAACTGTATGTAAGCATACCATGTTCATGTGTGACTTTTGGAAGCTCCACAAGAAAAATGGCCCTCATGCACAACTTCCGGAGGAGGCTTCTTGAGGCTGCATGAGAATGCACCCAATTTTCCTTGGCCTCTGTGGACTCCAAAAATCACACAAGAATGGAGTTTGCTTTCAGAAATAGATCCTGGGTGTTGGTGAACACTGGTGTGTCACCCAAAACATTTCTGATGTGTCACCTTTGACAAGCATGTCATAGGCATAGAGTAATTAAATTTTAATTACTGTACTTAATTTCCTTTGGCAGATGACTATGAAGAGGTAGCACTGCAGGCCTATTTACTAAAAGGTGAAAGATTTATATTTTACATCTAATCTTTTTGTTTACATTTTTTGAAAGATTCAGTATCTCAGGGGCTGCCCCAAAGAAGAGGGAGTCAAGCTATTCTCCAAAGCACCCAAAGGCAGGACAAGAAGCAACGGATGGAAACTAATCAAGGAGAGAAGCAACCTGGAACTAAGGAGAAATTTCCTGACAGTGAGAATAATTAACTAGTGGAACAACTTGCCTCCAGAAGTTGTGGATGCTCCAGCACTGGAAGTTTTTAAGAAGAGATTGGATAACCATTTAACTGAAATGATGTAGGGTTTTCTGCCTAAGCAAAGGGTTGGACTAGAAGATCTCCAAGGTCCCTTCCAACTCAGTTATTCTATTCTATTCTATTCTATTCTATTCTATTCTATTCTATTCTATTCTATTCTATTCTATTCTATTCTATTCTATTCTATTCTATTCTATTCTATTCTATTCTATTCTATTCTATTCTATTCTATTCTATTCTATTCTATTCTATTCTATTCCACTCCACTCCACTCCATTCCATTCCATTCCATTCCATTCCATGAATTGAAGAAAATCCAGAGAATATAGAAAGGGAATCATATGTGACTCTTTTAGCTTCTTGGATCAATGTCAAATCTGAATGAATTGCATGTGTTTGTGAATATCTACCACTTGCCAGGCTAAAGTTTTACTTACCTTAAACCCGTTTCATTTTACCAATCATGAAATCCTCTTCTGGGGATAAGCAACATCTGAACTGTACCCAATATGTTCTTGGAGGTCCAGTTAAAAAAACCAAGCTGGCCACTTCTTTCTCAAAGCACCACCAATGGAACAGACAAGAGGCAGTCTTTCAGTCCACCCACACCTTTCTTCACCTAAGTATTGAAACCAAATTTTATTTCGGAAGATGACGTTACACACACATTGCCAATGTACACTGAGATGGGGTGGGGGTGGGGAAACAATGCATAACAAATATTGAGAGCAAAGCGATCGCGTATACAAATTCTTCTTGCTGCATGTTACAGACCTCATCTGGCCGGGATTGGGTGGAGAGGATGATGGGCGATTAAAAACAGTTCACAATATTTCACCATTGGAAAAACCAAGAGCTTGAAAATATCAGGCCTTCAAACAAGGCCTTTCCAGTGGAGAGAAAAGAGACTCAAAAAAGTAAGTCCGGGGTACATCCATTCAGATTGCTTTCTTTTCATTCAAAGTCACTGATTCACAAGTTCTCAGATTCTTAGTCTCTACAGACTCCGTTTGGAGTCAAGCCAGGAACCGTGCATGCTTCCTTCAAATGTGAACGATCAACTCTTCTTCGACTGTGGTCATCATCAGAAGAGGGAACTATTAGGATAGGACGTAATAATTCTCCATTGGATCCTGGTACCATCGGATGCCCTCTCTACCCCATTTCAAATACTCAGGGAGGGGGGAAAAAAGGAAGTTCTTGACATTATATACATTTGTTTTTTCTCCTTTAAAAAAGTACAAAAAAACCTGAATGGCATTGGGCGTAATGCTCCGGATACACGTTTGTGAGGTCCGTTGCCGTGAACAGACAAAAAAAATAATAATCAAGGCAAGTTATTCTTAGGAGCAAGACATTGAATTGTACAATACAACTGTAATGGAACACCTTCCCACAATCAGTGCTTATTCAGGTTTTGTCCTTTCGCTATATTCCGTGTATATACCAATAACTGGGAAAAACCACAAGAATGCAAAACACAGAAGGACAGAGAGAAGCCAAGAGCGGGCAAAAGAAATGATTTTAAGGCATGAGATGTCAAAATACCATGCGTTTACTCTCAAACTCTTCTTCGCTAGCAATCTAAAATGTCTAAAAACTACCACAAACTATTTTGACGTCTGTCAGCTAAGTAGCCTAATTCTACCTTTAGCCATGGAACCGAAGCTTTTAAAAAAAATAATCCCCTCCCTCCCCCAAAGATCTCGATAAAAATGCTTTCTGTACATGTTGGATGGCTGAAACAAACGGTGGACGGACTGTTGGCCTGCCACAAATTTAGAATGCAGAATGGGTTCAGGACATGCCCCTTGAAAAGAGAGTCGGGTTCATTGGTTTAAAGCTGCAATATATTACAAGGCAATAAGAGCTGAGGATAGTTTGGGATGGAAACTCCAATTACTGTTCCTCATGTAGAAGATGTCAACACCCCCAAGCGGGACATCATCAATAGAAGTGAAATTACCTGACACCAAAGAGACTCTAAAAAACAGAGAGAATCCCCCCCCCACTTTTTTTTTTTTGCTTAGGTCTTCATCAGACTGCAGCCAGGTTGAGGACACACAAGAGTTTGTGAAAAGCAATCTCATAGTCAAAGGAACGAGGAGGAAATAACACAGAGTCAATGGCACCATGTAATTTCCCTGAGCCCAGCTAATTAAAAAAAATCATATTGCTATGCTTGCTCAAAGAGTTTTCTGGAAGGTACTTCCTCCATGTACCTCGGATTATGGAGCAGTGCTATGGGTGGGAACGGGTTGGGACAGGAAGAGCATTTGTAATCGGAATTGCACAGCAGATCATAGGATCATCCTAAGCCTTGTAAAAAGTGCTGTTCCATCTCTTCTGTTACTATTTATACAGGTGGGCCAAAAGTCCAGATAGTGCTACAACCAGACAAACAGAGTCACCATCTTTGACTTTCTTTGAATCCATGGTGGAGATGCCATGGAACAACAAACCCAAAGCTTGTGATTGTGAGCAGGGAAGCATCGGTCGTGGACAACTTCCTGACCCCTCCATTTTGTAGTTAGATTGCCACATGGCCAATCCATGTTAATGTCCTTATCCTCAAGTTTCCCAGAGCACCACAAATGCTGCTGTCTATTTTGCAATCGTTTGTCTCTCTATAGCGTACTATAAGGAGCTATTTTGGCCAGGCAAGGGATTGTTGGAAGCTTGGGGAACTTCTCAAAAGGGGCATTTGCCATGGAGGGCTGGGTTTCAAAAAAAGAAAAAAGTAAAGATGGCTGTCACAACTATACGATGGAAACCACGGCCTTTATGAGTGCCTGCAACACATGTACGAAGGCCCAGGACTTCGGTCATATGATTGAGACTGCCATTTTGATTTTTTTCTTGAATCCTCTGCAGATGCTCCTGTGTCAGCCTTGTTTCACGATGCAACTTCACTTTAATTTCACCCAGTACTGATTGCTGGAAAGGGGAATTGTTGCAGAGATGTAAAACATCTTGAAATTTACTGAAAATAAGATTATTTCTGTTGGATGTGGGTGAAAAAAAAATAAGTTTCCAGCTATTACTAAAATCCTTCCTCAACTGTACTGATGGAGGGTTATGAAAATATTAGATGGATCTGTCAGAGAAAGATTTTTTTTAAAAAAAAAACACCCTTAATTTAACTAATCCATCCTCTTTACAACGACCCATTCTTTAAATATGTCATTCAAAACAAAACAAAACAAAAGTATCAACCCTGTAAAATTCAACAGTTCATATAAAGGACCTGTTTTTAAAGATTCTGTACAGAAAGTTTAAAGTATGCCAGCTAAACTTTAAACCTTACCTTGCTTCTTCTTCTTTTACTTTCTAAAATTCTTGTTTTCCCACCCCACCCCCACTTCATTCCCACTCAACACAGAAAGATTATAGAAGAAAATACATTATGACATCCTGGTTATATTATATTGCAGCTTTCTTTCACAAATGAAGCAAATCATACATAATCAGCTCAGAAAATTAAATTACCGTCTGATTTTTAGTTCCAGACAGTCTTCAGGCCACAGTTTATTTTGCAAAAGAGCAGTATAGGAAGAGATGCATCTCCCCTGCAAAAATAATGAATGTTTATGTAGATGCCATTCAGAGAATTTTATAATTCAATGTGTTTTTGTTCGGTCCCTTGCTAAGGATTAAGAAAATTGGCTAGTGGCATTCATGCATCTGATGTCTCTACAGAATTCTATTTTTTTATATAAGGTAACAGGTTATGGAGAAAGAGAAGAGATCAGGGTTCAGATCTGGGTTTAGGACAGAGATGGCATTGGTCAGGACCTGGATGAAGGTATTGCACTTCTCAATGGCCTTCAATAGCATTGACCATGGCATCCTTCTGTTCAAGCTGCAGAGACTGGGGGTTGAAGATGCTGTTTCATATTCACTCCAGTCCTTCCTAAACAGGCAATCCCAGAAGGAAGAGATCAGTTTAATGGCTCCTCCCCTGTGGGCGTATATAAAGTTGAGTTATATCCTCCCATTATTAATACCTATAGAAGCTGTTTGGGAGGTCATTTGGCAGTTTGAGGTCTGGAATCATCAGTATGGTGATGATACTCAATGGTACATCATGACCCTGGGCTCTGTTGAAGTTGCTGTTGAAGGGTTGGCCTGATATCTAAGGGTTGTGAAGATCTGGAGATAAGAGATCAGCCTTAACTTGAACTCTAGCAAGACAGACAAGGCTGGTTGAACACTGCTCTATCACCTCTTGTCTTGTCTCAGGGAGAGTTGCACAGCTCCTGAGGGACCAGATCCACAACTTGGGGACCTTTAAACTTCTCCTTCTGGATTAGCAAATGAAGGTCCATAGCACTAGACTATGTGCAATAGATTCTACACGAGGCTAGCTACCTGGAAAAACTATCTAGAGGCTTCAGTTGGGGAACAGGGGCTACATCTGCTTTTCAAGTGTTCACTGCCTTCCTATCAATTTCTGGGTCCGATTTAAATGCTGGTATTTACCTACAAAAAGCCCTTTATAATAGTTGCAAAAATGACCAGGAGCTTATGAAATTGACTACATGGGGTTCTTGATTAAGATTACCTTGTGACAAGGCCTGGAGCACTGTTTTCTCAACCTTGGCAACTTTAAAATGTGTGAATTTCAACTTTCAGAATTTCCCAGGCTGCATGCCACAGTAAGCACCACACCGAAGTCGAATGAGAAGCATGGTTGTCCCAAACGTGTTTTTTCAAGAGGCAACTGGACTTTCTTTCTTTCTTTTTCTTTGAAGACATTTCACTTCTCATACAAGAAGCTTCTTCGGTTCTGACCGAATGATGGTGAATGCAAGGATTTCTACTCCTTGCAGTCACCTCTGGAATCCTTCCATTCTCCACCCTTCAGTCTGAATGGAAGAAGCTTTCCTGGATGAGAAGCGAAACGTCTTCAAGGAAAAACCATGAAAGTCTAGTTGCCTTTTGGAAAAAAAAGCAACTTTGGGACAACCATGATCTGGATGACTGAGAATCTCCATAGATGAGAAAGATGGCATTTGCGTTCTGTCTAAGGGACTCCGAATCAAAGGTGGGACTGATTTAAAAACATATTACAAAGCCATGAAAGAAGCTGCCTCAATGTGATGTGCAAAGACAAAATTAGACCTTAAACCTCCGAACACAGGTGATAACACCTGTGGTTTGCAACCAAAACTTTTCTAGCTTCTTCTACTTCTGCAATTACATGCAACTGAGGATTTTGTACACATGTTACAAACCCAGCAGACATTTCAATGTAACTATCTATTGATCATGCACCTACTACAAGTGATATTGTGGGATGCTAATCCTCCTCTTGTGCTACAAGAGGCTACAATTTATGTGCCTAATAAATTTCCATTTTAATGTGTTATGAACATGGAGTCCTTTAGCTCTTATAATTTGCATCCTGAATTGATAATTGGTGACAGATGAATACAAGTTCTTATTTTTTGATGAAATCTGTTTCAGGAAGGAATGGCTGATATATAAACCTTTATTGTCAAAGTACAACATGTGTACATTGAGATTAGCTGAGCCTCCCCCTGTGCTCTCTCCCCCCAACAAACAGTGACAACAAACCCTCCATCCCACCACATCATGTGAACCAACTACACCACACACCGGCCTCCCAAGTCAATTCTGCATAAGATTATGTCCCATTCAAAAGCCTAACAGCCCACGGATAAAAGCTGTTCTTCAGCCTGTTGGTACGGCTGGCTATACTCCTATATCTCCTACCGGATGGTAGGAGAGTAAAGAGATACCGTCCAGGGTGTGAGTCATCCCTGAGAATCTTCCTCACTCTTCCAAGGCAGCGAGCCCTGGCGATGTCATCCAGTGGTGTCAGGGGACAGCCCACAATGTCTTGTGCTGTGCTCACTACCCTCTGTAATACTTTCCTGTCCACGGCTGTCAGACCAGCATACCAAACCACAATACCATACGAGAGGACGCTCTCTATGGTAGACCGGTAAAAGAGGGTCATTAGCTGTTGTTCTACCCTGTTCTTCCACAAGATCCTAAGAAAGTGAATCCTCTGTTGGGCCTTTCTAGCCACCTGGGTTGTGTTAACTTTCCAGGTCAGATCTTCACAGAGGTAGACTCCCAGAAATTAAAAGGAGGAAACTCTCTCTACACAGTCCTCCCTGATGTAAAGTGGGGCAGGTGATATTAAAGATGGGATGTCTCATACAGGAAGGGGATGAAGGGAGCAGAAGTTAACATGAGCATTCCAAATTTGCTGGGTTTGTCCTGCAAAGTGGGATTATGTATCTTTGTATTCTCCCTATTAGCTGTTAAGCTTTGATCCCAGAGCTTCTATATCTAAGCAATATGGAAGCCTGGGTGTTTGGGAAGGAAATTAAGTAACTTTGATCAAAAGGGCAATTTGTCAGATGCTATTAGCTGCTACGTCTTATTATATAGGGGAGATCATTTTCCATTGGAAACTATTCAAGTTAGTAGCCAAAGAGAAGAAATGGAACTCTTGTGGCCTATGCTTCCATTGAAGGAATATCCCCAAGGAAATCTGCTTTCTTTTCTAGAGGCAGACAGCTTTGAGTCTTTTTAGCATATTTTAAGGGCCCACATGAAACTATTCCAGAACTGAAGCTTTTTTCAGTCCACCCAACCTTGGCAACTTTAAGATGTCTGAACTTCAAGCTGACGTCCAAGCATCTGCCAGCAGCTTTTCCCAACATTTGCCACAGATCTGCCCTTTCAAGTCATCCCATAATCTGTCCTCAAGACAGCTTCCTCACCTTTACTTCACAAAGCTAGGAGAACTTCACAGTAGCCTTAGGAAAGACAGCATGTCCTTCATAATTCATGAGCTTCTAAGATGAAACGGACAGAATGTCTTCACGATCAACAAAGGTGATATTTTTACATATATATTGACTATAGGCAGCTGCTTGTGCAAAAGAAAAAGTATGAGACTGTAATTCAGGGCTCTCGTCCCCCTCCCCCCTCCAAAAAAAATGGCCCTCTGCAGTGTGAAGACTTACAATTCCAGGCTGGATAGCTACGGGGACCTTAAAGACATCCATGATTGTTAAACCAAGGGGTAATAGATAAGAGCAAAGTTGCAGGCACCTCTGAAGGGCTAAAGGACTATATGGGACCCAGAGGTGCAATATGGCTATTGCTGTCTTCTAAATCTTCTTTCTACACCCTGATCTTGCATTTGCTGAAGAGCAAGAGTTTCTAAAAAAAGGAACCAAACATAGTTTCCTAGAGCTAGAAGAGGGATGTAATGTATTGAAGAAAGACTGTCCCAGTCACAAGGAGAAGGTCAAGCAGGGAATTCATCTGGAATCATTACGTAGACACAAGATGGATAGGTCCAACCCCTCACCCCACCATGCCTGTCTTGATTGCCATTGAACCTTATCTAGTGTTTCCTAGGGGCCAGCTGCTAGTCCGTGAAGATTCCTGTGAAATAGATAATAGAACAATAAAATAGCTAGTTCGAACTCTACACATGTGGGTCTGGTTGATTGTGCCTGAAAAGGATGGCTTGTAGCCTCAAGCCACAAGTTACCCCATCACCTTTCTGAGGTCCTTGAATTCCCTCTGTGAATACAGGAAGCTGCTATTTTGAGATGCACATCAACACTAGTGGAAATCCTACAATAGGCACAGAAGAGCCAAACAAAAATTAAGTAATTGCCATCTCTGCCTTCCTTGGTCACATGTGTGATACAGTGGTCCATCTACTGTGTGGCCCTCAGCCCTTTCCTCCTTGAGTACCAACCATGGCCACCCAACATTTGCTCAAGTTTGTAGCTAGTGTATTGACAGCTGCTGTTACACTCCTTCACTACTGCTGTCTATCGTAAGATAATCAGTTTGTATGAAATAGGGGGTGACTGTTTGCACTGATGAATGAGCTGTAAGAGAAAAGCACTGTAGCCTCTATTTGTGTGTGTTTGTGTGTGTGTGTGTGTGATGAGTTTGGAGCTGAACACACCTAGCATGGTACATATGGCTATTCGGCATGCATTTTAATTTATTCATTTTGTACAAAGAATCATGCAACATCCACTACATAGGCAGTTTTACATCTGACATAGTCACTGATTCCTACCTACAGTTCAAGAACACTTACCTGAAAGATTCTTCTAAAACCTGGGAGTCTTGCTCTTTACCCTGTTTCACTTTTGCAAGTTTTGAATGGGTCCCCCCCGCCCCACCCGTTCCTCTTCTAGAAAGAAGAACCTGCACTTCCCAATGACTAGGTCTCTGGTTTTCTTTAATGCTGACAAGGTGAACGCTTACAAAAGCTGAATCTCAGCGTTTCTGGATTCAGAAATAACGCACCGCGGGGCACAGCTTAAGCAACGGCATTCGTGTTAGATCAGTCTTTCAGACATGCCATAATTTAAGTGCAATAAAAATGAAAGCCCAAATCTGCATTTTTGCAAAGACGTTCAGTGGGGAAGCTATAGCATGTAAACCATGATCAAGAATCACTCCTGGAATGGACCAAAATTCTATCCAGTTTCCAGCTGTCAAAATGTCCAGATTGTATGTCAAAAGGAACTTCAATTCTCTTTGGGATTTCAGAGAATTGGAAGTCTGAAGCTGGGGAAAACGGATCTAGTTTATCATTCTATCTATGAGCTTCTCAAGGGCTTACAAGCTGAAGATCAATTTGGTGGCTTCTCCCTTAATACACCTTCCCAGCATTTTATACAAAGGACATTGCTACTTCAGAGTTTCCATTGGCAGATAGAAACAGTCTACGTTTGTCCTCTCTGTGCAGTCAAGAAAGAGAACGGTTAACATTCAAGAGACTCTACAGTACTACTACCAAGGATTAGTAGGGCATTGCCCAAGAACAGCAATCAAATAGATCAAGCATCTATAGATTTGTTTTGCATGGGTGTATGTGCGTAAGAGAGAGAAAGAGGGAGAGAGTCTGTTCTCCATGGCTCAGTTTTGATGGAGATCATTGCTTCTTCTCTATTAAACCAGGAAAGATGAAGGCATCAAGATTTTTAGACCCTTGACATTAGGAAAAGGCAATGCTGTCGTGAAGCATCATCACCTTGAGCAGAAAAAGG
Source organism: Vipera ursinii (assembly GCF_947247035.1). NCBI lineage: Eukaryota > Metazoa > Chordata > Lepidosauria > Squamata > Viperidae > Vipera > Vipera ursinii. The sequence continues at coordinate 14,501,172 of NC_139525.1, forward strand.
ACCGCACACTTTCACTTTCCAGAAGTACAGCTCCTCTGATCACACTCAACTGGCAAAGTGAGAACAGCCCTTCAAGGGGGAGAGAAGAGAGAGCAGAAGATCAAAACTGGAGCAAAGTGAGTGTGTGGCAAACAAAGCTTATCTCAAAGTTGACAAGTGTTCCTGTAAGCAATTCACAATGGAGGTCACCTTTGTAATCACGATTCAGAATCTCAGGAGGGACAGAGCCACCATTGCCAGATCTGGGAGGGAGAGATCAGTTCCTTTTTCTGGTGTTGACAACAGTCAAAGCTCACAGTGTGTGCATTGATTAGTTGTGGTGTCAGGGCTGCTTGGCTGTCTGTAGAAAGAAGATCTTCCCTGGGCTCAACAAATCCAGCCCCTTCCAAAGCCATGAGTACTTTTCCACCAAATATGTCTTTTGTGGCATTAACCAAATGACTCACTTGCCAACCCAAACACCCTTCCCATGAGGTAGAGAAGTATTCCTGTCCCTATTTTGACAGATAAGGTAAATTGAGGCACCAAGAAATTAAGAGACCTGCTCCAATTTATACACTAGATCTGCTAGGGGTCAAACACACCACGGGAAATTCTCCTGTAGATCTTTTTTTTCTGTGCTTTGTCCTCAAAGTCGGCCTTCCCCACGGCGATCTGACTGTGATCCGACGAGAAAAGTGGTTCTCCTGAACCAAGGTTGCATCAGACCAAACGACAACATTGGGGAATAGGAAATTCTAGACACTGCTTTGGCTAGCCAGGGGCCCAGTCTCACGTGTCTTTGTGGTGCAGGATTGTTAACTACAGGCCACTCCATCAATCTGACACCTTCTCTTCACCAATAGCATCCTAATGCTCGGCTCACCTTCCACATTGTCACCCTAGAAGCCTCAAAACTTGCTAGTGGTGCAGCACTCTTAACCAATGGTTAAGAGGGAGACATTTTAAGAGATGGGAAAAGGTTTTTCCCCACCCACCCACTCGGTGAGCAAAGGAGTGAGCTAAGTCGCCAAGTGAAAGCATTGGAAAACCATGCCTGCTCAGCTCACCTTTCCAGATCACGCAAGTGGCCCAAAGCAGCTTTTCCAATCGAAACGAAAGAAAGAATTCTTATCCTACACATTCTAAATTCAAAAAGGGGTTGTTGCCCACTCCCCCTCCCCCCCAAAAAAAACAGAGCACCTCACAGGGAAAGATCTGAGAATTAAAAATAAAAATAAAAACCAAAGGACTTATTTTGATGAACCGGGAGCAAGGCAGTATACATTATCCAGCACTGATTTAAAAAAAGGCTTAGGGAAAAATGGTCAGCCCTGTATCAAACATTGCATTTACAGTTATGGAAAAGGGAAAAGCTCGCTTATGCTTTGCGTTCTGTTCAAATGGGTCGTTAAAAAAAGGACTGAAAAGTAGTCTCCTGGCCTTCATTGGGATTCTCAAACATGCCGAAAATGGCAAGGTAAATTCAGCATGTTGCACAGGGGTGGGTGGGGATGGAGGCAAAAGAAATCAACATGGTGCCCCTAAGTCGAAACCCAACCTGCTTTGCGGTGCCTCGCGCCTGCAATACACATTAAAAAAACAACAAGTCAGGGCTCCAATCCCATAGGGAGAGCAGACATCTTGACTCTTTTTGAGGCCCCTGATGTTACAAACCTTCTCAAAATACTCTCTGAATGGTAAGAACCCTAACCCCACCCAGTGCACCCACTCATGATGCCATCCCTGTTTGTTAGTTTGTTTTTTCTTTTCCTATTTCGGATGGCATATTTAGCCGCAAATTCTAAAAACGTTTCACCGCACAGAACATTTTTCTATACTTTTGTTTTCTTTTCTTTTTTTTAAGCAAAATCAAGTCACCAGTTTTTATTTTTTTTTAAAGAAGAAGAAGAAGAAGGAGGAGGAGGAGGAGGAGGAGAAGGAGAAGAAGAAGAAGGAGGAGGAGGAGGAGAAGGAGAAGAAGAAGAAGAAGAAGAAGGAGAAGAAGAAGAAGAAGAAGAAGAAGAAGAAGAAGAAGAAGAAGAAGAAGAAGAAGAAGAAGAAGAAGAAGAAGAAGAAAAAGAAGCTTCAAGCTACTTGGATGAGAAGTCAAACATTTTCAAAGGAAAAAACCAAGAAGAAGAAGAAGAAGAAGAAGAAGAAGAAGAAGAAGAAGAAGAAGAAGAAGAAGAAGAAGGAGGAGGAGGAGGAGGAGGAGGAGGAGGAGGAGGAGGAGGAGAAGGAGAAGAAGAAGAAGAAGAAGAAGAAGAAGAAGAAGAAGAAGAAGGAGAAGGAGAAGGAGAAGGAGAAGGAGAAGGAGAAGGAGAAGGAGAAGAAGAAGAAGAAGAAGAAGAAGAAGAAGAAGAAGAAGAAGAAGAAGAAGAAGAAGAAGAAGAAGAAGAAGAAGAAGAAGAAGAGCTTCTCTAAAACCTAGCTAAGGTCATTTTTTCCCCTCTATAAAATTGTACTGATTAACAACAGCAATCGCAGGAGTTGTAGGAACAGAGAAGTACCAGAAATCTGAAAACAAAACCTTCACAGTGTTTTCAAGTGTTGGCCGTTTGCAAGGCGTGAAGAATCTTTCAGAGGTCAAGAGATACCACACAACACTTCCAGTAACTTCATATCCACCAAATCTTTCTTTTTATTGCCATGTCTTAAAAAATAAAAGAACCACTGCAGTGAAAAAGAGTCCCACTTTAAGGGTCCTGCAGCAAAACAAACATAAATAATTTTTTGCTCAATTATTTTTGGGGCAGGCTGTGATATATTGACCTGATTACAGTCATGGATTTAGCCCTTGGTGGCTGTGAGCATAAATCAAGTATAGTTAATAGGAAAGTAATAAATTTAACATGGCAGGATTAGGGGAACAAAGCTACTTTGGTAGAGTTGCTGGCAACTACTATGAATGTCTGGAAAAAAAATGAATGTCTGGTGGGAAAAGTTGAAGTTGAGGGTCAATGTTTGCCACATCTGCTGTTGGACTATTTTGACATGGAATCTTTTGAAAAGACATGATCATCTTTTTTCCTGGTGTCATTGTGTCCAGTACAAAGAGAGAGAACAAAAAGTTGTAAGATCGTGATGTTCTATTTCATCTCTGGCTTCAAAGAACACCAGGAATAAACCGTTTTACTTGGAGGGTGAAGTTCTGCAAATGGTTGGTATCTCTTTACCTCTGGTCCGTTGCTAGTGTTGGCTTTGTAAGACAGAGGAGAACTCATAGGAGGAAAACAAGAAAGCAAATCAAAGAAAGCAAAACCATAAGTTTTGTGTCCTTGGATTGGTTGCGAGCACCAGTGACCTCTCTGCTCCGTTTGGGCAGGAGTACTGCTCTGCGTTTAAAACAGAGCATGTACTACGGAGATGGGGAACTGGGTATCCTTTACATAGAGTCTCCAAGAGAATCAGAATCATCCAAGGATAGAGGCAGGTACAGGTCCTGTAAGAAGAAAGGGGACAAGCGTTAAATCCCACAATTAGCCTGGATGGCATCGAGAGGAAGGAAGCAACAGGAGCCCCAAACTTCCTTTGTATGGATGAAATTCTGGCATGGGACAGAATAACAGAAGGGACCTTGGAGATCTTCTAGTCCAACCCCATGCTCAAGCAGGTAGACCTATACAGTTCCAAACAAATGTTTGTCCAATTTCTTCTGAAAAACTCCAGCGATGGAGCACCCACCACTTCTGAAGGCAAGTCCCAAAGGTGCTTTTCAAAAGGCAACTGGACTTTTGGGGTGGGGGTGGGGGGGTTTCCCCTTGAAAACGTTTCGCTTCTCATCCCGGAAGTTTCATCAGTTCTGATGAGTTCTTGGATGAGAAGCGAAATGTTTCCAAGGGGGGAAAAACAACAACCAAGAAAGTCCAGTTGCCTTTTGACAAGCACCTTTGGCACAACCATGACCTAGGTGATGGAGAATCTCCAAAGACATTCTGAAGGCAAGCTGTTCTGCTGATTAATGGTTCTCAATGTCAGGTTGTGCACTCACATGTGTGCCTGTGTGTGTAAACAGAGAGAGGACATGGAAACTTAGAGGACGTTAACAATAAAGCCGAAATAACTCTTACTACCAGTTCTGACGCAGAAACCTATCGCCACAGCAGCGACAAAATGTATTTTACAGCTTACAGAAGTAACATTAGCTTTGGCGTTATTTTAAAAGCACACCCAGTCACTGGCTTAGGGCTTTTTCCTATAGTATCTCCCATTCTTTGGGGTCTTGCTGGGGGCAAGATAAACTGGGTGTGCTCATTTGAGTGACCTTGAACCAGACTTTCTCAGCCCACTCTACCCCCTATATTTGTTGTTGTCGGGTGAAAAATAGGAAGAAGGAATGCAATGCCCCCTGTATTGAGCTCCTGGGGAAAAAGCAGGGAAAATAATGTTAAAAAAAGAAGCAAAAAACTGGCACAGTTGGGGAAAAACAAGATGGCTTCTGAGTTGCTAAGTGATCTGAGTCCTGCTTGGGGTAGAAGAGATCACAGAGATCAGGTCAACATAGTTTCATAGAAGATAGAATAACAGGGCTGAAGGAGAACGTGGAGGTCTTCTAGTTCAACCTTCTCCTCAAGCAGAGATCCTATATCATTCTTGACAACCGCCTGTCCACTCTCTTCTTCAAAACCTCTATGATAGAGCACTATCAACTTCCGGGCCAAATTGTTTCACTGGTCAATTTTTCTCACTGTCAGGAAATTTCTCCTTAGTTTCACGCTGGGGGTCTCCCTCTGTTGAGATTCTACCCATTGCTTCTTGTTCTGCCTTGAGGTGCTTTGGAGAATAGGTCATACCCATTTTCTCTGTGACAGCCCCTCAAGTACTGGAAAGCTGGTATCATGTCATCCCTCTTCCTTCTTTTCATTAAAGTAGACATCCCCAATTCCAGCAACCGTTCTTTATACATTTTAGCCTCCAGTTCCCTGATCATCTTTGTTGCTCTTCTCTGCACTCTATTCTAGAGTCTCGACATCTTTTTTACATCGCGGTGAGCAAAACTGGATGCAGTTAGTCCAAAGGTGATCTCAAGTCTGTTACCTTCAAGTAACTCTCAACACAGTATAACCTGCTGGAAGGAGGTTTAGTAAGGTATAAGAAACGTAATACCTTGTGCTTACGGAGGCTTCCTGGACTCGTAGGTGTCGAGATTGGGGATTGCTTTGATTTCGGGGTGGAAAGCTGGCTACTTGATGTCCCATTTGCTGTCAGGGAACAAAAGAAAAATCACTCATGAATGAAGATCAGCATTTAAAAAAAACCAACCCTCAGATTACATCCTAGTTTGTGAAATCTACAGCTGGGAAACAATGAATTGGTTATTTTGGATGGTCTCACTTTTCTGGCTTCATAACTAGGGTTTTGCTTATTTAGTGTGGAGACAGATGAGCAAACAAGTATTACAGGCCACTGAAATGGCAATTCTGCATATGGTTTCTCCGCTACACAAAGCAAAGTTGTTGCATAAACATCCAAATTGCTATATCGGCCCCTCTGAATTTGCCAGTTAGCCAGAAAAACCGTAGGAAAAAGACAGAGGTGGAAGAAGGAGGCCAGGTGAATAGTTCCAAATACAGATAGTCCTTGACTTACCACCACAATTGTGATCCCAAAATTTCTGTTGCTAAGCAAGACAGCTGTTAAGTGTGTTTTGCTCCATTTTTAGGTCCTTTCTTGTTACAGTTGTTAAGCGAATCCCAGCAATTCTTAAATGAGTCATTTGTCCGTTAAGCAAACCTGGCGTCTCTCTTGACTTCGCTTGTCAGGAGGTCGCAAAAAGGGATCGCGTGAGCCTGGGACACTGCAACCGTCATAAATAGGAATCAGTAGCCAAGCCTCTGAATTTTGATCACATGACCATGGGGATGCTGCAACGGTCGCCAGCGTCGAAAGTGGTCATAAGTCACTTTTTTTTAGTGCCATTGTAACTTTAAATGATGATTAAATAAATAGTTGTAAGCAGTGGTGGGATTCAGCCGGTTTGCACCAGTTCGGCAGAACCGGTCGCTCATTTTTTGTTGCCCAGGTCCAGAATGGACATCCGGAAGCAGCATCCACCCAGAGAACCAGTTGCTCACATATTTGAATCCCACCGCCGGTTGTAAGTCAAGGACAACGTGTACTAAGTTGTAAAGAGAAAGACAGATAACTAGAACTACAGAGATAGTTGCCATATTTGTCTTTTTTAACACAGCCACAGGGCAGGGTAAATTAAACTGATTAATTGTTAAGGTTGATGAGCTTAATAACTAATATGCAAATTATTTCACAAACTGTCAACTATTTTTTATAAGCTGCCTTTAAGTTGCTCTCATTATTTGCAATGACGTCTTTGAATCCCTTGCAATTTTTTGTTATTATGATGCCTTATAAAAGAAGTCTGTGAACCAACCAACCAACCAACCAACCAACCAGTTCCTGGATTCCATTTTGCTTCCTAAAGTCTGATTAAAGCTTGAAATGGAGGGAAGGATGGATGGAAGACTACGCCTGCTTTTTCTTTGCAAAAATCCACCAGATATAAACCTAGCAGGGCTTAATTGCTTCATGAAGTCTGCTAGAGAAGCACATAAATTAAAATGCCAGGCCTCACATATTCTGCCTGCTGTTGTTGTTCTCCATGGAAACCGTTCATCACTCTGCAGCTTAGAGAAAGAAACCAGGTCTTAGCTAGAACTGCACCCTGTATGGTAATTTATATAAAAACAGCACAGCCCATCAAATGTAGCCAGGAATCCCGAGTAAATGTCTCCCTGTAATAGAGATTTATCTTTTAAAAATCTTTGGGCTTATTGTGGTTCATGGTGAGGCTTGACAATTGTATTTGATGGACTGGTTCTAGCAGTGCCAATAGCTGAACTTTAATTGAATGAGAATCAACAGCCAGCCTGGTGCTTTCTTGATGCGAGGAAACCCAGTTGTTGCAAATTTGCTGATGAATTTTGTTCCAAGTTCATTAAAGAAAGAGGCATTTTTGAAAAGAAAAAAAAGAAAGAAAGAGAGAGAGAGAGAGAGAGAGAGAGAGAGAGAATGAGAATCAGTTGATTTCCATTTGTACGGGTGTATGTTTTCCTTCAAAACAGGAGTCAGGGACTACTGTGTCACAGCCTACCGTGGTATGTGGGAATGACCTTGAGACACAGAAGGAAGAGATGCAGCTTAGATCATCGTCATAAAAATTAAGAAGAGACTGGACAGCCATTTGTCTGAAATGGTATAGGTTTCCTGCCTTAGCAGGGGGTTGGACTAGATGACCTCCAAGGTCCCTTCCAACATCATCATCATCATCATCATCATCATCATCATCATCATCATCATCATTATTATTATTATTATTATTATTATTATTATTATTATTATTATTATTATTATTATTATTATAAAATGGTATCTCAGCCCATGGAAGGAAAAGGGATGTGGGGAAGCCTCTCAGAATGGACCACCCCTAGTTTTCTAGAATGTAAATAGTAAAGGAGGGACAAGTGCTTTTAGACGGCTATTGTAACCTTACAACAGAGGTAGTGCGAGGACTCGTGGTTCCTGCTTTGTGTCTGGGTTATCTCAAAGGGCTGACACAGCCTAACAACTGCTGAAAATAGCACGTTCATCATTCTCCATTACTACAATTTATAATAAGGTGGAGGGAAAGCAAACACAGATAACTACAACCTTTATTTGCCATCAATCTCTGCAAAATGTATTATAATGCTCTCTTGGCATCTGACAGCAGTGGCTAGTTCTTGTCTTCTGTAGGTCTCTTTCTGTTAACTTCTCAATCTAGCCTCTGGTTCTGGAGTTCGCAGTGATAACAGAATAAGAGAATAAGAGTGGGAAGGGACCTTGGAGGTCTTCTAGTCCAACCCGCTGTCAAGCAGGAGACCCTATACCATTTCAGACAAGTGGCTGTCCAGTCTCTTCTTATAAACTTCCAGTGTTGGAGCATTCACAACTTCTGGAGGCAAGTTGTTCCACTGATTAATTGTTCTGTTAGGAAATTTCTCCTTAGTTCTAGGTTGCTTCTTTCCTTGATTAGTTTCCATCCATTGCTTCAGGTGCTTTGGAGAATAGCTTGACTCCCTCTTCTTTGGGGCAGCCCCTGAGAGATTGGAAGAGTTGCTATCAAGTCACCTCTCGTCCTTCTCTTCATTAAACTAGACATACTCAATTCCAGCAACCGTTCTTTATATGTTTTAACCTCCAGTCCCCTAATCATCTTTGTTGCTCTTCTCTGCACTCTTTCTAAGTCCCAACATCTTTTTACATCGTGGATACCAAAACTGGATGCAGTATTCCAAGTGTGGTTTTACTATGGCATTATAAAGTAGCATTAACACTTCATGCGATCTTGATTCTAACCCTCTGTTAATGCAGCCTAGGACTGTGTTGGCTTTTTTGACAGCACACTGCTGGCTCATATTTAAGTGATTGCAGATGCAATCAGCAGCTCAGTACCAAGATCTCTCTTGATCTCTTCAAAATCCATGATTCCACAACTGTATCGGATTGCCATTGCTGTTGCTTTATAAATGTTACTTGCTGGAGACTGCATCTGGCGCTTCTAAATTATCGTTTACATGGATAGTTTTATTACAGTTCCAATTTCATAGTTCATATTTTTTCCGGGAAGACTCAACAGCTTATGATAATTTGTATAAATGGTAATGTAGGAATGGGGAATGTAGTCTTTTGAGCTTTCCCAGAGAATCTGGGATTTGCCACTTTAACAAAGTTGTGACACTTAAGTTCAATAAAAAGAACTTTGAAAAAAGCCATGTGGCAGAAGCCACACGGAGTCATCAGAAGAAATTCTATGGTGAAGAAAGATTTTTTTAAAAAAAATCACATTAGCAAAACACTAGCGCTGTTCATTGATCCAAATTATTAGAAGGCTGATCAATTCAAATCTCTTAACTTTTGACTTCTGTCTTCTGGCACTATTTGCCAAAGAAACAGCTGTGTTATTTTTGCTTATTTTATTTTGCAGGGGGAAAAAACCAATACAAACACTCTTGTGGTCACATTAAGCTTTTGTGTATCACAATCCACTTCTTTAGAGAGAATAACCTGCATTTATTTCTTCCTTCTCAGAAGTGAAAGACCAGGTCCACACATGAAAGTTCAATTAAGCTGTTTTATTGCTAAAAGTCTATACACAAGAATCTTCTCAGCTAATGGTCAGCACCTGATTAGAATTAGTTAAGGGCCAACAGCTCTCAAGGGGAATTAGACTGAGTTTGCTTGTGGCTACATAGGGATTCTAGGCCAGGGGTAGGCAACCTTGGCTCTTTTATGACTCGTGGACTTCAACTCCCAGAATTCCTGAGCCAGAATTCCTCTGGCACTGTGAAGTCTAAGTGCTGTTGCTATCATCAGTGCTAATAAGCATGAGGTTGGCCTCTTGTTTATATACAGATGCTTGCCCTGCAATATTGGGAAGGTAGAGTTTCTCCTTGAGAGGGGCACTGTTTTCTGTTGTTTTCTGTTTGATTGTTTGTCTGGGCTTCATCCCTGCTTATCTGGATGTTGGTTGCTGGAAAAGATGCGTTCTGTCCTTTTTGTTTCCCCACACTCACTAGCAATGATGATGTTACCTATTTGGGTAATGAAACTTCAGCAAGAAAACCGCCAAGCTCAGAGACCACCAAGGGCCCTTCATTTCAACCCTGGCCTAGAAACATTCTTTTCTGCCCATCTCACTGTAAAACATCTCCCCACAAGATGTGCTCATTTCCTTCCATAGGATCCTAATCATCATCCGCCCCCATCCCCCACCTTGTTGGTTTTTTTTTTTTAAATGGAGGCCCACAAGGACAGCAAAGCAAGTCTGAGGCTACTCTGCAGCTGTGTCAGTTCGGCTGAGGGATTGCCAACAATCGATGTGACAACCCAGAGAGATGGAAGCTTTTGTCTGCTAAGTTTTCTTTTGCCCATCTCAGTGGTGAACACAAACACTGCATTGTTGTTGTTAATTTCTTGCTCCATGTCAACCTCTTCAGCTACTTGATCTTGCCTGACGGGTACAATGCCAAAGGATTGAGCAAGGAAATACTAGAGCTATCAGAAAAACACCCTTCTTTCCCAATAGGAGATTGAGTAATGCTTTACTACCATCGGCAGATCGATCGGCCCCTTTCTTAATTAGAGACTATAGCTGAGCTAAACATTTTATCCTGCCCCATTTTCTCTGAATATATCGAAGATGGGGGGGGGGGAAATGAATCCATTCCTTCCAATCACAGGACGGGAGAAAGCAAGAAAGATTCCCATTACTGTCTGGAGGTAGCAATCTTTCTTTCTCTTCTAAACAATGCTTTCTTTCTTAAAAAAAAATAAAATGAGATTTTTTTTAAAAAAAGTGAAGAGATAAAAATGAACAAAAATTGATAATTAAGATAGAAGGGGGGGGGAAATAAAAGAATGAAAATGTAAGCAAAAGGGAAAGAAAAGAAGGAGTAAAGGAGTACTAGGTATGTTTGCCGCCTTGAGTTATTTGTAAGGGTGGATAAAAATCCAGTAAATGAAAGAAACAGAAAATGAATAAAATAAAAAGAAATACAAAAGATGACTCTCAACTTTTTTTTTGCGACAGAGATCAGAATGAATTCATGTTAAGCTTTTACTCTATGTTTACAACACAACTTCCATTGTTTTCTGTTATCCACTTTTTTCTTGTCATCCAGCCCATATACCATAATTTCTTTTTCTTTTTCTGTTTCATGCAAAAGAAAGAAAGAAAGAAAGAAAGAAAGAAAGAAAGAAAGAAAGAAAGAAAGAAAGACAAAGGAAGAAAGAAAGAAAAAGAAAGAAAGAAAGAAAGAAAGACAAAGGAAGAAAGAAAGAAAAAGAAAGAAAGAAAGAAAGAAAGAAAGAAAGAAAGAAAGAAAGAAAGAAAGAAAGAAAGAGGAAGGAAGGAAGGAAAGCAAGGGAGGGAGGGATGAAAGGAAGAAAGAAAAGAAAGAAAGAAAGAAAGAAAGAAAGAAAGAAAGAAAGAAAGAAAGAAAGAAAGAAAGAAAGAGAAAGAAAGAAAGAAAGAGAAAGAAACAAAGAAAAAGAAAGAGAAAGAAAGAAAGAAAGAAAGAAAGAAAGAAAGAAAGAAAGAAAGAAAGAAAGAAAGAAAGAAAGAAAGAAAGAAAGAAAGAAATCCAAACAGGGGCTTCCAATCAGCATTGACATTATTTGATGCCTTTTCTTGAATCAAGCTGCCCATTTCACATCTCAGCCAGCTCCAAGAATTTCATCAAACTGTAGAATAACTATGATTTTCTCCTCAAACCTTGATAGTTTCTAAGACAGCATCATTTATGCAGGGCTGTTGTGAAGAGCAAAGCAACTAAACTAGTGCAAAGAAATTGGGCTCCCTCCATAAGAATTGCACTGAAACTCTCTTTTTCTTTGAGGGAAACATTGAATCCAGATGATCTTTTATCAAAGATGAGAATGAGAAATGCTAGGGGGGAAAAAAGATAATCTTGGGCTCCAATTTTAACAAAGTTTTCATCCACATAACCAGTTTGCTTTAGTGGTTAAGGCAGCAAGCTAGAAACCAGGAGACTGTGAGTTCTAGTCCTACCTTAGCCATGAAAGCCAGTTAAGGGGATTTGGGGCCAATCACTAGGAGATTGGGAATTCTAGTCCTGCCTTAGGCATTTGGGCCAATCACTCTCTCTCAGCCCTACTGACCTCACAGGATTGTTGTTGTGGGGAAAATAAGAGGAAGGTATGTCGAATATCTTCTTGGCCTTGAGTTATTTGTAAAAGGCAGAATATAAACAAAACAAAACAATAACATCTTACTTATTCTGGGATCCTTCAGATGACACGACTAATGGCAATAAATTACTGCTCCTGTCTTACTCACTACTAGCCTGCTCCTTTGTCCAACAGTGTTTTTTCTCTCTTTCTTTGAATGGGTTAGGGTTAGGGTGGACATCACAAGCAAGATGAGCCAGGTTACTTCATGGACTCTTCCATAACACTTGGAATTGGCTAGTGTCCAATCAAATAGGAATGTGCTCCTGAGTTACATTAATTTATCCTCCAGATCCAGGAGGAGCTAACATTTATTTGTTGGAAGAGAACAATCACTCACCATCCTGAAGGTTACCTGAGTCAGCTGGCGATTTGCTCCGGCGCAAAGGAGCTGGACTTTTCGCAGAGCTTTTTTGTGGAGTTGGAGACGATTTGCTACCTGGTGTAGTGGCTGGGTTTCCTTTCATTACTCGACACTCTGTAAAAGAAACAAAACCAGAACATACTCACAAGATCACGGTAAATGTGATGCTTTTCAGAAGCTGAACACCTAGAATATCGATGTCCTTGAGATGGAACGGAATTCAGGTTCCCAAATTATCTGCAATGTTCATGCTACCTTCTTTAAACTCTGGAAGTCCACCTCGGTGGAGGACATCCAGGCTGGAGGATTTGGAACCAGCTTTTCATCCTGGTTCCTCCCACACATATGTGTTGAGGCAGTAACTCATGAGACGATGTCTCGTAAACTCTCTACTCCTTTTCTGGTCCCAGAGCTGCACTAGAGAACTTTCAAGAAGTTTGAAAAGCCTTTGCAAAACTTTATGGTATCAAATTAGTTTGATGAAACTTCACTGAATGGACAGATCAATCTGGTATTGAAGCGGCTTTGAATGGCTTCCCTAATGGGAACCAATCAGAAACTCATCAATAGTTTAGTATGACTGATGGAAAACAACACTTGATCTAAATATTGGACAAGGATGCCTGGCAGAATAATTTCACTTTCTGCTAAATATACCTATTCCTGATTCCTATTCCTACTAAATTATCCCTCTCGGTTTGAAATAAGGCATCGTATTATATTTCTACTCATTCTAAAATGTCACCTCAAGATCCAGCTTTAGGGTCCTGAATTATGGGGAAATACTTTATACACTCTAAAGTGTGTATCTAAGGATCACCAATCTAATTAGGAATTATCAACTTTAGCTGCAATATAATCTAATGGAAGGGTGGATGGATGAATGGATGGATGGACAGATGAATGAATGAATGAATGAATGAATGAATGAATGAATGAATGAATGAATGAATGAATGAATGGATAGATAGATAGATAGATAGATAGATAGATAGATAGATAGATAGATAGAAGCTATGGAAGAACCAGTTCCTATGAAGCGTAGGAGCTGATACAAAAAGATGTGACATCCTAGTTGCTCTTCTCTGCACTTTTTTCAAAGTCTCAACATCTTTTTTGTAGTGTGGTGACGAAAACTGGATGCAGTATTCCAGGTGTGACCTTACTAAAGTTTTATAAAGCAGTACTAATACTTCATGTGATTTTGAATTGGGTTCCAGTTTGGGTAGGTTGGGTTCTAATGAGACATATAAAAAGGCAACCTGAATTATATTTTGAGTCTGGGCAATATTATTTAATATAAAAAGTCTAATACAAATTCAAGGTAACCCCCAACTTAGCAGGAAGACACCCTTTCCCTTTAAAAAAAATAACAACCATGCAAGAGTTTTTACCATTTTCATCCAGAGAAAAGTCATCTTGGGCATAACGGAATTTTTCCGGGCCGCAAGCGATAAATACATCGTCATCGCCAAAGAAATCATGAAGGCAAGTTACCTATCGGAAAAATAAAGTCATTCATTTAGCGTGAGTTGGTAGCATTCATTTTATGGCTCAGATTTCTCGGAAACTGTTTCTCTCCCTCTGCCCCACCCCCCCAGTATCTCTGCTTCCCTTTATGCAAACCATGACACAAAATGTAGTGTAGGCTTGGCATAAAAAAAAGAGAGAATCTTCTATCATTGAATGAGGTGACGGGAATCTGTTACTTTGAGATAACGCAGTGGTATGTTAAACTTTCTGTTTTACAGGTTCTGTTTCATTCCAAATGATCAACTGGGTGATTCCTTCCCCTGGCTTTATTTTTATCAGCTCCTGATTGCTTATGTGATTACATAATTACCAAAGCTCTCCGGACGGGTTGCAAGAGGAGAACCTGACATTTTATATCAGAAGGCTTTAAAATGGAAAGTGTAGGTCTGGTAGAATAAAGCCACTTCACTGAATCATCTGGTATGGGGGAATCTCCTCCTTGGGGAGATTCTGCACTAGAAGAGAAGATGAGATAGTTGATAGTCCATCCTCAGAGTCAACTTGAGCCTGATGACCTTGACTCCCCATGACTGAGGGGCTTACAGCAGAAACCAAGACTGACGGACCAAGGTTTTTTTCAGAAGATAAAGTCACTTCACTGAATCTTGTGGTGCAGGGATCTTTCCCTTGGTCCATCTCATCCTGCTCTTCACTAGAGGAGAGGATGAGATAGTTGATAGTCCAATCCTCAGAGTCAACTTGAATCTGGTGACCTTACTCCCCAGGCCTACATCAGAAACCAATGGAGCAAGTTTCCTCAGAAGGCATGAGGTTCATTGGAGAAGTAAGTAAGAAGTAAGTCCTTCTTCTTTCCAACTAGTAAGTTTTTTTGAACTATGGTGGGAAGAATTCAGAAACAATGTAGTCTCGAATCTCTGAGATACTTGAAGTTTAAGCCAACCCGTGGTTCTAGAAGGTCTAACTTAAGATCCAGAGTTTCTCCCAGGCAGACTAAAAATACCACATAACAGAACAATTTCACTTCCCTGTTTCATGGAAGGGAACAACAAAGACGAGGCGTATAATAAGTAAGAAAACAAAAAATGTTCCTGTAAGCTTCTTGACAAGGACAGCCATGACAATTTAATTTTAACCTATTGTAAACTATCAGTTACAATTACACAGTGACAAGAAAACTACATTCCTGGAAATAACCATTTCACAGTCATTCCTGTCACCTTCTCTTTAGGAACTTAAAATATTAAGGTGGCTTGGAACTAGAAAGACAGAGGGAATAAGACCTTAAAATTGGGTTTCTATCTGCATCTGTCTGTCTGTCCATCCATGCTGCTTTTACAATCCTATCTAGATCCATCAATTGATCATCCTATTTCAACATCCATCCATCCATCCATCCATCCATCCATCCATCCATCCTGCTTCTACAGTCCTGCTTCTATCTAGATCTATTACTTGATCATCCAGTTTCTATCTACACCTGTCTATTCATCCATCCATCCATCCATCCATCCATCCATCCATCCATCCATCCTGCTTTCACAGCACTGCTTCTATCTAGATCTTTCAGTTGATCATCCAGTTTCTCTCTGCATCTGTTTATCCATTAATCTCTTCATCTGTCCATCCATCCTGCTTCTAGTCCAGTGGTGGCAAACCTATGGCACGCGTGCCAGAGATGGCACTCAGAGCCCTCTCTGTTGGCATGTGTGCCACTGCCACCAGCAGCAGTTCCATCAGGCCACCACCACCGCCCGGAGCAGAAGCCCCGCCCAGCACAAAGGAGGCAAAGTGGCCAACTTGCAAGCTTGAGCAGAGGTGGCAGAGCAGAGGTCACCAACCATTGTCGATTGATGGACTGGAAGAAAAGGGAGGGGGAAGCATTTTACACGCGTGCATGTGCGCACGGGGCTGCGAGCACGCACACCCGGCAAATGGGGTGGGGTTAGTGCCTGCGTGATACTCACTAGCCCTGCCCCGTTCTTCCACGGTGCAGTGTCTTGTATCTGCACCCTGCAGTGCTGAGGCGACCATTTTTGCGCCTTGCAGCACAGTGGCCCATTTTTGTGCCCCCAGGTTTTGCATGCCCGAGGCGGCACTCAGAGGCACCTCCCTGCCCCCCCCCTTGAGGGCACCACAATGTTGATGCAGCCCTGGCACTTTGTGATAAATATGTGGGTTTTGGGTTGCGGTTTGGGCACTCGGTCTCTAAAAGGTTCACCATTACTGTTCTAGTCTCTCTCTCTCTCGCTCTCTCTCCCTCTTCCCCTCCCATTTTATTCTGCTTCTACAGACTTTGCTTCTACAGCCAACTAAGGAAAGAAACTCACAGCTCCCTTTCCCAGAACGAGAGCACCAAACAATCTCAAAGGTTGGGAGGCTGGAAGAGCTTATTAGAAGGAGGCCACGGGAAACCGTTTCTGAATTTTTACCAAGGAAACATGGCTATGGCTATGTAGTCATTAGGAGTGAAGCTCAAGTTGAAATTTAATATCCTCCCACGATCCATGCCAGTTCTATATTGAGCCTAATAAATACTTTTACTTCTAAAATAGCTGACACTCTTTCAAAGACCGGGGTCCACTTTGGGTTCATCCTAATCAGTTGTTCTAATTATACAGAGCAATTTGTCCGGAAATAGAAGCTAGCAAAAATACTTCTAAACAGAGATGCGGTACTTCATTAATGCTTCTAAATGCTTCTTTGTGCTCCTAGCAATCATGGCCAGGAAGCAGAAGAACAGTTGATTTGCAAAAAAGTGAAATAACTGACACAGCAAAGAAAAAAGTTGCAAAATTCATTGGCTGCATTTCTTCACTAAACAGTCAATGGTTTGTTTGTCTAGATTTAATTGTATAGAGCACAATTGGTGGCATTCATATATTGTGCTAAGCTATGAGCCTGAGTTTGTAAATTATAGCCACTGGGGTTGCAGAGAACCTATGCCCTGTAATCACATTATGAGTAAAGTAAGACTGCATGAGAATAGAATAGAATAGAATAGAATAGAATAGAATAGAATAGAATAGAATAGAATAGAATAGAATAGAATAGAATAGAATAGAATAGAATAGAATAGAATAGAATAGAATAGAATAGGAGAAGAGAAGAGAAGAGAAGAGAAGAGAAGAGAAGAGAAGAGAAGAGAAGAGAAGAGAAGAGAAGAGAAGAGAAGAGAAGATAGACTGGAATAGACTGGAATAGAATAGACTGGAATAGAATAGAATAGACTGGAATAGAATAGAATAGAATAGACTGGAATAGAATAGAATAGAATAGAATAGAATAGAATAGAATAGAATAGAATAGAATAGAATAGAATAGAATAGAATAGAATAGAATGGAATGGAATGGAATGGAATGGAATGGAATGGAATGGAATGGAATGGAATAGAATAGAATAGAATAGAATAGAATAGAATAGAATAGAATAGAATAGAATAGAATAGAATAGAATAGAATAGAAAATAGAAAATAGAAAATAGAAAATAGAACTGTACAGAATAAGCAGAATAGAACAGAACAGAACAGAATAGAAAATAGAACAGAACAAAGCTGAACAGAATATTCTTTATGTGATGGGGTACACAAAGAATTTGTCTCTGGTGCATAAGCTCTCAACAAAATGATAAATCCTAAATTTACAATCCTAAATCATAAGATACAACCAACAGAACAGGTGATAGTCACAAGGTACCAATAGGAGTAGGTAATAGGAGAGATGAGAAGGATAATAGTAACACAGTCGTGCTACATGTTTAGATATCCTTAGGCACAAGACAGTGCTGTGGGAATTATGTAATAACTTGCAATGAAAGAAATAGGTAACAAGATAGAGCTGTGTCACTCCTGGCACTACTAAGCCATGTTTGTTGAAAAAACTCACAGTTATCAGGATTCACATGCTTACATTAAGCCAGAAACAAAATTTGGGACTTGCACGTTGACTTGATAAATTGGATTAAGCCAAACCTGAGCAAATCATATGACAGCTTCGTGCAGTGTGTGGCAGCGTCATTTTTGCACTTCACAGCCACTCTAAGGGTCAGGTCAATGGGTTCTCTGAAGAGGCAGATCGGGCGTTCCAATTCCACCATATAAATCCAACTGAATCCCAAATGAGTTTGGCAGTTTAACATTCTGTTAAAAAACTAGAACAATAACAAAAAAAAACAAAGAGAGGGGTGTCCAGAAAAAGGGGATTCTGGGAAATAAGCAGATTTTCAGTGTTTTGAGGAACCTCACCAGGGTGGGAGCCCTTTGATTTTTGGGGGGCATGGAATGTGAGTTGAGGTTGACTTTCAAGCGAAGATTCTGGGATTGTTTGCTGGATGCTCCAGTAGCTAGGCTTAGAGGCGAGTGATAATTCTCGGTGGAAGAATGGCCCCCGTGCCTTCAGGCGTTGGTATTAAGATGCCATTTCAATATTTTCATAAAACACGTTACTGAGCATTGGGTAATGAGCACTGCCAAATTACACAAGTGTTCCTCCACAAGAAAGAAATGAACAGATGGCAACTGTGGAAGAGAAGATGGCAGCAAGTAACTCGAACAACTTTGCTGTAGGATCATAAAAAAATATGTTTTGGGGAAAACGAAGCCCAGTTGCAATCCTTGTTCCACGCTCTTTTTATTAACAGAATAAGCGAAGTGGAAGGAACTAACATTTTGCTCAACCATCCAAGACAAAGGGTTGTCTAGGATTTTCTTGAAAACCTCCAGTGATGGAGCACCCACAACTTTTGAAGGCAAGTTCTTCCACTGGTTGATTGCTTTCGCTGTTAGGAAATTTCTCCTTAGTTCTAGGTTGCTTCTCTTCTTGGTTACTGTAGTTTCCATCCATTGTTTCTTCTCTTGCTTTCTGGTGCTTTGGAAAATAGGGTGACCTCCTTTTCTTTGTGGCAGCCCCTCAAATGTTGGAAGACTGCTCTCATGTCACCCATAGTCCTTCTTTTCAATAGACTAGTCATACCCAATTCCCGTAACCGTTCTTTGTACGACTTAGCCTCCAGCCCCCTAATCATTTTTGCTGCTGTTGATGAGGTTTATGAAGATTGTTTCTTATTTAATCCTCACAAGTCCAACCCTGAAGATAATGGCCCAATGAGCTGCTTGATCTAGGACTTCCTTGCTATACCATGAAGACAAACAAATCTTTTAAATACGAATGGGTGTCAATACTGCAATTGATTAAGATAACAATAACAATAACAATAACAATAATAATAAAGTTGGAAGGGATCTTGGAGGTCATCTAGTCCAACCCCCGGCTCAGGCAGGAAACCCTAGACCGTTTCGGACAAATGGTTGTCTTCTCTCTTATTAAAACCTTCCAGTGTTGGAGCATTCACAACTTCTGGAGACAGGTTGTTCTCACTGTCAGGAAATTTCTCCTTAGTTCTAGGTTGCTTCTCTCTTTGGTTAGTTTCCTTCTGTTGCTTCTTGTCCTACCTTCAGGTGCTTTGGAGAATAGCTTGACTCCCTCTTCTTTGGGGCAGCCCCTGAGATTTTGGAAGGCTGCTATCATGTCACCCCTCGTTCTTCTCTTCCTTAGACTAGACATATCCAATTCCAGCAACCGTTCCTTATATGTTTTAGCCTCCAGTCCCCTGATCATCACTGTTGCAAATAGCAATCAACTTGGAAGTGTGTTTCTGAAGACTGGTCAGAAAACATTTTTGGACACTCTAAAACAGGGGTGTCAAACTCAATTTCATTGAGGGCCGCATCAGCATTGTGGTTGCCCTCAAGGGGCCGGGTGGGTATGGCCAGGGTGGGTGTGGCCTACTGGGTGGGCGTGGATAGAGTGCGTATGGCCTACTGGGTGGGCATGGCCAGCTCTACATCATTGGCATCAAGGGTGCCTATGGGGGCCTGGGCAGGAGTGGGTCAGATCTGAGGGTCTCTGGCGGAAGGAGGGTCTCTGGGCCAGAGCCAAGGCAGTGGGGGCCATTCCCTCACTGTTTCCAGGATGGCTTCGCGGGCCACATGAAACCACTTCGCGGGCTGGATCCGGCCCCCGGGCCTTGTGTTTGACATGTCTGCTCTAAAAGGCGTGCAAAAAAAATTCTGGGATGGTCTGTCAATTTTAGTCTATCTGAGAATAGGTTATTGTTGGTCTTGGAAGCCTATAACCTTCCAACAGTGCATCAGCTTGAATTAAAATAGCACACACTTGGCCTTTAGGCAAATTGCACCCAATATTAACATTAAGCTGGAAGTGAATATGTTTGGGGAAATGTTGGTACCTCCAATACTTGAGGAAGCCAATTAGTCTCAAGCTGAGATGCTTTTTTATTCATATGAATAATGTATTTGCAGCAGGGGATGCCAAGCATTGGATTATTAACCTCTGTTAGAGAAAAGATTCATTGGTCTACAGTCAACAACGCTGCAATATGGCCTGAAGGTGTCAGAACATCAGCGCTTGAAATAGTCGAGGATTCCTCTTCTGATCAATAATGAACGAGCGCTTGTAAGTATAAATTTTAAACCTCTGTTTGAACTAGCTAGATTTTCCACCTTGCTCCAAGCTAATCTGACTTTCCTTTTTCCAGTCTTTACAAAAAAGCTGCAAAAATCACACGGTAGGAAGACACTTAATTTCTAAGGTAAAGGTAAAGGTTCCCCCGCACATGCGTGCTAGTCATTTCCGACTCTTTCAAAGCCGAAGACCTAGCATTTGTCCAAGGACGTCTACGTGGTCATGTGGCCGGCATGACTAGACGCCAAAGGCACATGGAATGCTGTTACCTTCCCACCGGAGTGGTCCCTATTTTTCTACTTGCATTTTTATGTGCTTTCGAACTGCTAGGTTGGCAGAAGCTGGGATGAGTAACAAGCGCTCACTCTGTTACGCAGCACTCAGGATTCGACCCGTCAAACTGCTGACCTTCTGATTGACAAGCTCAGCGTCCTAACATACTGAGCCACCGTGTCCCTTTCCACTTAATTTCTAGACCTGCTTAAATTTAAGAAAGGGAGTACCTAGTTCAGTGGCTAACCTTTTCTTCACCACGGACCCCCTTTAGATAACTTTTGTGACCATGGCCATGGACCCCCAAGACTTAATTTAAGATCTAAATCATAATATTTCTTCAAGCCTTCACAGACCCCTCTGTGACCTCTCAGCACCTCAGGGGTCGGTGGACCACAGGTTGAGAACCACTGATTAGTTTTAAGAAATTAAGGTTAATTTCTCATCATACTACCCAAACCCCAAGCATGATGGCACAGCTATATCGTCAGGTCCTTCTTAAAGGCCAGATGTTTGGGGCCCATCTAAATTCTGGAAAACCTGTGTTCCAGAATATGGCTGCCATCTTCCTGTCAGATGATATTCCTTAGTACAATGGCCCCCAACCTTTTGGGCACCAGGGACCGGTTCCACGGAGAGAGGTTTTTTCCTTGGACCAGAGGGGGCATGGTTTTGTGTGCTGCCTTCATCTTGTGGATGGGGCTTCGCTTGTTTGTGCAGCCTGGTTGCTGGCATACTGCGGCCCAGTACTGGTCCATGGACTGGGGGTTGGGGACCCCTGCCTTAGTAAATGAGACCCATAACATACGTCTCCTACTGGATGCGATGGAACAGGTGGACGTATCCAAGGAAAGACGGCTCCTCAAATATCCCTCAGTTATGCCTCACCTCTGGGGTTGTTTTTTTTGGAACAATTTACATATCAGTAGAGTTCCCTAAACTGTTTGACAGTGAATGTCTTAAATGACTTACATGCTGAGTGAAGGATTTCTTATTCAAGATATCCTAGATCAAGGAACCATCAAGAATACCCCCGCCAACCCAGGCAGGGCAAGCCACTATATCTAAGCAGAGGGCAAACCTCACTCCCTTGTAGCTCTGATGATATCACCTAGTTGGGTAATGAAACGTCTGCAAGAAATCAGCCAAGCTCAGAGAGTGCCAAGGACCTCACAGTCCTGGGATCTTGCACCAGCGAACGTTACTGGATGAACCTGAATTCTACTAGTGATGCAACTGAACAAGTTGATGCAATGACTTAATGATGTGTGTGTTATATCATTTCATTCAAAATGCATTAAGCTGACTTGGCAACATTTGGGATCTCTCCTTTCTGCCAAGCAGACCCCCCTTGGCCTTTTGCCCAAGAATCCTATTCTGAGGGCAGGATCCTGTTTAACACTGTGAGAAGAAAGAAATGCAACTTCCTTTCTTCCAACCTTTCATCCTACACCCCTGAACCATGCCTGCCTAGGGCACTGTGTTTCTGACAATTAAATGCACCAAAAGACGCCATGCCCTTCCCTTAAAAAGCTCCATCCTCTACTCTTTTCCATGCCTTTTTTCCATCTTATTCCTATCTTAAAAGACGTATCAAGAAATAGATACTCCCACAGTGGTGATGATGAGAATGCATGATCACTGAAGCTCAATGTAGCAAGCAGAATCTGGAATGCTTAATTCCACCCACCCCCCTTGAACTGTAACCATCAGCTTGTCTCTAGACTATAAATATCCTTGCTACCCTCATCTCTTGTTTTACTCTCAGTTAAAGCTGGGAATGGATGTCAGGAAGCCTTTAAATATTAGATAAGATCCAACTAGTAGAACCGTCTAATTAAAGACTCAGCTTTTACTGCCTTCATTCATTTTTATAGCCATTACCAGGGGTGTATCTGAGGGGCACTCCTTTGCTATTTGCTTCTGAAGGATGCTTCAATGTATTTTCACTGGCTAAATCGTATTTTCACGAATAGATTAAAAAAAATGTTAGGCCAATCACTTTAAATATGCTTAAGAAGCTCAAAACAGACTTCTGTAAGAGAGCTCCTTGGTGCTCTCTGAGCTTGCTAGTTTTCTTGCAGACGTTTCATTATCCAAACTGGGTAACGTCATCAGTGTGTTTAATACTACTAGCACTGATGATGTTACCTAGTTTGGGTAATGAAACGTCTGCACGAAAACAAGCAAGCTCAGAGAGCACCAAGGGCCCCTCATGTCAACCCTGAGCTTCTAATATTCTCCTTTACTAGACTTCTGTAATGATTAAATTGCACCAGAAACCATAATAGGAACATAAGCTATTAGGTAGGGATATGTTATGTTTTTTTTCCACAGCAAAGCAAGTGCTACCTATAGATGAGACGGCACCAAATGATATTAGGTAAAGGCAGGGCTTTTTTTGTCATAGAACGCTCAGAACGGAGTTCCGGCACCTTTTTTTGATGGAACCTTGTAGGCTAGGCAAGGTGGGTTATATGACACGTGTGAGTTCCGGCACCTTTTTCTTTTACAAAAAAAGCACTGGGTAAAGGTAAAGGTTCCCCCGCACAGGCGTGCTAGTCGTTTCCGACTCTAGGGGCCGTTGCTCATCTCCGTTTCAAAGCCGAAGAGCCAGCGCTTGTCCGAGGACGTCTCCGTGGTCATGTGGCCGGCATGACTAGACGCCAAAGGCGCACGGAACGCTGCTACCTTCCCACCGTAGTGGTCCCTATTTTTCTACTTGCATTTTTTACGTGTTTTCGAACTGCTAGGTTGGCAGAAGCTGGGATGAGTAACAGGCGCTCACTCTGTTACGCGGCACTCGGGATTCGACCCGCCAAACTGCCGACCTTCTGATCGACAAGCTCAGCATCCTAACCCACTGAGCCACCGCGTCCCTAATGATATTAGAATAGCCCAAAAAGAACTGGAAAAAGCTGTAAAATAGCAGAACTAAATTTTTTAAAAAATAACATTATGGACTGAATTAAGCAGAGGTTTCAAGGCTCCTTGGTGCTCTCTGAGCTTGGTTGTTTTCTTGTAGACTTTTCCTTACCCAAAGTAGGTAACATCATCACTGCTAGTGAAATGTCTGCAAGAAAACAACCAAGCTCAAAGAGCAGGAAGGACCCTTCATTTCAGTCCTGAGCTACAAATACTGTCTTCTCCTTTATCAGTAAGCAGAGGTTTCCTCCCTAATTATTGGTGTATTTGGAATTATGCTAATCAAATTGTCAAAACAGACAAAATTAAAAGGATTTAACCTCACAATGTTTAACAGATACTGGTCGAGATTTGATTCTGCTACTTAATTTTAGGAAAACAACTTTGCTTGGAACCACAATTACAGAGATAATTGCAGAGGTGTTTGGGCTACGGAAAGGATAAGGCTTGTGTTGACCCTAGATCCAACATTTCCTGAGTATTCATTGGAAGAGAGAGACCATGCGAAACCACAAAGTCAATATAACACTTGCCCTCGTTATCACACATTCTCCATGGATTTCTTGGAAAGACCATTTAGAAGCTTCCACTGGTTCAGAATTCTGTAGCTCCATTGTTTGTGAGCACCTGGCGACACGAACAGATGACGTTGGAGCTCCAGACTCTTTGCTGGCCTTCAACTGACATCTCTCGGCAATTAAAAATGCTGGTTTGGGAAGCCACCAGAAAATATGTAGGATCACCTTCTCCACTCAGCTTCAACCTGGCTGATTTGGACATTCCAGGAGAACCTGTTTGTCAACCCCACAGGAGGTTGAGGCTGGTAGGCATGACTTTTTTGTGGGTGCACCTGCTCTTCACCACCATTCCATTAACTTTCCACAAGCTATTGAATTATATCACAGAGCCCTTTGGGAGGATGAACTGACCCCTTTGGGCTGACCGATCGATGGTTGTGTCGCTTTTGATGAATTGTTTTTATATTCTTTCACTGTGGCTGTTTTATTGCTTTTCTCTTGATGTATGTAACCGCCAAGAGTTTTTTTTATTATTATTATTGCAGCGGAGTACAAATCTGATCAATAAAGGCTCTATCTCACCATGATATAATTTACAAAATGATGTACGGTTGGCATATGACTCCAGAAAAATTATCTAGAATGTATAAAGGTGTTTCATATTTATGCTGGCAACATGGACAGTGTGAAAAGTCATTTTTATCATGCTTGGTGAACTTGTAAGAAAGCCAAGAAAGAAAGTGTTAGGTTTAAATACATACAATGATGCAAAGAAATTTAATATGTAGCTGAAACCAGAACTATTTTGTTGGGATTAATGGACAGAAAATTAGGGAAGAGCTGTGGGGGATAATTTTTGTATATGATTACTCCTGCAACACTATCATGCATGCCAAAATGGAAAGACTATGAAATACCCACGGTGGAGGAATGGTTGGCAAAGTGGAAGAAATGTTAAAATTAACTTTAGAGAAAGATTAACTATTACATTTATTAGTGACTGAAACCTTTTATGGACTTTTCTGCTGTAAAAAGAAAAAAATGAACTGGCGATTTATGGATTTATTTTTTTTAATTCCATTTATATCCCGCCCTTCTCCAAAGACTCAGGGCGGCTTACAATCTAAGCACAAGTTAAATGTGCTTAGCAATAGCCTTCATTCTATGTATATGCCTGCTTATTAGGGATTTGTTAATTAGAAAGGGCAGATTATGGAAAGAGGGAAGTTATGATGTAACTTTAGGGAGGGTGAAATATATTTGCACTTGTAACTGCTGTTATGAAACTCTCAGTCCATCCCTTTATCATGTTTTCTCTCTTTTCTAATCCTCTTCCTTTCTTTCTTTTTCATTTTCTTATTCCTTTTCTCTTTAATTCAAAACGTTAATATCTCACCTTTATTACTTTTTTTAAATAAATAACTAAAGGTGGTGAACATAAGTAATATTCACAGAACATAGAACATAGAATAACCGAAATGGAAGGGATCTGCTCAAGTAGGAGACCCTTACCATGCCAGACAAGCGGCTGTCCAGTCTATTCTTAAAAGCCTCCAGCAACGAGACATCCACAACTTCTGAAGGCAAGCCGTTCCACTGGTTAATTGTCCTCAGTGTCAGGAAATTTCTCCTTAGTTCTAGGTTGCTTCTCTCCTTAATTACTTTCCATCCGTTGTTTCTTGTCCTGCCTTCTAATGCTTTGGAAAATTCCTTCCTCCTCCACACCAACCACTCTGTGAGGTGGATTGAGCTGAGAGAGGTGGATTGCTCTAAAGTCACCCAGCCACCTTTCATGCCTAAAGTGGGACTAGAAACTTAGCCTCGCCAAGTGATTGGCCCCAAATCACCCAGTGTCGTTCTGTGCCTAAGGTGGCAGTAAAAGTCACAATCTCCTGGTGATTGGTCCAAAGCCACTCAGCTGGCTTTCATGCCTAAGTGGGACTAGAACTCACCATCTCCTGGGGATTGACACAAAGTCACCCAGCCAATTTTCATATCTATGGCAGGACTAGAATTTACCCTCTCTGGATGTTTGGCCCAAGATTGCCTAGCTGGCTTTCATGGCTAAGACAGGATTAGAACTCACAGTGTCCTCATGATTGACCCAAAGTCACCCACCTGCCTTTTGTGCCTAAGGCTAGACTAGAACTCATCATCTCCCAGGTTCCAACCTGGCCACTTAGCCACTAGACCAAATTGATATTCAAACGTTATGATCACAGGTTTTTAATACTTAAGTACTAATAATACTATTAATACTTTAACGCTCCTTGCTCCAGGATCTGCACCCACATCATTACTGAATTCCCTTGTTTGTAGAATTGACTGTAAAGCAGAACATGTAACCTTTTTGTTAAATGGGATTTAACCCACATTTTAGCATTCCTGAAGTTCTTTCGACAGATGTGGGAATATAATGACTGAAAATATGCCCAGATAATGCATTCAGTTCATCCTCCAAAGATCTTAATTCAATATAATCTTATTGTTTTATTCCTGTGACCACCAATGCCAAAAGAATCTGAAAAGGAGGTAATATAATCTTCTTAATGAATATTACATAAAAGTAAAAAGACTTTTAATTACCACTTAAACTGCCCTTGGCTTATAGAAGCCACCATCCCACAGAAGCCCATCTGCAAATCTGATTTGTACTTGGTCATAAATGCTTGTAAGTGTTGATTCTATTGTATATAAATTATTAGGTATATATAGATTATTAGATAAATACTCCTAAATGTGGACTCTATTAAGGGGAGACTTCAGGGTGGTAAAATCACCTCACTGCTAAGTTCGGAGATCAGATCCTTTCTATAGATTCTGATCTATTCCATTCCTTTTTAACAGAGATTATTTACTAGCACAAAACTGCCCTGCATTTTTCCCCCTCCTTTCTTTTGATGAAGGAATTTGTGTTCAACATTTCTTCCAGAACGGAGCAGAATTTTGGTGAACACATTATATGAGCTCAAATTCAATTATCCTTTGAAATTTAGAAATTTCCACATTTGGAATAGACTTCTGCAATCATAAAATGTACACAACAGATTATGTTTGTCCTACTAGTGTGAGGAACACATAAATCAGTTGTAGATAGCTCCCGTGGGACTATACCTTAACAGTAGTTGTATGCATCTTTAATTAAAGGTTTTCAGATATGTAGAGCATAAAAAGATCCTAGAAGCCTCTCACATTACTCATGATGGGCTAGAGGTTCACTCAGAGAAAGACGGAGCCTAAGATGGCGACCTCAGAAGCATGGGTGAGAAAATACACAGTTCCCAGGATAACGGCAGACCTAGAACCTAATTACAGTACAATGTTCCAGAGTATCCACCATTCTATGTGAACAAAAAGGTCACAGGAAGAAGAGGTAAAGTGCCAAAGTTTCCTCAGCTGTTGTAGTCTATTCAGGAGCCATTGGGATTGTTAGACTAGAGATAATGCAATTTAACTAGTTTAGGCTGGAGGATTGAAATTCAACATATCACGATGGCCAGCTGGAAATTTTCATCTTGTGTGAGAATAGTAATAGCACTTAGACTTATTTACTGCTTCACAGTGCTTTACAGCCATCTCTAAGCAGTTTACAGCATATTTGTCCCCCAACAATCTGGCTCCTCATTTTACCAACCTCGGAAGGATGGAAGGTCGAGTCAACCTTGAGCTGATGAGACTTGAACTGCCGAACTGCTGGCAGCCGGCAGTCAGCAGAATTAGCCTGCAATACTGCATTCTAACCACTGCGCCACCAGGGCTCTTACTGAAGCTACTTCAATTTGTAAAACTGATTACCTGAAGACAGGTCTGGTCTGTGCTTTGACTCTGTGGCCACTCTTGTGCACAAAATCCTTTTGCTACCTTGATTGGTTCTTGGAGTGTAGAACATAGGTTCATAGATTGGAAGTGACCTTGAAGATCTAATCCAACCCACTGCTTGAGCAGGAGACACTATCCTATTCTGGACAAGTGGCTATCTAGTCCCTTCGTTAAAAGCCTCCAGGGATGGAGCAGCCACAACTTCTGGAGGCAAGGCATTTCACTGATTAATTGTTCTCACTTTCTTTAACTCTAGGTTGCTTCTCTCTTTAAAGGTTGTTACTACAGATTGATTCTATATGTGCTTCACATACTGCCTAGCTGAAGGTCTATGGAGATTCTCAGTCACCCAGGTTATGGTTATGTCCCAAAGGTGTTTTCTTTCTTTGAAGATGCTTTGCTTCTCATCCAAGAAACCTCTTCAGCTCTGACTAGATACAAGGAATATAAATCATTCCATTCCCCACCATCCAGTCAGAGCTGAAGAAGCAAAAGATCTTCAAAGAAAAACAAGAAAGTCCAGTTGCCTCTTGAAAAAAGCACCTTTGGGACTGGCTAGCTGAAGTTTAGCTTGAAGGAAAACTGGCTTGCTAAACACCTGTGTGATCACAGATAGCCTCTGTACTCAGAGTGGACAGGATGGAAAGAGAAGGAAGCATGGCTTGAGAAGAAACTCTACCTCCTGCTATTGGCTATCCATTGGAACCCACCCCTTTGCGCTACCTCAGCTGGTCTTAAAGAGGAGTAAATCCATCAAAAGGGATCTCTCGCAATTTTTCATATTTTCAGTCTGGGGTGTCTGAAGGAGGGGATGCAAATGATGAAATGTGCATTATTGACATCATCAGGCAATGTTATGGCTTCCAGACCTGCGCCACATGTCAGGAAACCAGTAGATAGAGTTAATTTTTAGTAACTAATAATGAACATTTTGTTGTTGTTGTTCAGTCCCTAAGTCGTGCTCTTCGTGACCCTATGGAATATAGCACACCAGGCTGCCCTGTCCTCCCAGAGTTTGCCCAAATCCATGCTCATATTTTCTTAAGGTAAAGGTAAAGGTTCCCACACACATGCGTGCTAGTCATTTCCGACTCTAGGGGCCGGTGCTCATCTCCGTTTCAAAGCCGAAGAGCCAGCGCTTGTCCAAGGACGTCTCCGTGGTCATGTGGCCGGCATGACTGGACGCCAAAGGCGCACGGAACGCTGTTACCTTCCCACTGTAGTGGTCCCTATTTTTCTACTTGAATTTTTACGTGCTTTCGAACTGCTAGGTTGGCAGAAGCTGGGACAAGGCCACAGTCCCGAGTGGAATTAAATGGGACCGAAATATGAGTAGACTTGCCGACAATTGAACCTGATCTCTCCTTGAAATTAAGACTGCCTGCAATCCTCTCCAAATGTGACAAATTTACACGTTGCTTCTTTCCTACTGCAACAGAAGTTTTGGTTCACATTTATCTACTTATTCCCTTTTGACCAAGAAGAGCTGTCTGAAAAGCCTGGAGCAGCCATTTGTGGCTAAGAGAAAATCCACCCCATTTTGCACCTGCGAGTATGGTATCCAAGCCCCTTTTGGCACCCTGGATAAATGGATGCATCCCCTTCCTTTTCTCACACACAAGGATGGGAGCAAAGTCACCACCATCCTTTGCTGGCTGTTGTAGGCACCTGGAAATGGCTTTTGGGGGAAATGGCTGTAGTCCTCTTGCTCTGTTAGATCAGGCTGAAGAATGACTTTGCTCGTGCCCTATAAATACAATTTTCAGCTATGAAACGCCGTAGCAAATCAGCGGAGTTGCGTATTCAGAAAATGAAATGATAGCGCCGGGAGAAAAACGTCTCTGGGGGGGGGGAAAAAACAAAACCCTACTGACTCTCATTCTCTTTGATGAACGAGAATGGGCATTTGACATCTTTTCTTTTCCAAGGAGAAGAGCATGTTGCAGGCTGGAAGCAATTATTGTGTAAGTGTGGCTCAGACACTCTCGGGTGTGTGTGTGTGATCGTGAGTGAGCTGGAATTGTGTCACCATTTTGCAGAAGCAAAAGGGAGAGCTGTCCAAACTTGTCAGGCTCGATTAAAGATTATCATCACTGATTGAAGATTAAAATTATCTATCGAAAATCAGTGAGGAATTTACTTCTAGCCCTAACTTAGCTCCAGTGATATCATTCACTGTATTTATTTTTCATTTGTGTGTGGGGGGGAGTCTCGGTGTTGCAACATTTGAAAAACCCCTCCTTTCTTTTCTAGTGCAAATGAGTTTTCACAATTCCTAATCACACTCTAAACTGCATTGCAAAGCTAACAAAAATATAGAAAATACCTAAATCCAGTGCTTTTTTTGTAAAAGAAAAAAGTGCCGGAACTCACACATGTCATACAACCCGCCTTGCCTACCCTACAAGGTTCCATCCAAAAAAGGTGCTGGAACTCCGTTCTGAGCGTTCTATGACAAAAAAAAGCCCTGCCTAAATCTATTAATTATGTCTGCCTTTCTCTTACTGTACTTCTGTGTCTGAAATACTCTTACCTTCCAAATCTGTTTAAACCCAAGACAGTGGGATTTTGTTCTTTAAAAAAAAGACCATAACATTTATAATAATAAAAAAGAATAGAGCAACGTTTTCTTTGTTTCAACTTTTATTCATTTCCCTTGGTGAGATAAATCCAGACCTATTTGCTTAAGTACAGGTGAATTAAAATCTGCTGCTGCCTGTGGGAAGAATAGCATTCTTGTGTGGACTCTTTAAAAAAAGGCTAGAACAAGGAGGTGCCTGACCCAAACTTGCAAAGATGATTTTTTTTTTTAACAACAACAAAACAAGATCCTCAAAGTCTCTTGCTGTTTGACAGGACCTGCAAGTCTGGAAGATGGAAGCCATGTTAGAAGACCTCTGATAATTCTCTGTTTGCTTGCAAGTCCTGTGAGCAGAGCATCTCTTTCAATCCACTGCCTGAGCTTCTGTTACTAAGTTAGCAGAAAACTCTTTGTTGAAGCAATTACTGCAGTGCAGAAGAAAATCAAAGCTGGTTGGGCTACAGCCAGGCAGCTAGACGTGTAAATGGGGAAGAAGATGCCCAAGTGTTGCCAAATCTCCGTTTAGGGATTTGTTTATTTGTTCTGCAAGCTGAAAGACTTTCTTTCTCTCCACAATTTATTCCCTTGTCATTGGTTGCTATTTGGGGCTTCAGATAGATAGCTGCCAAATGTGGATAAATGGACAGATGGATAAATGAGTCTGCAAATGATCTAGGATGTGTGTTCACACATATCTATACTTACACACAAACATGGAAACACCCTCACACCTACTTCATTTATTGTCAAAGTGCTGTTTTTCCGCTTGTAACACAATTTCCCATAATAACACACACTCTATGGCCAACGTCTGTTAATGGCTGCATTTTCTATACAATGTTTCTATTACTTATGTTGAGAAAATCTGAACTGAAGTAATTTCTCATCTGCAAAATATCTCCAGACAAAGCGTATATTGCTTACTTGATTTTTTTGGGGGGGGGGGAAGGAGGGGAGAAAATTATAGAATTAAAAGAAGGCTGGCTGGCTGGATGGATGGATAAAGATTATTATTCCTGATGCATTTTAAGCAATAGTTTTCAAATTTTTAGTTGAGGTTTGGTCGCCTTGCCTATTCAGTCCATGCAATGTATTCATAAAACTTATAAAAAACTGTTCAGGACCAAGAACAGCTCTAGTTTGAGACAGTGGAATAACCTTGGGATAAATGGAAACATCTCTGAAAACATCTCGTATAGGGGTGTCCAACCTTGGCAAATTTAAGACTGTGGACTTCAATTGCTGGCTGGGAATTGCCAAGGTTGGACACCCCGCTCTAGTAGCATAGTTATTTCATTGACCAGGTTATGAAGTTGAGTTCTTGACCCACTAGGAGCTGTATTCTAATGAGGGGGGGGGCTATGATATGATAGTCATAACACAATGTGAAGAAGAAGATAGATTGGACACTTTCTATGTTCAACAACAGTTGGTATTTATGGATGAGAGGAAATTGATACAGAAACTTTTATTTTTAGAAAAAAATATGGAGAGAACTGTAATCCCTCTTACTGGGACTTCCTGAAAGAGTGAGTCAAGCTATTACTCACACAACTACCCAACAGAAAAGAATATTAGTATCTCAGGGTTAAACCGTGGGGTCCTTGCCAAATAATCTGAATATCAAGTTCATCTCAAGCTTGTCACAAACATTGCAGCTATGTTTGGGCTATATCTGATCCCTATTAAAATGTTTTCCAATCATATCTGAAGTTTATTTCTGCAAGCGTTGACAGAGAGACTTAATCTATGACTTTGAACTTAGCTTCTCTGTTTTAAGTTTCATACTGAGGTGTGTTCGATTGAATCTAAATAAGGTTAATGGAACAAGATATCAATCAAATAGCACCAGATGGGATAAAAGAAGTCATCCTTGAATTCTACTGCACAGATTATCTAAACAATGGAGAGAGAGAGAAAGAGAGAGAGAGAGAGAGAGAGAGAGAGAGAGAGAGAGAGAGAGAGAGAGAGAGAGAGAGAGAGAGAGAGAATAACTTTGGCAATAAGTTTTGCTTTTAGAGGCACATTTCAGGCCAATCAAAGGGTTGAAGGCATAACTGAGGCTCCAGCAAGAATGAGATTTGGGGTGATGGTGGCTGACATCAAAAGAGGTTTTCAGCAAGAAAGAAGGGTCAACAAAAAGCTATTGGGGGAGAAGATTTGGCAGCAGATATAATGAACTCCTCCTTCAGAATTCTGTCCAAGAAACAGTCCAGCTACAAAGACTACAAATGATGAATTGTCATGAAGTTCCAGTTTGGAGAAAATCCTCACAATGTTCCTTGCTATTATTACAAGGAACCCAAAAGACTCAAGTAATAGACGTAGTTAGATTTCAGAACATACACAGTTTGGCCAACATCTATTTTTGTGAAGCCTTAAGTATTACAAGTTAATTGATGGAAGGGGCTGTGGAGTCTGAATACTCAGATGTCTGCTGGCGGAGTCCCTCGACATGGCGCCACATCTGTCATATACCTAGAGATGGTTCTTTAGGTGTCCACAAGTCTCCAGAGCCCAACTGATTTGAATTGATGTTGACTTTGGATTAAAACAAACAAAAAGAAATGGGACCTGGCAAGCAAAGTGCAAGTCTTAAGCATTATATTTATTCCAGAGACCCCCTCCCAAAGCATTGTTTGCAATTTAAAAATGTGGGTCTCTTGTCTAACAATGTCTTCATTCCCCCCCCCTCAAAAAAACAACCCCCCCAAAAAAAAAACAATTTAAGCCAGCGTGGCAGAGAGCATCTTTAACAACTGGAAGGAATAGCATGGAACAATTTTATCTCTTCACCTTCAAACCTATGGGTGTTTGTGATTGGTCACATCCTCCATTTTGTGAAATGGCCCTTGACTTTTTTGAATTCCAAAAGTGGCAATTCAGGACTTCTAAGATATAGGCACTGTTGAGAAAGTATGCTTTGTACAATTCTGGTGACTTCCTATCATTTAATGTAGATATTGCCTGGTTAAGTGGACAAACCAGCTGATTCACTGCAAAGATGTGTTGTATGCTTTTGTGTTGAGTCACATTTACAAGTATTACCAGTTTTCGCTGGTAAATCTGAACTGGATCTGACTTTAAAGTGACTCATGCGACAAACCAGGTTTTCTCCCTACCGATCGGGAAATGCCTCCCTCTGTGCCAAATGTCAAAATCCCGTCTTCCTCAGATGAAAAGGATCAGGAGGATTAGGAGGAGACATCTCAAGAGCTAGCTGTAGTCTTTCCAGACCTGAGAAATGATGCTGAGGCAGCAATTAGTCACACCATTCCTGGAGCCCTGGATTCTAACCATCATTCAGAGACTTCCTCCATTCAGACTCCAAGAACATTATCAGCTAAACCTAGAACGTCAAACGATGCCTCTTTGTGGTAAGGGAAGGCCAAACCAGACAGAAACTCTTGGGAGCAACTTGTTGAGAAAAAGCAGGCCTCATCTGTGCTCTGGGTATTTAAAAAGGAGAAGTGCTGGAACACTATTGATCTATGACAGTCATCCCTGACGTTCAGCTTACCAGGATGTTTCTAGCTCCAAAATCTCTTATTTTGCTTTGGGCTTATCTCTTGACTTTTAAACTTCTTCAATCCTTCTGATACTTGTCCTCCAGTAAGCTGACTTTGCTGTTCTTAACTTGGAGTGGATTTATTCCAATAATATCTCAGATAAGAGTTGCTGGTCAGGAGGCTGGAGATTAAATCAGGTTTTTTTTTTTTTTTAAAAAAATCAAGGTCTGCATGAGGGGCACATGAAATTCCTAAGATCAAGCTCAAATTTCTTTCTTTCTCTCTTTCTTTTCCTCCTTCCCTCACCTCCTCCCTCCCTCCCTCCTTCCCTTGCCACCTTCCTTCCTTCCCTCCCTCCCTTCTATTTGATCCTTCCTTCCTTCCTTATCTCCTACCCTCACTTCCATTTGACACTTCCTTTTCCTTCCTTTCTTCCTCCCTCCCTTCTATTTGATCTTTCCTTCCTTCCTTCCTTCCTTCCTTCCTTCCTTCCTTCCTTCCTTCCTTCCTTCCTTCCTTCCCTCCCTCCCTCCCTTCCCTCCCTTCCATTTGATACTTCCTTTTCGCCGCGATCTCAAGACATTTTTGTTTGTACAAGCCGGCCTAGCCTGAGGGGGAGTGTTGGGGTTGTTTTATCTTTCGTTTTTTTTAATTTTTCTGGGGGTTTTTAACGTTGTATTTATATTGTTTTTAACTAGGGCAATTGTTTAATCTGTTTTTTAATGTTTGTATTTCCTATTTTATTCTGCCCTGTGAACCGCCCTGAGTCCTCAGGGAGAAGGGCGGTATATAAATGTTATTAAATTAAAATTAAATTAAAATTAAATTTTCCTTCCTTGCCTGCTTCCTTCTTCCTTCCTTCCCTCTCTCCCTTCTATTTAATCCTTCCTTCCTTCCCTCCCTCCCTTCTATTTGATCTTTCCTTCCTTCCTTCCTTCCTTCCTTCCTTCCTTCCTTCCTTCCTTCCTTCCTTCCTTCCTTCCTTCCTTCCTTCCCTCCCTCCCTCCCTCCCTCCCTTCCCTCCCTTCCATTTGATACTTCCTTTTCCTTCCTTGCCTGCTTCCTTCTTCCTTCCTTCCTTCCCTACCTCCCTTCTAGTTAATCCTTTCTTCCTTCCATCCTCCCTCCCTCCCTCTCCAGTATCAGTCATACCCAGTGCTAAATGCAGATAGCCACAGTTAATATAAAGCACCCCCATGGTCACTTGATTAAAATTCAGATGCTTGGCAATTGGTATGTATGGGAAAGCCAGATTCATTTAACAACCGTGTTACTAACTTAACAATTGCAGAGATTCACTTAACAACTGTGGCAAGAAAGGTCATAAAGTAGAGCAAAAAAACTCTTTTAACAGAACAACTGTCATGCTTAGCAAGGGAAATTTTTCGCCCAATTGGGCCATTGTACTCATAGGTAAAGGTAAAGGTTCCCCCGCACATGCGTGCTAGTCGTTTCCGACTCTAGGGGCCGGTGCTCATCTCCTTTTCAAAGCCGAAGAGCCAGCGCTTGTCTGAGGACGTCTCCGTGGTCATGCGGCCGGCATGACTAGACGCCAAAGGCGCACGGAACGCTGTTACCTTCCCACCGGAGTGGTCCCTATTTTTCTACTTGCATTTTTACGTGCTTTCGAACTGCTAGGTTGGCAGAAGCTGGGACGAGTAACAGGCACTCACTCTGTTATGCGGCACTCGGGATTCGACCCGCCAAACTGCCGACCTTCTGATCGACAAGCTCAGCGTCCTAATCCACTGAGCCACCACGTCCCATTGTACCCATAACAAGACCATTGTACCCATAACAAGACCCTAACAAATGGGTAACGATGATGTTAGCTGTTTAATCGTGTCCAATTCTTAGTGATTCTGTCTATATATACTGTTCTTGTACAATTTCTTTCAATGTTTTATATTCTGCCTGGCACAGACCTGGATTTTGTCTACCCATCATGATTTTGGCAGCCTTGTTTCCTTTTACCTCTGATCATTCTGGGCATAACTGCCTTTTCCAGTGAGTCTGAGCACATGATATGCCCAAAATAAATAAGGTGGAATTCTGATGTTGCCTTCCATCTGGTTGTAGATGCTCCAGGACTTACTTCTTTGTCACATTTGAGGTCCAAGAGACTTCTCCAGCACTTCAGCTGGAACAAGTTGATTTTTCTCCTATTTTTTACATGTCCAACTTTCCCAATCATACAACTCTCTGCACCATACATTGGATGAAAAGCACCCAAATATAAAATAATGCATCAGTAAAAGCACACCAGGGCATGGCTAAAAAAAACTCAAAACTTTTTTTAAAAAAATGACAGGGCTTTTATCAGACAGTCCTGGCTGCCCTCTTGACTTTTTTTTTTTACTTTCCTTGCAGTTGTCCCTGGTTGGGGGTACATAGGACATTCATGTAAAACATTTACATTTATTCAGTTTAGTAAATCGTGGAACTGCAGCCACTAAATCTTTAACTGAGCTAGTAGCCTAAGATGGGCTTCAGTGAGAGAATTCAGGCCCCAAAGTTCCTGTTCATAGGTGAATGTTCTGAAAATCAATGCTACCCTATCAGAGTTTCTTTCCTGACAGCAAAAAATTGGATTTTTCGGGGTCAACAAATGGGTGGATGGTTCAATGAGCACTCAAACCCTAACAAAAGGCAATCAACTTTATCTGAAAGGATAAGAAAAGGACTATCCTTGTCAGCAATGTATCCCTTGGTCAGGAATTAGCAAAACAGAAATGATTCTTCTGAGAAACTCAGCCTTATGTCTGTAGAAATATCAAACCTTCGGGGAGATGCTTGAAAGATCCCTA
The DNA here is from genome assembly GCF_947247035.1 of Vipera ursinii. Classification (NCBI taxonomy): domain Eukaryota; kingdom Metazoa; phylum Chordata; class Lepidosauria; order Squamata; family Viperidae; genus Vipera; species Vipera ursinii. The sequence goes on from NC_139525.1 coordinate 14,537,670, forward strand.
GCTGTTGCAATAATATAATTACCACACATTTTGTAATAACACCAGAAATCCAGGGACTCTGATTTATCCTGCCCACTTGGACTACATCCTTAATTCAAACCAAGGGAGAATTCTGGTGATGAAGGACATCAACATCAACATGGTGGCTGCAACTGCTCCATAGATGCTCTCCCACCTTCCTTTTTTTTTTTTAAGCAAGCGGCAATCATAACAAGAGACGGGCCTTTGATTACATGTTGTGGGTCCTGTTGCAGAGTCTAAGACCACCAACAAAGGGGAAACGAGACCCACATGATATCTTGCCTGTTGCCCTTTAACTGTTCCACCTCCAGCCATACAAAGGCAAGTTGCGTGCAATCCCCCTCCCCTCTCTTTTAGCCCAGAAAAGAGATTTTTAAGGAAAGAGGAAAAAGGGAGAACGGATCTACTGCTGCTCTTTCATCTTTGGGAGATGCTTAATGCTGATTGGGCTCCTGGTGATGGTGACAGTGAGGAAAAGGCAAGTGGAAATTCTGCACAGCTGCTTGGACGTGGCAGGACCAGCCTCCCCAGACAGCTTCTTTGTGCTCCAAGAACTGTCACCTAGCAACTTGGCTTTGCAGCTGCCAGATTGCACAATGGGGGAGCGGGCGGGAGGGCGGGAAACCACCACCTCCGTGGAAAGCCAACATTTAGGGGAAGGGAGCAGAGGAAAGGAAGCAGGCCATTAAATCAGCTGGAGGATTTTTTATTCCAGGATCTTGGTATTGCCTTGGATGGAAACATCCTTGAGGGTCAAATGCTTCTCCAGACAGAGACAACCTTAACAATGCCCGATTGGGAACTTCGGACTGGAGAATCTACAGCAATGGCAAAATGAATAATATCCTCACAAAATAGAACTTTAATTAATTTTATTTAATTGTTTAATATTAGTATTTAATATTAGTATTTAATTAATCAAAAGAATGGTTCTCATGCATACAATGCATCATGTTGTGTCACACATATAGAACCACTCGCTGTTTATCTTTTAAGGCAGGGGTGTCAAACTCAATTTCATTGAGGGCCACATCAGCATTGTGGTTGCCCTCAGGGGGGGGGGCGGGGGTGTGTGCCCTGGGTGGGTGTGGCCTACTGGGTGGGCGTGGCTGGAGTGAGTATGGCCTACTGGGTGGGCATGGCCAGCTCTACATCGTTCGCATCAAGGGTGCCTATGGGGGCCTGGGCAGGAGTGGGACAGATCTGAGGGTCTCTGGCAGGAGGAGGGTCTCTGGGCCAGGGCCAAGGCAGTGGGGGCCGTTCCTTCACTGTTTCCAGGATGGCTTTGCGGGCCACATGAAACCACTTCGCGGGCCGGATCTGGCCCCCGGGCCTTGTGTTTGACATGTCTGTTTTAAGGCATCCTGAAAGCCTACAAATATTGCAGATTAGCAAATGTAGAAAAAGGCAGGAATCAGAAACCAATAGTTCTTTATAATTCTTTCTTTCTTCCTTTCTTTCTTTCTTTCTTTCTTTCTTTCTTTCTTTCTTTCTTTCTTTCTTTCTTTCTTTCTTTCTTTCTTTCCTTTTGCATATCTCTCTCACACTTTGTCTTTCTCATTTTCTCCCTCTTTCTTTTTCTTTCTTTTTTTCTCCTTTTTAGGTATTTTTACTTTTACTAAATCTGCCTAGACCTCTCTCCCTTTCTCTCCCTCCCTCTCAATAATACAATGAAAATTTTAATATTTACCTATTAAGATTGAAATGATTATCATATAACTAATACCTTGATGTAGGCTGCAGTTGCAACCTTATGCTTAAAGCTGGATGAAAAGCCAAATAATTTCATGCTTCTAATGCTAACATCCTAAATTAATAGTGATTAAATTTTTACTTTTCTCTCTTTTCAGTATTTTAAGCTTTCTAAATAATAGAATGTTGATCATCTCAAATCCTATTGCATCAAACTCATTGCACTGAAACAATAGAATGTAGCAAGATTTATAACAATAAATAATAAAAAGGGGGGGAGATCTTGCCCAAGATAAGTTTGTCAAAACATATGTGCAGCTCATTTGGAAAAAAGCCCATCCTTAAAAAAATAAATGTGGAATACAAAATGTCTCACTCAGAAACTTTCCAAATGCAGCTGTGTGCTGCCTTAATGAAACTGTTCTCAAAGCCAGATGTTTAGCTGTTGCACGGCAAATCTCCCTATCACAAGCCAGAGTGACCAATAGCCAGGGATTTTGTCATTTGTTGGCTTAATCTTCATCTTTTGTTTCCTCTACATTCTTAATGTTATTTTTCTTTAACAATGACTCAGAATCATTTACCGTAGGGATCATAAACTCCAGGATGAAAACCTGATGGATTCCAGGCTTTTTATTAGAAGAACGATACCCCCGATGAATTATTGGCACCCGCCCAAATCCTGTACAACCTGAGCAAGAATGGAGATTCACAGAACCATCTATCTGTGTGATGTGTCACAACCCCCTTTTGTATCATTCTGCTGCCTGCTGTTTTTCATTTTTAAAAACGTTCACTCATTTTATTTCACAGACTCAGCCCATGGTTTCAAACAGGGAAACTATTAGCATCTTAGAGCAAGTCACCTCCAAACATGCTGGAGAATTACTGGAAGGTTGGCATTCAGACAAATCAGGGATAAACTCCATTTACACACCATTCAAAAGAAACAATAAATAACCTAACAGGAAACAAAAAGACTGGAACGCATCCCCTCCAGCAGCCAACATCCAGATAAGCAGGGATTAACACCAGACAAACAATCAAACGGAAAACAATACTCTAATCAAGGACCACCAAGGAGGAAGCTATACCCCCAACAGTGGTAGGGCAGGCCATTGTATTTAAACAGGCAGCAAACCTCACACTCATTCACACTGATGATGCTATCTAGCTGGGTAATGAAGATGTCAATGCTGCAAACATTGACATGTTTTTGCACTGTCAATATAAGAGACCGCCTTTTGTTTAAACTGCTTCACTTTGAATCTTGAAGGGAGGGAATTTTCTAAGACTATTTTGAGAAGATTAGAAAACGAGGAGAGACCTTATATGTAAAACTAATTGGATAATGTGATTTATGAAGTGTAGGTAAGGGCGGGGATTGTGTGTGTGTTATGATGGGTTTGGGGGGGAGGAGATTTCAGATTCTGGCATCCCTCCATGAGTGCCGATGTTTCATTTCATTACAAAGACTTTTAGATAAATAATATGCCTGCAACTTGTTTGAATTGTCTCATTCATCGGAACCATGACAGAAACATTCACAAGCAAACAATCAAGCTCAGAGTATACCAAGAAATCCCACAAATTGAGGTGGGGGGGCAGGGAGAGAGGGAGGGAGGGAGAGAAAGGGGGAAATTGAGATGGGGGGGAAACGTAGAAAACAGTAACCAACAAAACATGGTATATATAGAAAATGATTCAGCCTATTTTTTGCATATGTCATGATTATATAAAATAATATCAAAAGGTTTTTCCATTCAATTAATATAAGGGCCAAGCTTAAGAACATTAAACAATACATGGATGGTGTGAGCTTGTCTGTGGGACTTTACAATCCTGAAAAATAATTTATTCTGCCCCTTGCATCCACAATGACTCAGGTAGTGACGAGTTCCAACTTTGAGGTATAAAACATGCAAACACATCTTTAACCTACATTTATTGTTTTGTAACAGTAACCAACTTAAAGATAAGAAAATGAACTTTGGCAGTGGTGAGATAATCCCAAACCATATCGCTAAATTTCTATGCTTCCCAGTTAATGGATTTATGAGATAAGAACTTTTAGAAACTGAAGCTGAGCTGTGATATCAAGATCAGAAAACATCTTTTGTGATAGGGATCTCAGCTTAAGTTCATAAGAAACGTTCATTCCATTCTTAAATATCTTTAGCCATTGACTTGTTAATAGGGGATATTCAACCCTTTCTTGCGTTGCCAACAATAAAGCCTTTACTGTAATATTTTATCTCATATATTGTATTGTTCACACAATAATAATAATAATAATAATAATAATAATAATAATAATAATAATAATAATAATAATAATAATAATAATAATAATAATAATAGAATTGGAAGGGACTTTGGAGGTCTTCTAGTCCAACCCTCTGCTTAGGCAGGAAACCCTATACCATTTTAGACAAATAAGTATATGCTGATGTTTTATTTAAACTTATATTTCTGTTTGTACGTGGAACAGCTTGCCTTCATAAATCGTGGGCGCTTCATTACTGGAGGTTTTTAGGAAGAGACTGGACAGTCAATTGTCTGAGATCGTATAGGTTCTCCTGCTCAAGTGGGGGGCTGGACTAGAAGACCTCCAAAGTCCCTTCCAGCTCCTATTCTATTCTGGTTGCATATCAGTGATTACATGACCTCTGTAGATGCCTTATACTAAATCAGTGGTTTCCAAACTTGGCAACTTTTAAGACCTGTGGACTTCAGCTCACAGAATTCCTCAGCCAGCCCTGCTGGGGGAATTCTGGGAATGCTGGCTGGGGAATTCTGGGAGTTGAAGTCCACAAGTCTTAAAAGTTGCCACGTTTGGAGACCCCTGTGCTAAATAAATAAGCAAAAGGAGGGATAAGAGACAGCATAGACCACGGCTGCATAGGGGAAGGAGCAAGAGGGAGGACCCTCCCTAGGTTATTAAGCAGTAAAGATGGGAGATTTGTACTTTTTAGGCTTGCAATGTCACTTTACAATAAAGTATAATTAGGTTATCTGGTCATGTTTCCTTTCTGGTCCACTGAGTAAAGCTGACAGCATGCCAGTTGTGATTGTAGCTGTCTAAAATAATTGAAAATTGACAGTACCATTGAGAGGAATAACTCAGCATGCTAAATAGTGAAAGACACGTTGCAAACTTTTAGCAAGCTTTAAGCAATGCTGGGTGAGTGGTTTCTAATCCACAATCAAAACCCATTGATAATATTTTAATGTGAGCATTTGATACTTACACTCTACAAGATGACCACAGTGGTCAAGGTACATGACTGCTATGTCAATAGCAATAACACTTAGACTTATATATCGCTTCACAGTACTTTAGAGCCCTCTCTAGGCATCATTATAGAGTCAGCCTCTTGCCCCCAACAATCTGGCCCCTCATTTTACCAACCTTGGAAGGATGGAAGGCTGAGTCAACCCTGAGCCGGTCAGGATTGAACTCCAGACTGTAGGCAGAGTTAGCCTGCAATATTGCATTCTAACCATTGTGCCACTATGGCTCTTAATGCCACGTCCGATCAGCTACAGCAATAGCAATAGTGCTTAGACCTATATACACCGCTTCATATATAAGAGAGTGCTTTGCAGCCCTCTTAAGATCAATTTTTAAACTTTTGTATTCTTGTTTTTTAACATGTATTGCCCTGTTCACCGCCCTGAGTCCTTCGGGAGAAGGGCGGTATACAAATATAATAAAATAAATAATAAATAAATACAATAAATTAAGTGGAGGAGAAACAAGACTCTTTAACTCAAGTCTTGCTGATGATGTTACCTAGCCTGGTGACAAAACGTTTGGGAGCTAAACAGCAAACTCGGAGAACAAACCATTGCCAACATCTACCACCCGAGTTACAAATAACTTCCAGCTTTGCTCCTGGCTTATCAGCTCCAGCCACCTGAGCAAATCCCCAAAGGGAAAGGTGCCTTAACAGCTTTGCGCTTCGCCCTCCGAGGAACTATTCAGATTTTTTAAAAAATATATATATACTGTATATAAAACCAAACAAATTCATAGAATAAGAGGTAATGACAAGGACAGAGTAAGATCTAAGCATTATTATTTTTTCTTTCCCGTTGGTTTTGAATTGGAGCAAGGAGACTTTTGTTACTGCATGATCTCTGTCAGCTTAGGGAGGAACAGTGATTAAATTACGCTCTCTGCTCTCTCTCTTTTCTTAATCTTAGCTTTTGAATGAGTAAATGTGAAGATTATCTTTGTTTTGCCTTTTCGGGGCTGAGAAGCAGAATCTGGAGCACGGAGAAGCTAAAGCCTACGGTTGTGCTTCAGGGAGATGTAATGTTTAAGTCAAAGAAGAGGCAACTTCTAAAATAAGAACGGTTTGGAATTTTGCTATTAGCAGTTTCTGGCGGTGTAGCTTTGCTTATTTCTTGAGCTGATTCAAACTGAAGCAAGGATTAGTGTCCCATTTCCTCTACTGCCTTATCCACGTGCAGAATTTATTTTACATTTCTGCTTAAAGAAAATAGATTTTGGGCAAGGGTGAGGAAGCGTGCACTGACACGATATCTATACACTACTAAAACTTCCCATGTGTTTATCTCTTCGAACCCTCATGTTAGCCCAAATGGTGCATTACATTGCAACAATTTTTGAATGAAGGTGCCTAAAATAAGCTAGCTGGGGAAAAAATGCATGAAAAAAAATCCAGCATCTATTACTCCTGTGGAATTGAAACTTCAAGGACCTTCAGACCAGTTTTATTTGCAAAGTTGTGGCTGTTGCAGCATTCCTGTGACCGTGTGAATGTGCTTTCCAATGCTCTCTGGCTAGCTTCTCACAAGCAAAGTCATTGGGGAAGCCAGCAGGAAGTCGAAATCACTCCTGTTCCTGCTGCTTTTTTGCTTGCTTGTGGTCTTTCTGTTTATCTGCTTAGGTGAGTAAATATTGACTTATTGTTGAAGTTCATGTGGAGCACAGGGACTCACATGGTTAGGATGCTGGGTTGGAGGCAGGGTGAGCTCCCATCCTTTGGTCTAGCTCCTGCTGGGACATGAAAGGAGCTCCCAAATGGATGTCCCTCCAAACAACCCTGATGTCACTGGCTAACCCTTTCAATCTGAAAGCACCTCAGTGCTTCTGACCCAAGAGTGATGCAATGCAATTGAAAGTCCACTACCATTATTTTTCTATCTATGATCAATACTCTTAGGTGATCATAGGACCAGGCAATATTGGGGTAAGATGGCAAAATTCAATCAAACGTAACTACGAAATCCCAGCAACTAAACTATTTTAAATTAAGAATCACTACATCTTCTACTACTTGAGGCAGGGACTCCTTGATTTTCTTTCCAGCTATTTTTCTATCCACTGGCAAGAAAGCGCGTCTCTTCACATAAAATTGGGGAGCTTGCAGCTGGCTCTTTATATAAAAGGGTTTTGTTTTGTTTTTCTCTAGCCTGGAAACCAATTCTTCCCCCTCTCATAGAAAGATAGACAAGAAAGAAAGAAAGAAAGAAAGAAAGAAAGAAAGAAAGAAAGAAAGAAAGAAAGAAAGAAAGAAAGGAAGGAAGGAAGGACAAGTATAAAAGGACAAGCCTTGGTGGAGCAGTGGGCTAATGCCTCCTTAAGTAACACCAGCTGCCTTCAATTAGTGCAGGTTCGCATCCCACCAGGCTCAAGGTTGACTCAACCTTCCATCCTTCCGAGGTAGGTAAAATGAGGACCCAGATTGTTGGGGGCAATTAAGCTGACTTTGTAATAATGCTGCTTGGGTGTGTGTGTGAAAGCCCTAATAAGCAGGCATATACATAGAATGAAGGCTACTGCTAAGCTTGTAAGCCGCCCTGAGTCTTCGGAGAAGGGCGGGATATAAATGGAATTAAAATAAATAAATAAATAAATAAATAAATAAATAAATAAATAAATAAATAAATAAATAAATAAAATGATTTTTTTTTAAAAAAAATATATGTATCAGGATTCTAGCTCACATAGAAGCATTCATGTTGGCTCACATTACAGTCATTTGTATCCATGGAGACTGGCCTTTTAGTCAAATCTCTGCCTCAACATGGAGAAGAAAAAGGGCTGCTTATGGTTCCTTCTGTACTGAACTCAACATGGAAAAACATAAAATGCCCAACCTTTGTGATATTAATAAACTGTCCATCTTTATTTTCCTGATAAATATTTGATATAGCTCAAACATACCGGTCACATACAGTAATCCCTATGGTCAAAGTACGTCAACCAAAGTGCCTTTGTTATGTTGGCTCTTTTCAACATTGTTGGCTCAAAACACCCACACACAACTGACCTGTGCACAGATATTTAAAGGAGCCTTTGTGACTCCTTCATTTTTGCTCCTTGCCAGTATATTTTAGGAGCTGCCATGTGCTATAAATAAGTGCTCTGATGTGCAAACACTTCTGTGTGTATGTTTGACATTTCAAGCAACAGGTTGATTCTCAATGAAGCAGATGGGAAATATGCCAGGCATCTATTCTCTTCCTCCCCCTGCCCCTGGTTAGGAAACTTTTTATATCGACTGACATAAAACAGCGTAGTAAACACCATTTTGACCCAGAGTTCATTCATATGGAAGTCAGGTCCTGTTTTCTTAGGATTTCACACTTTGTGAGCTATCTCTTTCTCACCCAGCCAGCTTAAATCAGTATTTAATGCTCTCCCTGAGCATTCTTCATTTTTATTTGGCACTTTATTTTCCCTACATCTCTGTTTTGGGCACTTATCCCACAGATGCATTAAAACCTTCACATTGTCCATTGATCCAAAGATATTTAAAGTTAATCCCTTAAGTAAACCAGGAAATGACCTGTGTTTCTGTTTGTCTTTCATTGGGGTTTCTTCAGCAGTCTTCAGCTGCTGTTCCACTCAGATGCCCCTTCCATTCCTTTCCCCCTTCCCTTCCTACTACTCCCTTCCCTACCCCTCTCCTTCCTTCCTTCCTTCCTTCCTTCCTTCCTTCCTTCCTTCCTTCCTTCCTTCCTTCCTTCCAACCCCATTCTAAATGTCAATAAACCCTCCATCACTGAGCTAAAAGGACGCATGCTTTGGGCCATCCATTGGTTTAAAGACAAGGAATCTTGGGCAGTGTGACTATATTGATGCGAATGCATGGACCTTGAATTTTGGTCAACCAAACACTAGGTTATAAATCTTATAAGCAAACAAATACATAATTAAGTGGCTCATGTTAGTCCATTGTTAAAAAATAAAGAATTCCAATTCCAAAGGAAGGGACCACGTCATTTTTCAAATAACATTGAATGATCTATCATCAGTCAGCAGATAAATGGGAACAGATAATGGGAACTGCACTGCAACAAAACTGGCCAATCTGTATCTTCCTTAGCTCGGCATTAGAGTAAATATGACAGAATTCCCTGACTCCGGGAACGTAGATGAATGGGTCCATAATATTGCAGAACAAAAATGAAAATTCTTCTGGCATCAAATAAATAATTAGCATTTTCCCCACTATAAACCAAGATTCGGTTGGAAAGAAGATCAAAAGCTCTGGGAAGGAAGTCACTTTGAATAGTCACTTCATCGACAATAACTTCCATCGTTTTTGAGATTCTATAATTTAATTCCATTCTTCCTGTAAAAAACCTGCCTATTCTGAATCAATCACCTTTCTTGGGTTTAAATCGAGGGTCTTGATAGTAGTATAATTGTAATTATCTATTGCTATCCATCGTATTTTTCCTAAAGATATTTCCCAAATATTGGGTGCTCAAAAGCCTTAACAGACATGGACCACATATAGTACATTCATGGCTTCCATCCAAAGATAAAGTCTTTTCCTCCTATGGAAGGGGGGGGGCTGCTCATCACGGTTTCTTAGCCAAGAGAACCAGCATTGTCTGAAGACACTTCTGTGGTCATGTGGTCATCATAACTATATATCGAGGCACACGGAACACTGTTACCTTCCCACCGAAGTGGTACCTATTTATCTACTTGCATTTGCTTGCTTTCAAACTGCTAGATGGGCAGGAGCTGAAGCAAGGATCGGGAGCTCACTCCATTGCACTGTGCTCGGGTCTTGAACCTGAGCGGTCACCTTTCTAGCTGACAATCTCAGTGTCTTTAATCACTGAGAGATCACCCTCTTAAAACAAGAACAAACCACTTGCGTAGAATATTCCACCTTTTGAGGAATATTCCTAGTGATTAAAAACCCAGCCATTTTGCACCTGTTAATTCTCCAAACATTGGCTGCCCTTCCCTTCGTGATGCAAACATGCAGTGACAATTTAGTTCCTGCTGCCACTGGCATGACAGGTCAGAGAGCAGATGGTGGCTACTTTAGCTGGTTAATTTTGAGCTTCGTTGGAGGTTCTTAGTCATCAGGTGTTGTGATTCAGGGTCAGCCTGTGGGTTCGGCAGTTGGGTCGGATGGCTCAGATGAGGGGGAGGAGGGGGGTGTTGAAGAACTTGCTGATGATGGCTTTGAGGCTCCGCAGAGCCCCCAGCCAGGCCCCTCCCACCTGGTGGAGACCCAGCTGTGTGAGCCTGACAGCGTGGATGAAGATGACCCACAGCTGGCCCTGTTCAAGGACGCCCAACGCAGGAGGCAGTCAAGTCAGAGTAAACAGAGGAAGGCAATGGGGCTTCTCGGAAGGAGGGAGAGAGAAGCCACGCCCTGAACTCTTTATAAAGGACTTGTGTGGGGAGGGCTGGTTTGCTGAAAGCAACCGCTCAGATAGTGTTTCAAAGCTCCGGTATCTTGGTTCGTGTCTTGTTTGTTTTTGTAATAAATTTGGCAGACGTATTCCAGCCTCTTGCCGTCTGTAAAGGGGTTGCCTTTTCTGCAAGGCTGGTAGCAGGCTGGTACAGAACATCAGGGCTATTTGTGTCCCAAAAAGGGACGTGGCAAAAATAAGGGTAAAAGCTCTACTGATTGTAAAAGGGCAGGAGGGAAGAATAGGTGGAAAGGATCACAGTTTCAAATATGGGAGTACATGGCTTTGAAGAAGGAGTTATTTGAATTATTTAATTTGATTAGATTGAAGGGATCATTGACATGTGTTCCGCGGGTGAACGGGCAGCGTTTCAGTAGAGAGACAGGAAAGAGGATTTTCAAGCAATTTGGCTCAACATTCTTGAATTATTTAAGTTATAATTACATATTTACAAGCTGTCCTTTCCTCCCTCTCTTTCTTTTTACTCATACATAATTTTTTTTCAGTGCTGGTTTTTTCCCCCCTTAAGATAGTTAGAGTAAGCCACAGAAGATAATCCACACAGATCACGTTAAACCATAAGCCATGATTAACTGGTTTACTTGACGTCCAGGTTCACAACAGATCATATTCGTCTAAGTGTAATCTCATACACCACTCAAGAGAAGCTAATCTGAATTATAGGCATTTCAGATGACCCAAATCAGCAGACCAACAGAAGACCTCAGAATAAGAAATCAAGTTTAAGAGACACAAAAGAAGAAAAAAGAATCTCCTTTAAGGGTCATGTGAATCCACTTCTGGATTCTAGATTCCAAAGTAAGATTAGGAGGATTCTAAAATTCCACAGCCAGCATGTTGAAACGTTTCCCCCCCCCCAATAAAGATATGGCTTGGCTGTAACTGGAACCACTTTACGAAAAGGTTACTATGTCCTTGTTCGTCCCACTGCTGTCCAGATCTGAGCTGAAGGTTTAAAGTTCTCTTACCTGCTTCCCATCCAGGGTGTACAGCTTTTTCACCACGCCTGTCTCCAGCTTTATGGCTTCTGTAATGTCGGTGAGCACCTGCTCAAAAGAATGGGCTGTTTTCTTATTCAGGAGCACACGCACCGCCTTCCTTGGCTTCACTCCGCTCCGGATGATGGTCACCAACTTGGGACGCACAAAATCCTTGTTCTCCTTCGCCTGGGCACTGTTGCTGCTGGCCAGGGACTGAGGAGCTTTCATGTTGGCAGAGGTTTTCACATTGACTGACCAGTTTGGGTTGACGTTCTTGGTATACTCCACTTTCTTAAAGAAGTTGTCTGATGAGCACACATAGCTTTCTCCTGCGAAGAAACAGAAAATATAGGGATATTTACCAAGAGCAGAAGCAAGCTCTTTTCAGCAGCAAGGATAGCTATAGAGGTTTGGACCTCTCTAAGGAGAGAAGTCGAATGTGGAACACGGGTGACTTCTGAAAGACAATCTTTTCTGTCTATTTGTCTATCTGTCTGTCTGCCTGTCCATCCATCCACCTCTATCGTCTTCTCCATCTGGATCTATCTTTCTCACCAAGAGTTAGCGTCCCCTCTTTGAATACACCTAATGAAAATGCATTTGTATGTTTATTTGTTTATTTACTTGATTTATATGGCCACCCAGCTCAACACAGTAACTCTGGGCATCTAACAATACATCAAAACATACATACAACACAACACAAAAATAAAGCCAATATCTCAATGTTCAGAGAAAGTTAGTTTGTCTCCCATCTCTCAGATTTTTACATTTGGTTGGTTGGTTGGTTGGTTGGTTGGTTGGTTGGTTGGTTGGTTGGTTGGTTCGTTCGTTCATTCATTCATTCATTCATTCATTCATTCATTCATTCATTCATTCCAAGATGAAAGAAACATATGCTAACTGTCCTGTCTTTCATGATGCGACACTGCCTCCAGTGGTCTGCAGTTCCTCTGTTCTTTCTGTACTTCCATGAATTCCCAAGAGAAATCAGGAGAAGAAAACTGCTTTCCATGGGTATAATTTTCCAGTAGCAGCAGTACACTTATTGCTTCCTGGAGAAATAGTGGAAGGATTTATGCTTCCCCTGAAGACTCTGGAAAAATAGTTCAAACAGTTCCTCCTAATCCAGTGGAGAGTTTTCATGGGCTGTTTGTGCCTTGTGTCATAAAGGCAGGAAAAATGGGAGAGACAGTGGAGGGGTATTGAAGCACTTCATAGCTCCCCACAGTGGTGAAATTGTAGATTTTGTGTCAGTCCAACAAAGTAGATCAGATTAAGACACCAATGCCATATAGGTCAAGACTACTTTATGGTAACAAGCATAGAAACAGAATCTTCCAAATCTGAAGGTGCTTCCCCATACTTCACTTATCTTTTTGTGAACTATGGAGAGGTTTGTCTGAGACACTTTTTCAAGTTATTTTCTTAGTCTGGCCTCAAATCCATCTTTTCTAACTGTTGCCTTGGTAGCAGCTATTCCCTCTTCCCTCTGCATTTTGGGCTCGACTACCTAAATGTTTCCAAGTAGTGTCCACAGGGTAATGATTTTTTTTAAAAAGTCAACATGGCAGCCATCATCATGCAATCTAGAAATTGTGGGTGCCCATCACTGGAGGCTTTCAAAAGGAGACTGGACAAACATTTGTCTGAAATGAGATAGGATTTCCTGCCTGAACAGGAGGTAGGACTAGACCACCTGCAAGCCCCTTCCAACTCCATTATTCTGTTAACATATATTAAGAGGTTTGTTGGTCATTTATTTTCTCCATGTCCCTGACTGAATTGAACTCTGCAAATTTTATATTTATATCTTTTTTTCCCAGGAGCTCAAGATAGCCTACAGAATTTGCTAGCAATTTCATCTAAGTGACCTCAACAACAGTTGACAAGATTGTGGAATACAGTAAACATTCCGATTTTGGCATTTTTCCCAAACGACAGAGAAAGGATGCAGGATTTCCTCCCATTTTTGACCGAGCAATGACCGAGCTTCAGGGTTTGCGTGACTCTTTACCCAACAGTTGTGTCTCTCTGAACACTCAATAGATTGTCAAGGAGAACTGATAGGTTGTGGCAAGAGCCAGATAGATTTTAATCAGGGATACATTTTGTTGGGCAATTTAATCCATTGCCCAGAGAAGTCCTTCTCCAAAGGGCATTTTGAGATGGTGAATATCTGTGTCATGTTCCTGCTCTATATCAGGAGCTGTGAATGATTGATGTGGCTGAACATTCACTCAGCTTCAGCTTTGTCCAGCTTGTTAGGGTCTGGGGGTAGCAACACTCAAAGTGGAATGAATACAGGGCAAGTGGAGAACCAAATTCTAGAAAAAAAACATGTTAAGTTGTTGGCCATGTCTTCTTTCTTTATATTTATCATCTTTGTGTGAGGCCTCCAGACTTGCCAAACAATTGCACATTTTCAAATTTCAAAAGACATTAAGAAAACAGATGTCTACCCCTCAAGGGAAAGAGAATTACAGAATTGGAAGAAAACTTGGAGGTCTCCTACTCTGAACTTCTGCTTAAGCAGGAGACCCTAGAGACCATTCCAGACAAATGGCTGTCCAATCTCTTCTAAAGAACCTCCAGTGATGGAACACCCCAACTTTCCAAAGGCATGCAGTTTAACTGATTAATTGTTCTCATTGACAGAACATTTCTCCTTAATTCTAGGTTGGATCTCTCTCTCAGAAAAGCACATCTTCCTTCCCCTATCCTTACCACTTTCTACAGAGGAACAATCGAGAGCATCTTGTCATACAGCATCACAGTTGGGTTTGGAAGCATCACTGCTTCAGACAGGAAGGCGGTGCAGAGAGTGGTGAGGATGGCTGAAAAGATTATTGGCAGTTCCCTCCCTCCCATCCAGGACATAGCATATAAGCAATGCTTGAGCAGGGTCTGCAGGATTGCCTGGAATGTTACACATCCTCTTCACAACCTGTTTTCCTTGTTACCTTCTGGGAGGAGGGGGCTTCATGGTATCCAAAGCAGAACATCCAGATTCAGTCACAGTTTTGTTCCATACAGTATTAACCTTGTGAACTCTCAAGCCTCCTCCTTCCATCATGTATTCAAGATGGACAATGATTAATATTTATAAGTTACTTATATGTAAGGGTGTACTATACATATGTTGTATAGAGAATGTGTAAATGTGCGTTATGTATGTGTAGACTTTGAGAGCGAGCAACCAAATTTCATTTTTAATGTGTGCCATTGTGCTCATAGTAAAAAATGGCAATAAAAGTTATCTATCTATCTATCTATCTATCTATCTATCTATCTATCTATCTATCTATCTATCTTTCTATCTATCTATCTATCTATCTATCTATCTATCTATCTATCTATCATCTTTCTATCTATCTATCTATCTATCTATCTATCTATCTATCTATCTATCTATCTATCTATCTATCTATCCATCCACCCACCCACCCACCCACCCACCCACCCACCCACCTATCTATCTATCTATCTATCTATCTATCTATCTATCTATCTATCTATCTATCTATCTATCTATCTTTGATAAGTTTCCATCCATTAATTCTCATCATGCCCTCAAATGCTTTGGAGAACAGGTCAACCCGCTCTTCCCTATGACAGCCCCTCAAATATTGGAAGACTGCTACCATGTCAACCCTTGTCCTTCTCTTTGTTAGATTAGACATACCCACTTCCTGAAAAAGTTCATCATACACTTTAGCTTCAGTCCCCTAACCATTCTGTTGCTCCTCTTAGCTATGCACTTTGGGATGAACACCCTTCGAATGGTGAGAGAGTATGAAAACATGGCAGACTACAGGAACCTTTTGTGCTTCAGATTGAGATTCAGACAGCACAGATTCATCCCCATTAGCCTGTGCCTGTTTTCGACAGTGAAGGGACCCAGGGCAGAAAACATCCTGCAGCTCCACACCCATTTGCACAGCTCAGCTGACCCTGAGGATATGGGGAAACCTCCAAGTGGCCTCAATGACTCTCAGAAAGAGTGCTAACGAGCAGATGACTGCAAGGAATATAAATCCTTCCACTCCCCACCATCTAGCCAGAGCTGAAGAGATGAGAAGTGAAACATCTTCGAAAGAAACACAAGTCCAGTTGCCTCCTGAAAAAAGCACCTTTGGGACAACCTTACCTGGATGACTGAGAATCTCCACAGACATTCCTCTTTCTAGAGTTTCAACATCATTTTTGTAATGTGGTGACCAAAACTTGATGGAGATATTCCAAGTATGCTCTTACAAGTGCAGGAGAAAGCAGTAGTAGTATCACTTCTTGTGACCTTGATGCTATCCCTCTGTTGATGCAACCTAGGACTGCATTGACTTTTATGGGAGCTGCGGGACACTCTGGCTCATTTTTAAGCAATTGTCCATCAGGACTCCGAGATCCTTCTCACAGTTACTGCTGTTTACTACAACTTTTTCCTCTTCTCAAATTACCTCCAGATTTTTGTGTGTGTGCATTCCTTCCCAAACAGGAAGAAAACAACAAAATAACAGAACCCCAAATCTAATATCTCTTTCACAGGTGAAAATGATTGGCATCGTGATGATATCTAGCTTTTCTTTTTCTTTTAAGGACCTTGCTTCAGGGTGGAGTTGAGGCGACTGAATGGAGCTGAGCATTTACTGACCAGATGCCCTTCATGATGCCTAAATGGAGCTCACAGCAGATGTTTTCTCTTTGCACCCAGAAAGAGAAATAATTGCCACTACCTAGGATTGAACTCACAGCCTCCTGATAGTGAGGTGACAGCTCCACCTCTAGGCTACCATGTTGCTTCTATGACATCTAGCATCAGCCTGTACTAAAGCTTTACACTTTTCTTCCTGCCTAATTAAGACAAGCAATTTGCAATTTTCTGTACAATCAGGAATTTGTCTACAGTACAGGAACATAATGAGAAATACAGCTGAAAAAAAAATCTAATAGACATGTCCATAAAGTTAGCAGGAGCTGAGTTCAATTTGATGGAATCTTTAATTTTTTTTTATGCAACCACTTTAGTGAAGATTTCCAAATATAGTAAAGGGAACTAATATTATTTCATATTATTTGGGAAAAGTAGTATTGAAACTCGGTGCAAGGTTGATAAAACTAAGAGAAAAAGTTGGAGATAACAGGGCTTCTTGGAGAGCAAATTTCATAGAAGCAGGCGTAAGTAGCAAAGAGTCTCCTACAGAGGTTCCCAAACTGGAATATTGTAGAATAGGGGTCTAACCTTGCAACTTTAAGACTTGTGGACGTCAACTCCCAGAATTCCCCATGCTGGCTGAGGAATACTGGAAGTTGAAGTCTACAAGTCTTAAAGTTGCTAAGGTTGGACTCCTTTAGTCTAGAGCCAATGTGCCAACCTTGGAATCTTCCTAAATAGAACACAGAACATAGAATAATAGAGATGGAAGGGACTTTGCAGGCCTTCTAGTCCAACCCCCTGCTCAATCATGACTTCCCGGATTTCTACCTAGTCTGATTTGTGTTGTGATTCAGGGTCAGCCTGTGGGTTCGGCAGTTGGGTCGGATGACTCAGAGGAGGAGGAGGAGGGGGGTGTTGAAGAACTTGCTGATGATGGCTTTGAGGCTCCGCAGAGCCCCCAGCCAGGCCCCTCCCACCTGGTGGAGACCCAGCTGTGTGAGCCTGACAGCGTGGATGAAGATGACCCACAGCTGGCCCTGTTCAAGGACGCCCGACGCAGGAGGCAGTCAATTAGGAGTAAACAGAGGAAGGCAATGGGGCTCCTCGGAAGGAGGCACAGAGAAGCCACGCCCTGAACTCTATATAAGGGGAATGTGTGGGAGGGCTGGTTTGCTGAAGGCAACCGCTTGGATAGTTCATGTTTCTTAAAGCTCCTGTTTCTTGGTTTGTCTTGTTCCGTTTGTTTTTGTGGTAATAAATTTGGCAGGCATAATTCCAGCCTCTTGCCTTCTTGTAAAAGGGGTTGTCCCTGCTTTTGATGCAGGGCCGGTAGCAGGCTGGTACAGAACAATTTGGGATTCTTGGAGAAATTTTGGAGCCTCTTTTCTCTTCTCTGACTTGTCTCCTAATTCCAAAACCGTACCTGCCATTTGGCTTCCTCACATTCCACTTTTTAGACCACACATTTCTTGGGACATCAGAGTTTGCTCTCCTTTTTGTTTAAAGATGAGTCTTGATAGAACTCAAATTTTATTTCCAACTGTTTCAGAAAAGGGAAACAGACGGTGTCCCTTACATTAGAATTAAACAGTTGACAGTTAAACCTGAAAACAAAAAAAAATCCCTAATGCTAATTTAGTGTTGGCCAAAATTAATTTTCTCCCCCTCTTTTTCTGCCAAAATATCCTTGCTGGTCCTCACTTGAGGGGTCCTTGGTGCTCTCCGAGCTTGGTTGTTGTCTTGCAGATGTTCCATTACCCAACTAGGTAACATCATCAGTGCTAATCCCTGTTATCTAGTTTGAATAATAAAACGTCTGCAAGAAAACAACGAAGCTCAGAGAGCACCTCATTTCAATCCTGAGATGGAAATACTCTCCTTTATTGACCTCGCTTGATTATAACAGTTTCAAAAAGGGCTTCCTTTGTTCTACATATGGCAAGAAATCCAGTATCTTCTGAAAGGAAAGGTCTAACCGCCTTCAAGGAAATGGGAGACAATAATGATCTCTCTTTTGATGCTCCCAGCGTTAATACTAATTTCATCTCAAGCAAAGAATAGGAAATACAGGTGCAATTTAATTTCATCTCCTTCTTCCCCTTGCCCCTTCTGTTTAATCAAGCATAAAATAGGAAGATGTATTGGCTGGCAATTTTCTCTTCCCCTTTTTTTTCTCTCTCGGTGCCTCCTTGAAGAGCTGGCAAAGCAGCACATTTTTAATAAGACAACAAGAAAAATGCTGATTAATTTCCTTATTTCAGCTTTGATTTCAAAACAGGGACGTGAAAAGATGAGGCTGTGTGTATTTCAAATTACTTTTGCTTCTCAATTGCCTTGAGAGCTTTCTGAATTAGGAAATGGATTCGGGCAGTATAAATAAATCAATACATCTGTCATCATGGCATGCAAGGGATATGCAAATTATCAATGTAGGGGAAGCAGCAATCATACAGGTGGCTGAGAATGGATGGCAAATATTTCCTTGAAGAGACAAAGGAAACTGCATTCTCCCCAACCCAATTCAGTGATATTTACAGCAAGAACTGTAACCCTATCCTATGAGCAGTCAAGATGCTAAAATTCTTGGAATATCACAGTAGGTAATCCCGGAAATCGAGTCCACGAGCTTTGGTACAAATTAGCACGAACTAATTAATTACTGAAATAATTACTTGATTAGTACTAATTAATTTGGTACAAGTAGAGATTAGGCAAAACCTGGCTCAAAAACAGTAGCTGTGGGAGAGAGACCTCGGAGTTCTAGTGGACAATCACTTAAACATGAGCCAGCAGTGTGCAGCCAAAAAAGCTAATGCAATCCTTGGTTGTTTAAACAGAGGTATAGAATCAAAATCACATGAAGTATTAGTACCGCTTTATACATCCTTAGTCACACTTGGAATAATGCATCCGGTTTTGTTCATCACGTTACAAAAAAGATGTTGAGACTTTGGAGAAAGTGCAGAGAAGACCAACGATGAAGGGCCTGGAGACAAAAACATGAAGAACGGATGGAGGAATGGGGTATGGGTAGTCTAGAGCAGAAGTCCCCAACCTTTTGGGCACCAGGGACCAGTAACATGGTGTTGTGATTCAGCGTCAGCCTGTGATACTGGCAGCTGAGTCTGATGATTCTGAAGAGGAGGAAGAGGAGAGGTTTGGAGAGCCTTTGGTTGTCAGAGGGAGGCTCTGATGCACTGCAGGACTCTCAGCCTGGTCCCTCCCGTCATGTTCCTCATCAGACTCAGCTGTGTGAGCACGAGGTATTGGACGTAGATGATTCACAGCTGGATCTATTCAGGGACGCTAGGAGCAGGAGGCACTCAAGCAGAGTAGAACAGAGAAAGACAATGAGGCAACTCGGTGAGAGGAGGAGAAGGCAATGAGAAGCCATGCCTTGGGACTGCTGATCAAAGGGGAAGGTGTGGGAGGTGCTGGTTGCTGAAGGCAACCGTTTGAAGATCTTCTGCTAGAGTCCTGGTCTGTTATTCCTGTTTAACTCTTGTTTGAACTTTTGATTTCTTTGTAAATAAATTTGGTTGGGTTTTTCCAGTCTGTTGACTATAAAAAAGGGTTGTCCCTGACATTCAAACGGGGCCGGTCGTAGGCTGGAACAGAACACATGGAGAGATTTTTCCATGGATCAGAGGGGACGTGGTTTTGTGTGCTGCCTGCATCCCACAGATGGGGCTTTCCTTTTTGTGTGGACTGGTTGCTGGCATGCCACGGCCCAGTACAGGTCCACGGACTGGGGGTTGGGGACCCCTAGTCTAGAGAAATGAAGGACTGGGGGGGGACATGATAGCAGTATTCCAATATTTGAGAGGCTGCCACAAAGAGGAGGGGATCAACTTATTTCCCAAAGCACCAGAAGGACAAGAAGGACAAGAAACAAGGGTTAGAAACTGACCAAAGAGAGAAGCAACCTGGAATTAAGGAGAAACTTTCTTACGGTGAGGACAATTAACCAGTGGAACGGCTTGCATCCAGAAGTTGTGGGTGCACCATCACTGGAGGTTTTTAAGCAAAGAGACTCTAGAACAGACATGTCAAACTCGCAACATCACATGACATCGCGCAATGTATCGGGACGGTTTTGCCATTGCTGGCAATAGGGTGGGCGTGGCTTCCGGATGATGTGTCCAGCCTGCAGGCTGGCAGTTTGACACCCCTGCTCTAGAAAAAGTGCAGAGAAGATCAACAAAGACGATTAGGGGAAAGAAGGCTAAAACATAAGAAGAACATTTGCAGGAACTGGGTATGTCAAGCCTATTAAAGTGAAGGCTTAGGAGTGACACGATAGTGGTGTTCCAATATTTGAGGGGCTGTCACCGAGAAGAGGGGGTTGATCTATTTTCCAAAACAACTGAGGGCAGGACAAGAAGTAATGGTTAGAAGATCATGAGATAACCAACAAAGAATTAAGGAAAAATGTCCTGACAGTGAGAACAAT
>NC_139525.1:14560690-14779696 GCF_947247035.1 Vipera ursinii
AATAATAATAATAATAATAATAATAATAATAATAATAATAATAATAACATTGTGTTTGATATGAGAATGTTAGTCCATGCAATTTGGAATAGAAGGAGATTGGCTTTTCTAGGTCGGTGCAAGAGGGCTTAAGTTTGCCTCAATGTCAACTTCTGGTCATGGAGATACCGCCTTCTCAAAATGAACAGGAAATATGGACTTGTTACTTCTGCGAAAGAAAAGAGCTTCTGTGCATAAGTTACACGTGCATAGAAGTCTCTGGCAGCATTTAGTTTATCAGAAATATCAAAGGGCATCCTCATATGAGATATGACTCTTCTTGTCGTCTAGGGATGATTCTCAATCATCTAGGTTATGATTGTCCCAAAGCAGCTTTTCCCAAAAGGCAACTGGGCTTTCTTGGGGGTTTTTTCTTTGAAAATGTTTCAAAAAGTTCTCAGGATGTTTCTTGGATGAGAAGTGAAAGATTTTCAATCAAAAAAACCAAGAAAGTCCAGTTGTCTTTTTTTTGGGGGGGGAAGGATCTTTGAGGCCTCTTCCTACTGGAAGACCTACAGAGGAGATTGCAAGACAACGTGATCCAAAGTCATTTGGCTGTTTCATTTTTAAAGGTGTTGTTTCATGGAGCTAATTTCATGGCTCAGCTGACTTGCCATCATATCAAATCGCCCCCCATTAAAGGGTTGAAAAAGCTTAATCTTTTCTTTCCTACTATGTTCCCAACAAAAATCCCCTCTCAGTTTACCTTACAGGAGAAATCTCCATTAGTACTGATGGGCAGTTTGGAATAACAGAATACAGAATTGATTTTAGGGACCTTGGAGGTCTTATAGTCCAACTCTCTGCTCAGGCAGGAAACCCTATACCATTTTAGAAAAAAAATGGTTATCCAATCACTTCTTAAACCCCCTTCCCCCCCCCCCCCCCGAGTTGAGCACCCACAATTGTGTCCCATTGGTTCATTGCTCTCACCGTTAGGCAATTTCTCCTAAATTCCAGGTTGCTTCTCTCCTTGATTAGTTTCCATCCATTGCTTCTTGTGAAAGGAAGACAGGTGTAGACTAAGACTAATATCTCATTAAAGCATGGGTGTGTGGATGCGTGTGCGAAATGAAACCATTTGGCCTTCTGCAACAAGAAAACAAAGGACTCCATTCATGAAAACAAAGAAGGGTTCCATTCTGCATTAACTCTGGTGGAAGCCCTTTGCTTCTTGTTGGAACTAAATCCCCCGTGAGAAGCTGATAACAAAGCAGTTCTGGTGGCTTGCTAGATAACCATGACGTCACCCTTTTCAAATCTAGCTCTGGGGATTTTTCATGGGGAATGACATCATTCAAAATGGTAGCCCCTGGTCTTAGAGGCAAGGAGTCTCAGGAACCTGGAAGCCTCGGGGAAGTCTCTAGCAGAAGCCCTCTGAGAGGTCCACCTCGCATCTCCAGAAACACAATCACCAAAGCCCAGCTGTGCCCTGAAGCTGCAGTTCAGATGTACCCACTGCCATTGAAGCAAGGTTAAAAATCTGGGTAAAGATCATGTTGATAGGTGCTTCGCTGTGCTTTGCTTTTTTATCAGCCCTTCTAACTAGGCAGAGAATTTCTCTCTCCCTCTGTCTCTCTCTCTCTCTCTCTTTCTCTGTCTGTCTCTGTCTGTCTGTCTGTCTGTCTGTCTGTCTGTCTGTCTGTCTGTCTGTCTCTCTCTCTCTCTCTCTCTCTCTCTCTCTCTCTCTCTCTCTCTGTCTCTGTCTCTGTCTTTCTCTCTCCTCAAATCTCTCTGGGCAGATCTTTCTTCCAATCTTTCCATGCAGCGTTGCAAAGATATACAACTGACTGCACCCATATGGAAGCTTTCCTCCTGATCAGACTGTATCCATTGCCGGCTTTCTCTCCAGCAGGCCAATTACAAGAGTCCCGCTCCGCTCCCTCCTTTTCTCCCAGCTCGGAAGAGTTTGGAGTCTCCCCTCCCTCAGCTGACACCCCCAGGGGCAAAGCAAAGTGACACCCCCTCCGAGCTTTGCACAGAGGCACTTTGGAGACACACTGAACACTTCCACCCCAGACAAAGGGACACACCCTGCAGGCTGCCTCCCAGACGAACATTCAGAACAAGTGCCTCTGAATAAAAGATTAAAAAAGATTTTTATTATTATTATTTTTTACAAAAAAAACCCTTTAAGCAACAGGTACACAAGGCTCAGCGAGTCTATTTTTTTTTACAATAAAGAAGAAATAAAAGTATTTTTTTTCCTTCAACGTTACTGCAGCAAAGAATAGAATTCTGGCTTTTCCTTTAGGGTTTTTTTTTTAAACAAAAAAGCACCTTCTAGCCCAAATGTCCAAAGCAATGATGACATCAGCATTTTATTTAATTCCTCTGCTGCTGTTTCGCCTAATCTTGCAAGCTTTAAGGCAAGCTGCATTTAGCTTTGTAGCCACTCCGTATTGCACCATCAATGCTTTTAGTGTCTGTCAGCCGGCGAGTGATGGATACCCAGGCAAAAAGTGCAGAAATCTCACAGATCCCATTCCCACCCCATTGAAGCATTTCTGCAGGATGCAGCGCAAAGTGTACACGGCTTCATCCGGACACACCCACTGCAAAATATCTGCTCAAAGCTCTCGCACTCACCAAGAATTGGAGGAAGAGCTGCTTCGCTACCTAAGGCATAGAAAAGATGCTTAAACGCTAAGGCTCCATAAAAGGTGGTGCCAACATGGGTTTGAGGACATTCTTAAAGCAAGCCTCCAACCTCCTGCGGTCCTGATACTCAGAGATATTGCAAAAAAATATATATATATAATAGACCTAATCTAGAAGGTCAGGCATTGTAGCCTGTCTAGAAACTCACATCCTGCAAGGAAATTGTAGACAAGATCACTTAGATACGCAGATGCTCTTAAGGTAGGGAGATAAGTCTCTTAAATGCAATTCACGGGTCCACAGATGGGAACCCATATCTCCTCCTTAGGCAAGTCAACTAATGGTCCACAGGGACTCCGCTCTGCAAGCCCAGTGGAATGCCTGTCACTCCAGCGAGGCGGAAAACATACGAGACATGACATCCGCCCACCCGGTGAAATGAGCAGGCATCCCACTTCCAGTGCAAGTTATGGAAACATGTGCACAAACACACCCACCATCTGGACTGAGATTGTTCAATTACATGCCTTTCTAGATCCACATCCATGCTGCCTGCCCAACCATGTATTTTAAGCTTCAGGGTAGGAAATCCACATTTAAAATACAGTGGATTAGAACTTCTAATCTTCTAACAAGGGTTTATTTCTTCCTGATGCCGCAGGGATCTCAATTAGACGGCAGGCCCACTGAGGAGAATGCAAGAGATTCCCCCTCTATTTAACGGATTTCAGAGGGGTTGGGAAAAAAGTCTCTATCTAAGAAAGTCACGGCCAGAATGCACCAATATAGATTAGATCCTCCCTGATGGACAAGATAACCACCCCCATAATCCCTAGTCATCTTGCCCGTGCCATCTGAGATTTATAGGAGACAGCTTGAGAAGACTGGGCTGGACAGCCACAGTGTACAATTTCAGGGGTTGAGGATCATACTTGATTCTTTTGTGCAGTCAAGTCCAAAAATAAGACACAGCGGAACTTGCTTTGACTGAAATTAGATTGAATTATACATGGGTGGCATGAATCCTCCCCAGGATTTCATAGCTTCCACAAACTATCACATTACAAATTATAATTGGGTGACAACATTTCGGCGCCAGCAGTGGGTCACATCAAAAATTCTAGATACTCGTAGTGGATCTACTGTAGAATAAGGAGGTTCCCCATGATATACAGCAGTGTTTCTCAGCCATGGCAACTTGAAGATCTGTGAACTTCAATTCCTAGAATCCCCCAGCCTCCTTCTTTTCCATTCCTTCTAGCTTTCCCGGCATTAGAGCCTTTCCCAGAGATGGCATGATGTTGCTTACTCTGAAATTAAATATCAAGATGGGTATTCTCAGCAACGTCAAGAGGCATGGGCTTCAACTCCAGCATGCTGGCTAGGGAATTCTGGGAGTTGAAGTCCACGCCTCTTCAAGTTTCCAAAATTGAGGAACACTGAGGTAGAGTATGATATACATCCGTCCAAGGATGAAAGATGAGCTCTGACATATTTTGGACAACCGCCCCAAAGGTAAATTATTCCCACCACTGAAATTCATAGTTTTAATTTTGGCCCCCTGAACCAGGATCAAAGCGTCACCTTCCACGGGCTGGAACCTGGGACATTCCAGGTGTTCCTCAGCAGGAAGTCCCCTTCTTCCCACCCTTCCTGGAGCTACCCTACAACGCTCTCCTCCTTACCTTCTTCCAGCTCATCCATGCTGCCAATCTTTCTGCCGCCATCGATGGTGTAAATGTAGCGAACCCCTTGAGGCAGATTAATGTTATCAGACAAAGATCGGGTGAGGTCGGCAAGCAAGGCATCAAAGCTTCGGAAGCGGTCACTGGAGACAGCGTAAACAATCCCCTTGAAATAGCGGTCCCCATTGCGGTAGAAGCGAACTTTCTTCGCCTTCTTCTCATTGCTCAGCGCCTGTAAGGTCCTGGTGCGGTAGAAGCTACAGTGGGCGCTGTGAGTGGGGCTTGGCAGGCCATTCATTCGGGAGCCACGCATGTTTCTGGACGCCTTGTCTCTTTCGTCAAAGTGTCCAAAATCAAGTTCCATTGCTTGGTGACCCCTAAAGATGTGAAGCTGAGGCAGAAGAAGAAGAAAGGAGAGAATGGAAGCAAAGGAGAAACAAGACAAAAATTAATAATAACGCAGCGAGGCAACACAGCCTTTGGAGAGAGAGAGAGAGAGAGAAAAAGCTGATGATACAGATCTTGGATTTGGGGAAGGAGAGAGAGAGAGAGAGAGAGAGAGAGAGAGAGAGAAGAGAGAGAGAAAGAAAGAAAGAGAGAAGAAAGAGAGAGAGAGAGAAAAGAAAGAACGAAAGAACGAAAGAAAGAAAGAAAGAAAGAAAGAAAGAAAGAAAGAAAGAAGGAAGGAAGGAAGGAAGGAAGGAAGGAAGGAAAAGAAAGAAAGAAAGAAAGGAAGGAAGGAAGGAAGGAAGGAAGGAAGGAAGGAAGGAAAGAAAGAAAGAAAGAAAGAAAGAAAGAAAGAAAGAAAGAAAGAAAGAAAGAAAGAAAGAAAGAAAGTAATAGAACACCTGGGTTTTCCTTCTCTTGGAAAGCTACCAGAGAAGATTTTTCCATATGTGCATGAGTGAACTACTGGGAGCACTGGGGAGGGAGGGAGACTCCTACGCAATACACTCAATCAAGACCGGTTATTTCTAAGAATTATTTTCACCCCTCCTCCCCACCTTTCGGGATGACTTTCCAAAACGGCTTAGAAGCAAAAAGAGAAAGAAAAGGGGAAGACAAAAAATAAGCCAGGAAAGAGCATTGCATTGAGCCTCGTGGACTCTCTACGGAAATCTGTTCTGCATATCAAGATCAGGCAAACCCTTTTATGGACTCCGTTGGAAGACGGATCTGCGGACAGCTGTAAGGAGTGAGCAGAAGTTCACTGCAGTTTAGATGGGGCTGTGGGACTGCGGGGGGGGGGAGAGCGGAGGGGAGGGGGGAGAGAAAGGAAAGAAGATCCACTTTCCATGAATGGATGGAAACATGGAAGGGACTTTGCCCAGGAGCGACACAGCCGACAAACGAAAGAACCAGTTCATCATCTGTAATGGATTCAGTGTCGCCAAGGGTGACTGGAGTGACCAAGCTGGGGAGCCCCTTTTAAATGGGGGTGGGTGGGTGGTGGTGGATGGGAATCACCAGTAAGTCTTTTCTCCAGTCAATACGGCGACAATGCCGTTTTCTTTGTGAGCAGCTGGTTTCAGAAGCTGGCCAGTCCCCCCCCTACTCTCCCCCAGTCCTTCCCTTGGCTTATACATCCCTCCCTGTAAGCCATCAATCACTTTTGAGGGTTATTCCCAACCGCCCAGGAGAGAACATGGAAGGGTGGAAGGAGTTAATATGGAAACAGCAGCGAGGAAGTTAATATTGAAGAACAATATTGTCTCCACTTGGAATGCAATGCGAGGGTCAGTTAATCAGGAAGCCTTTTGACATTTCCCTTTCCCCCCCCTCCCTCCCTCCCTCCTCCTCCTCCTCCTCCTCACCAGTAAAATGAAGCGATTTTTAATTGCTGGAGCCACCTCTTAGCTGTATCCCTGTCACACCCCTGCAAGTGGCACCTTTCATTGTTCAGCGATAGCAAAGAGAGGCAGGCAACGACAGCCCTTGCTGAAATTTGTGCAGCGGAGGAGTGATGGGAACGGCAGGAAGACCAACATCCTAAGGATCCTCCTCCTTTTGCAGTTTAAAACTTGGCATGCAAACCCAAGCTCTGAGCATAATGGGGGGGGAAAAAGAGAGAGAAAGAAGCATGCTCTGGCTATCGTTAGCTCGAGAGACCGTTAGCATGCAGGTCACATCTCTACCAGAAAAAAACGGGTTGAAACCTTGACAGTTTGCAATCAGGTACAAATCTCCAGCAAAAGCAATTGTTTTCCAAACCACTTCCTTCCAGTTCTGGCCAGCTCCCAACCCACCATTCATTTTCCTACGGTGTGACAGTGACTGGGTCCCTGACCTTCGTATTGTCAACTTGAGCTGCAGAGAGAGTTTCCCAGCCTCTGCTTCCTTCCGTCAAGTTGCAGACTCCGCTCCTGCCTGCTCCTGTCTTACTAAAGTCCGCACGTACAATGGAACTGCACACAAAGCCAACTTTTCCGAAAAAGGAAAAGGCGAAACCAAACGACTGGAGTGATGGGCTAAGAAGGCATCTGCGGCTGGAAAGGTCCAGCCTGTTCTTTGCTTGGCACCTGGCATCTGTTACTTGCCCTGCTTGGGAAATTCAGGCTTTACTCACCGTTTTTTTTTTTCCCCCAGCTCACAGGGCGGAGATGCTGAGAGAAAGAAACCCAGCTACACTCTGCCTTTGTTGTCTGTGCTCCAAGCAAGAAATTCCTGCCACTTTGGCCAAGATTCCTGCTAGGTCCTAGTGCCTTTTGCATACATCTTGCACGCCCGTGCACACACACACACACACACACACACAGACCTGCAGATCCCTTGGCTTGGCTTGGCTTCACGCTCAGGACCAATTTCCTGGTAAAGACCCCCTTCCCACTTTTTAAAAGAGAAAAGGTAGCCTGATTCTGGATTTCAGTTTTCACATCAAGCCGCAAAGAGTGGGACGAGCCATATTTTCGGAGGCGTTGTCTATGCATTTCCAAGGAAAACCTCCCATTGTCTACAGTTCCTCTGATGCTCTTCCCAGCCCAGCTGAAAACAGACACGGTTTGATTTACGACATGGCATTAGACTTCAGCACACGCACCACAACAGTGAGGGTGCACTAGCTAGATGCCTATGAAAACCTCAGCTGCCTCGTGGATGCAAGCGGGGTGAGGTTTTAAGCAAGCACGGCTGTGTCAATCGAGGCATTTTTCTTATGATTACTATTATTAATAATTTTATTTGTATACCGCCCTTCTCCCGAAGGACTCAGGGCGGTGAACAGGGCAGTACATATTAAAAAAAAACAAGATACAAAAATTAAAAACGATTAAACAAATGCCCATGAATAAGTTAAGACACATTAAAAATAGATTAAAACAGATTAATAAAACCCAACCCCATCCCATCAGGCCAGGCCAGCTTGTTCGAAAAGGTAGGTTTTGAGATCGCACCAGAAGGAGCGGAGATCAGGCGCCATCCGGAGCTCGACCGGAAGATGGTTCCATAAATCCATGATCACACACCATGTTTCTTGAAACCTCTGACAAGCTGAACCAGGAACCTGATTCACAAGAAACGATCAGAGGTCAGGGTTTAACCTCAGGCTACCTGGGTGGAGAGACACCTATACTTATTTTAGAATGATGTCATTCTGACTTGGATTCCAGATGCCCTAAACTGCATCCATAAGGAAAATGAGTTTTGAGATTATTCTGCTCTTATCCCCTCCTTAGTTCTTTATTATGGAATAAAGGCAGAATCTCTCCATTAGTACAGGTAACCACAAGTCAGCCCAAAATTCCTGTTCTTAAGTGAGACATTGGTTCAAGGGAGTTTTGCCCCATTATACGGCCTTTCTTGCCTCCATCGTTAGGTGAATCACCTCAGTTGGTAAGTTAATAACCTGGTTATTAAGTGAATCCGGCTTCCCTTTTGACTTTGCCTGCAAAAAGTGATCACATGACCTTGGGACACAGCAACGGTCATAAATATGAAGCAGTTGCTAAGCATCTGAATTTTCATCACACGACCGTGGGGATGCTTGCAAAGGTCACAGCTGGGAGAAACGGTCATAAGTCACATTTTTCAGTGCCGTCGTAACTTCAAACGGTTACTAAGTGAACTGTTGTAAGTTGAGGACTACCTGTATTGCAAATGTCATTGCGGGGCAGGGCTGCATATGAAAAATGGATAGAGCTTCCATCACACTGATGCAGCTGCCATCTTGACTGTTTTGATCGAAAAGCCCCGTTCTGCTCCTCTGTACTCTGATACAGCTGAGATGAAGTAGTTCTGATCTTCCCATTCAAATACTTCTGCTACCAGTTAAGGTAATCAGGAGAAGGCACAATGGTATCAAAATGATGACACATGTCACACACTTCTCTGCACACGATCAATTACACAATTGCACCTTGACAGCTGATGCAAGTCCTGTCACTGACGAAGCCTGGGTGTCTTCAGCAAAACATAATGATGTCAAAACGATGAAATGTATCAGATGGCATCACCAGCAAAACGCCAGCTAGCTGACCTCTGCTTCAAATACAGGATCACTGCCGTTGCCTGCTCATTCGATTTTCAATTCTGTTTTGTTTTATTTATTACAGCCTTTCGCCAGCAAATCAATCGAAAAGGAAAGGAAAGAGTCCAAACAGAAATGTGCAAATAAGCATATATAGCAATCCCTTAAATCTTATTATGGATCCCTTGCTGAAGCATTGATGGCAAAGAAGAAAACTTTGCCACATTTTAAGTTTGCACAAAAGGCATTATTGGTAAGCAAAACTGCCTGATTGTTTGGGGATTGCCGCTAGAAGGGGGAAAACAAGACTTCAGTGCAATTTGGTATAAATATGCAACACCGAAGAACGTGCATTGGTGACTGACAAAAAACTGGGCAGTTGGTTCAGCTCCATCTGGAATAACTGCTGGTCGATCAGATGCATAGCTTGAGATCAACCAAGATTAAAGAAAATGCTTTGAAAAGGGGCACATAAAAGGTGCTTGCTTTTCAGAGATTGTGGGTGCTTCACTGGAGGTTTTTAAGAGGAGGCTGAATAGCCACTTGTCTCTAACTGTATAGAGTTGGACTAGAAGACTTCCAAGGTCCCTTCCAGCAATATTCTTTGATTGACTGAGCTTTTGCTTAAGAGACGTCTTCCAAATAGATTGGAAAGCATCGGTGACAGCCAAGTAGAGAAGCTCATGGGACTGATAGGTGCATTTGAGCCAACAATGACATCACCACACACATTTCATTATAGGCTCACACCCTTGTGTCCCTCTGGCCCTCTGCTCTTTCCCTTCCAAAGCTGAGTTGGAAGTAATGGGGTCTGCATGTAGCCTTTAGATTTGCATCTGAAATGCCAACCCCATCTTCTCTGTGGATATTGGTTTCAAAATTCCTTTCAATGGAAAAGAACATTTTGGTGGCTCCCTCTTGGGTGTGAAAGAGAGCTCGGGGGGCTTATTTAATGGCACCCATTACTTTTTGTCCTGCCTTTTGGTGCTTTGGGGAAATACGTCAATCCCCTCTTCTCTGTGACAGCCCCTCGAATACTGGAAGACTGTAGCAATAGCAATTAAGGCTTCTGTACTGCTTCACAGTGCTTTACAGCCCTCTCTAAGTGGTTTACAGAGTCAGCCTGTTGCCCCCAACAATGTGGGTCCTCATTTTATCAGCCTCGGAAGGATGGAAGGCTGAGTCAACCTTGAGCTGGTGGAACTTGAACTGCTGAACTGCTGGCAGCCAGAAAAATTAGCTTGCAGTGGCTCAGTGGCTCAGTGGGTTAGGACGCTGAGCTTGTCGATCAGATGGTTGGCAGTTTGGCGGGTCGAATCCCGAGTGCCGCGTAGCAAAGTGAGCGCCTGTTACTCGTCCCAGCTTCTGCCAACCTAGCAGTTCAAAAGCACATAAAAATGCAAGTAGAAAAATAGGGACCGCTACGGTGGGAAGGTAACAGCGTTCCGTGCACCTTTGGAATCTAGTCATGCCAGCCACATGACCATGGAGACATCCTGGGACAAGTGCTGGCTCTTCGGCTTTAAAACGGAGATGAGCACCGGCCCCTAGAGTTGGAAACGACTAGCATGCATGTGCGGGGGAACCTTTACCTTTACCTTTTACTGCATTCTAACCACTGCGCCCCCATGGCTCTATAATCATGTCTCCCTCCCCTCAAATCCTTCTCTTCTGGGAGTTGAAGTCCACAAGTTATAGTTGTCTGGGCTAGACATTCATCATATGATTTAAGCCTCCAGCCTCTTATCATTTTGTTACTCTTCTCGGCACTTTTCCAGGTCTCATCCTCTAGTTGAGACGCGTGGAGACCAGAAATGGGCACAGTATTCTAAGTGTTGTCCTAACAGAATCTCAGAAACAGAATCGAGTTGGAAGGGACCTTCGAGGTCTTCTAGTCCAGCCCCCTGTTCAAGCGTGGAGACCCTATACCATTTCAGGCAAGTGATCGTCCAATCTCTTCTTACAAACCTCCAGTGATGGAGCACCCACGATTTCTGAAGGCAAAGCTGTTCAACTGGTTAATTGTTTTCACTATTAGGAAGTCTCCCCTTAATTCCAGGTTGCTTCTCTCCTTGATCAGTTCCCATCCATCGTTTCTTGTCCTGCCTTCTGCTGCTTTGGAAGATAGGTTGACTGCCTCCTCCTTGTGGCAACCTCTCAAATACTGGAATGCTGCTGTCATGTTCCCCCTGGTCTTTCTTTTCTCTAGACTAGCCGAACCCAAATCCTGCAACTGTTCTTCGTATGTTTTTGTCTCTAGATCTTTAATCGTCTCAGTTGCTCTTCTTTGCACTTTTTCCAAAGTCTCAACATCTTTTTTGTAATGTGGTGACCAAAATTGGATGCAGTATTCCAGGTGCGGCCTTACTAAGCCTTCATAAAATGGTACTAATACTTCATATGATTTTGATACCAGTGTAGCATAGAGTGGTGCTATCCCCTCCCATGACTGTGATGCTATCTCTCTGTTGTCCAGGGGTCTCTGAGGAACAGACATGATTGAACAGAAGGAACGAAAATGACCGTCTCTCCCTCTTTAATCATTCTCTATTCAAAATTCAAAATAATTCTTGCTGAATAACAAGGTCGGAAGGGTCTTAGGACCCATTGGGGGCTCCTGCTCTCTCCCAGGTAATTGTCTTCTGAAAGCTCTTTGCATTTCTGGTTTTCTTCCCATCCTGAACAGTTGGTTGGTATTAGGAGCAGCGATAATAGAGTAGAGTAGAGTAGAGTAGAGTAGAGTAGAGTAGAGTAGAGTAGAGTAGAGTAGAGTAGAATAGAATAGAATAGAATAGAATAGAATAGAATAGAATAGAACAGAACAGAACAGAACAGAACAGAACAGAACAGAACAGAACAGAACAGAACAGAACAGAATAGAATAGAATAGAATAGAATAGAATAGAATAGAATAGAATGGACCTTGAAGGTCTTCTAGACCAGGCTCCCACTTAAAAATCACCAGTGATGGAGTGCCCATGATTTCTGGTGGCAAGCTGTTCCACTGGTTGATTGTCCTCACTGTCAGGAAGCTTCTCCTTAATTCCAGGTTGCTTCTCTGTTTGGTCAGTTTCCAACCATTGTTTCTCATCCTTCTCTCTGGTGCTTTGGTGAATAACGTGACCCCCTCTTCCTTGTGGCAGCCCCTCAGATATTGGAACACTGCTACATTGTCTCCCCTATTTCTTCTTTTCTTTAGACTAGCCAAACCCAAAACCTGTAGCCGTTCTTTGTACGTTTTGGTCTCTTTGGGCCCTTGATCATCCTAGTTGCTCTTCTCTGATTTTTTCCCCAAATTCTCAACATCTTTTTTGTGATATGGTGGCCAGAATTGGCTGCGGTACTCCAGTTGTGGTCTTACTAGGGCTTTATAAAGCAGTACTAGCACTTCGCGTGATCAATCAAAAGAATTCTTCTTTTCCAGAATAAGGATCTTACCCAGTCTGGAAATTCCTCGGCTGGAAAGATGGTTAAAATCTCACAAGAAAAAAACAAAACAAAAACCTTCTCTTCTCTGGCTTGGATGGATATCAAAATGTAAAATAATATCAACAGATTACTGAGGCCAAACGTGAGGGAAATAGAGCAATGGTGAGATTAACACTATACATTCAGAACAGAAATTGAGCTGAAATTAAGTAAGAACAGCTTCCCTGTAACTCAGGGGTTTCCCAAACTATGAGGTGCCCCTCCTTGGGGAGATGCAGAGGGAGTCTAAGTAGGTGTGTGTGTGTGTGTGTGTGTGTGTCTGTGAAAAACCCTTCCTTTACACTGTTACATTAAATTCATTTCTCTCCAAGTTTCGTTGCCTTGTTTTCATTGTTCATTTGTGTTCATTTCAATGTCTGGATTTTGGGGGAGCTTTTTACATAACAATCACACTAAGGCAGAGTTAGGCAATTAATTTTCCCAAGGGGCCACATGAAAAATTGTGACTGTTGTGAATGGCTGCACCTATAGAGCTGTGAAGGTGCAAAGGCGTGTATGCACAAACAAATGCACAAGCATAAATTTTTTAAAAAAATTGCAATCACTTTCAAAATTAAAGCAAGGCAGTTGGATTGCATGCATGGCATAGATTTATTTACATTTGATTTCTACTTTCTGATTGGCCTCACATGGGCTGGACAGGGTCAGTCAAACAGTCAGATGAGGCCTCGGGGGCTCTAAAATGCTCTGGTCTGCATTAAAGGGAGGTATCACGGCCAAAAGGTTTAGGAACCACCTACTCTATATTGTACGTCACACAACAAGGCAGACACTTAAGTTCAGATTCTAAGGCAGAAGTAATTGGCATAACTTAACAGTAATTACAAGGAATGTCAATAGTTATAAAGTATATCAGTAGCATCATCAGTCAGCAACAATAGAAGGGAATTTAAAAATATGTAGTTTCCTGTTTTTTAAATATTTTATTTTAATTTATTTCATTCCCCCACCCCTTTTTTTTTCTTTCCCTTCACTTGATTGGGTACCACTATTTGGGAAACAGCAACAAACACAAAGAGATCAACACTGTTGTCACGTTTAGAGCTTTATAGAAACTTTCTGTCTTCAGATGACCTAATGAACTGTTATGTTTTTAAGCAATTAATTTTACATTTTATGATCACGGCAATCCTTTTTTTTTAAATTTTCTGAAGTATTATTTTTTTATCCACTAAAAATAATGGATGTCTACTTTTGGCCACAATTGAGGCCAAAAATTGCTGTTGCTAAGTGAGACAATTGTTAAGTGAGTTTGGCCTCCTTCTAGGACCATTCTTGCCCCAGTTTTTAAGTGAATCACTGCAGTTGTTAAGCTTGACCAAAGGTTGCAAAAGGTGATTGCATGATCCCAGGACATGGCAACAGTCATCAATACATACCAGTTGCCAAGCACCCACATTTTGACCGCATGACCATAGGGGATGCTGCAACGTTTGTAAATGTGAAGAACGGTCTGTTGAAGGAAAAGTCTTCATCATGGTTCAATCCAAGCCAGGGATAAACAACATGGCAACTGCTTTAGAAAGAAGGTTGCAGTTTACTGAAGAGGAGAGCCAGACAGGAAGATGGCTCTGGGAAAAAGAGAGTGAGCACATGTAGGGAGTGGGTTTTCATACCCTCTGGGGCTTTTGTTTGGAGTTGTTTCCTGTTCCTGTTTGAGGCTTTGTATTTCCTGTGTCATGTATTCTGACCTGAGTTTGGGTGTGCCCTTCTGGTATTTTGATGCTGGTGGGTTAATCCTATTATGTCCCGAGGTTATATCCTGTTTCCCTGAGGTTGGGGCTGATGATTCTTAGATTTTTGTTGTCGATTCTAGGGACCTTTCTTCCTGATCCCAGTTTCCTGACTCCAGTCTTTCTGACAAGATTATCATCTGCAATTCTGCAGAGCTGGTTTCTGCTTGGGACAGAGAGACTTGGGGGTGTGTGTGTGTGGTTTCTGCCTTTCAATCCTTTAGGGAAATATATTCTGTCTTTTAAATATTTCCAAAAATATTTCCTTCTTGGGGGGGGGCTGACTTCCCACAGGTCACATGTCACTTTTTGCAGTGTTGTTGTAACTTTGAATGGTCCCTAAGCAAGTGGTTATAAAGTAAGGTCTACCTCTCATCACAGAGTCCATAAACACCCACGTCTATGCATGAAAGACTTCGGTCAGAGAATCCAAGTTGACGCTGTCAATCAATGTACTTACATAGACAGGGCTGGCTCTAAAATCTGTCTAGGCAGATTGCTATATAAAGAAGAACATAGCTTAGAGATAAGAGTCTCCGTATGCTGACAATCTCGGCCATCTCTGAGTCAGGATGCAAAAGAACTTTGTCTAAAACCACAGCATCCACCAGCTACGCGTTGGCAAAACTAAACTAAATTTTCAGTTTCAGGATTGAAACTATCCTATTACTTGCCGATTCATCTCACAAAGCCACAGTCTGACAAATCTATCAATCAAAACCTGAGCTTGTCCAGACATGAATCCAGCTACCAGGCTGTGCAAGCCTGAATAATATACCCAGCGCTCTGTTTCTCTGGAGGGATGTAGCTAAATAACCATAATTAATTAGCCTGCGCTTCCCTCTTCTTTCTTTCGACCTTATACTCAAGAATTGTTCAAAGAACATGTCTGGATGCCGTATGAGAAAGAAGAAAATTTGCATCTGTTCCGTCGAGTCTAAATGTGTGATAGTCTAAGTATAGAATTTAGCCCCAAGAAGCTAAAAGATCCGGCTTTTCAATATTTTTCCGCAGTTCAGAATGACATGTTTTTCTGAAGAAATATTGAGTCCAAGGTCGAAAGAAAGGCGACAGGACATTTATTAATTAGTTATGTAAATACCTCACTCCAAAGAAACACAAGTCTGGGTATATTATTCAGGATTGCATAGCCTGGCAGTTAGACTAATGTCCAGAAATGCTTGAGGTTTGATCAGTAGATTTGAATCAGTAGATGTGAAAATACCTTGGTTTGTTCCTGTTTCTGAATGACATTCACTATGAATGGAACACTCTTTGCCCTGTGTTTTAAAACTCTAGTAACTACATCGTTATGAGTGAGAAGCAGTTGCAAGGTGCTTGGAATAGTGAGGGGTGTTGTTGTTTTTCCCCAGCGCCCTTGCTGAATTTGGTGCAATTTTTACATTTTTAAAAAGAAGTTTTGAACCAAATATGGAAAACCTCATTCTGCAAATTTCCAATGTACACAGTTTGAAATTTGGAGGGTGAGAAGCAACCAGTTGGTTGAATGCCAATTGATACTACCTACAATACTATCCAAATGCAAATATAACTCTAAGCATCCATGGGGTAATGATGGGAGCAAATGATAAGAGCCAGTTTCGTCCAAGTGGTTAAGGCTAGGAACCAGGTGACCATGAGTTCTAGTCTCACCTTACGCATGAAAGCCAGCTGGATGTTTTGGGGCCAATCACCCACTCTCAGTCCAACTCAACTCACAGGGTGATTGTTGTGGAGAAAATAGGAGGGGGGATTCAGTTCACTTTTTAAAACAAGCTAAATTTTACTAGTTAGCTGGCCAATTTGATTCAGAATAGAACTGGAAGGGACCTTGGAGGTCTTCCAGTCCAGCCCCCTGCTTAAATAGGAGACCCTATACCATTTCAGACAAGTGGCTGTCCAGTCTCTTCTTAAAAACCTCCACTGATGTAGCAGCCACAACTTCTGGATGCAAGCCATCCCACTGATTAATTGTCCTGACTGTCAAGAATTTTCTCCTTAGTTCTAGATTGCTTTTCTCCTTGATTAGTTTCCATCCCTTGTTTCTTGTCCTGCACTCTGGAGCTTTGGAAAATAAGTTGATCCCCTTCTTCTTTGTGACACCCCCCCTCAAATAGCATAAGGCATGTTTGTCACTTTGAGTTATTTATAAAAATAATAAAATCAGGATAAAAAAAAATCTAGCAAGAAAACATAAATAAAGAAGGTGGCCATGACTTATTTACTGGCATTGCGACCCCCAGGGGAAAAGCCTTCTCTGTGGGAGCGCCAGCCCTGTGGAAGCAGCTCCCCCCTGAGCTTCGGATGGCCCAAGATCTCCAGTCCTTTCGCCGCGGCCTCAAAACACTCCTTTTCCACGTGGCTGACCTAGACTGACAGGGATTTTAATTATATTTACAATTCTGACTTTATTCTTTAATTTATTTTAATTTATTTCAAATTTTATTTTTAATTTACTGTACAGAGACCTTTAAGTTTTGTTGTTGTTAGCCGCCCTGAGTCCCTCGGGAGATAGGGCGGGATATAAATCCCATTAATAAATAATAAATAAATAAAATAAATGTTCACATCTGCATGACGTCATTATACACATAGCAATAGCAACAGCACTTAGACTTATATACCGCTTCATAGTGTTTCACAGCCCTCTCTAAGCAGTGTAGAGTCAGCATATTTGCCCCCAACAATCCGGGTCCTCCTTTTATTGACCTCGGAAGGAAGGAAGGCTGAGTCAACCTTGAGCCAGTCAGGATCGAACTGCTGGCAGTGAGCAGTGAGTTATCCTGCAATACTGCATTCTAACCACTGCATCACTATGGCACTTTGTCATATTGTCATTTTGGCATCGTCGCCATTTTCTAAAAATAATAACGGTAGGATTTTTTTTTTTAAAAAAAAAATCTTTTGAAACAATTTCCATCCAGACATACCCCCAGATCTCCAAATGACAAACCCATTGTATCTGAAGTAATCCTCAAAAGACAAATTAAATTTTTAAGAGCCGGTTTGTTCGAGTGGTTAAGGAACCAGACTAGAAAGCAGGAGACTAGGAGATCACATCTGCGTGATGTCATGATATACATGTTGTTATTTTGTCGTTATCATTGTTGTCTCCAAGGGTATCTTGCAACACTCAAAAGAGAAGCCCTCTTAAAAGAGTGGGTTGGCTTACCATCTTAAATCTGAATTTCTTCTAAGACGGGCTCAATTAATCCTCTCTTGCCTCAGTCTGAAAAGCCAGACGAAGATCTAAAATATCTCCCTCACCCTGCTGAATAATTTGTGACAGCCCCTATCAAATATCATGAATTTCACATACTGTAAAGCTATTTTGGAACAGACTGTGAGACTGGGAGGGGGAAAAAAGCCAATTTTCTCAATAAATGTTAAACCGTAAGATGGAAAATTCCATTATGGCCATCAAAAGAGATCATTGTAGGGTTATGATATATTTTCAACGTAGCCCTGGTTTGCTTCATTCCTTAATAAGCATTTATCAGAACTGTATGGCTTCTATTATAGTCCTTATAATGGGACTGTATAGCTTTAAAGCAGTGTCCCAAAGGTGCTTTTAGAAACACCTTTTCCAGCACCCTTCAATGTCCCTTTTTTTAAAAAAAAAATCAACTGGACTTTCTTTGTTTTTCCTTGAAGATATTTCGCTTCTCATCCAAGAAGCTTCTTCAGTTCTGGCCGATTTCCATTCTCCCCCATTTAGTCAGAAGTGAAGAAGCTTCTTGGATGATCCAAGATCCTGTCCAACTCTGTTACTCTGTTTGTGTGTTCTTGTGGTTTATGTCTGCGTTCTTTTCTCAGCTTCCCCACCAATTTTTCACATCAAAATACACATTTATTTTGCACACATTTATTTTGGTGCCATCCTATTGGAGAAGCCAATAAGGCCACATCAGGTAAGAAAATGGAGATGTTCCCCCCCCAGGTTTTCTCAGTTTTTTTTAAAGTGCTTGGTAAGCATCTTAAAAAACATAAAAAGCTATCTGATTCTCCCCCAAAAGTATGAAAACAACCCCAGAGTGCTGATTTTTTCTGTTTTTCAGCAGAAAATAACCCAAATTGTAACGTTGCAAATAGAAAGAGGGTGCAAAAAGAAGAAGAAGAAGAAGAAGAAGAAGAAGAAGAAGAAGAAGAAGAAGAAGAAGAAGAAGAAGAAGAAGAAGAAGAAGGAGAAGAAGAAGGAGAAGAAGAAGAAGAAGAAGAAGAAGAAGAAGAAGAAGAAGAAGAAGAAGAAGAAGAAGAAGAAGAAGAAGAAGAAGAAGAAGAAGAAGAAGAAGAAGTTGGAAGGGACCTTGGAGGTCATCTAGTCCAACCCCCTGCTCATGCAGGAAACCCTATACCATTTCAGACAAATGGCTGTCCAGTCTCTTCTTAAAAACCTCCAGTGTTGGAGCATTCACAGCTTCTGGGGGCAGGTGGTTCCACTGGTTAGTTGTTCTAACTGTCAGGAAGTTTCTCCTTAGTTCTAGGTTGCTTCTCTCCTTGACTAGTTTCCATCCGTTGCTTCTTGTCCTGCCTCCTGGTGTTTTGGAAAATAAATTGACTCCCTCTTCTTTGGGGCAGCCCCTGAGATATTGGAACACTGCTATCATGTCACCCCTCACTCTTCTCTTCGTTAAACTACACATACCCAATTCCAGCAACCGTTCCCTATATGTTTTAGCCTCCGGTCCCCCAATCATCTTTGTTGCTCTTCTCTGTACCCTTTCTAGAGTCTCGACATCTTTTTTACATCGTGGTGACCAAAACTGGATGCAGTATTCCAGGTGTGGCCTTACCAAAGCATTGTAAAGTGGTATTAGTACTTCACGCGATGTTGATTGTATTCCACTGTTAATGCAGCCTAGCACTGTGTTGGCTTTTTTGGCAGCTGAAGCACACTGCTGGCTCATATTGAAGTGATTGTCTACTAGGACTCCGAGATCCCTCTCACAGTTACTATTATTGAGCAAGGTACCACCTGTACTATACCTGTGCGTTTGATTTTTCCTGCCTAAATGTAGAACCTTACTTTTTTCACCATTGAATTTCATTTTGTTAGATAGCGCCCAGTGTTCGAGTTGTCCAGATCCTCCTGTATTTTAAGCCTATCTTCTGGAGTATCTTTTGGAGTAATTCTGGGAGAAGAAGAAGAAGAAGAAGAAGAAGAAGAAGAAGAAGAAGAAGAAGAAGAAGAAGAAGAAGAAGAAGAAGAAGAAGAAGAAGAAGAAGAAGAAGAAGAAGAAGATAATCATGGCTTGTTAATCTTTGGTCTAAGGTGACGTGGGAGTTTCTGAGGAAAACTGACCCTTCCAGCAAATGTGGAACTCAAACAATCTGAGCTGTTAGTCTGCAACTGCCCTCACATCTCAGAGCTGTCTGAGTGGGCGAGGTTTTTATTTTTAGCGCATTCTTGAGCAGAAATGGTCATAATTCATCCCTGATGAGTAATAAAATACCCCGGCGAAGAGAAAGCAGGCAAAGTCCTGACTCATAACTGTTCCTATTGTAGGCAACAGATGTCTCTCAAAATGCAAGGTTATAAATATTGTACGATTTTACACACATACGGGGAGTCTAACGAACACTTAGGAGAACATTCGGTTCCTGCTTTGATAGGAGCTGAGCGAATGTGTGTTTCTCAAATCAAAAAGCGACCTGGAACCACATTCGTCAAAAATGTGGAGGTTGCAATTCCATAAAATTCTTTCTCCAGTAGCAGCAAAGACAGCCCTCACCGCTGGTGCCAGCATTGCCTTTTGACGGGGAATAGATGAAGGAACAGAAATACAGAATTGGAAGGGACCTTGGAGATCTTCTAGTCCAACTCCCTGTTCAAGAAGGAGACCCTAGACCAGGCGTAGGCAATCTTGGCTCTTTTATGACTTGTGGACTTCAGTACCCAGAATTCCTGAACCAGCCATGCTGACTCAGGAATTCTGGGAGTTGAAGTCCACAAGTCATAAAAGAGCCAAGGTTGCTTACCCCCGCCCTATACCATTTCGGACGAATGGTTGTCCAATGGTGGAGCAGTGGGCTAATGCCTCCTTAAGTAACACCAGCTGCCTGCAATTAGTGCAGGTTCGAGTCCCACCAGGCTCAAGGTTGACTCAGCCTTCCATCCTTCCGAGGTAGGTAAAATGAGGACCCAGATTGTTGGGGGCAATTAAGCTGACTTTGTAATAATTCCGCTTGTGGGTGTGTGTGAAAGCCCTAATAAGCAGGCATATACATACAGTAGAATGAAGGCTACTGCTAAGCTTGTAAGCCGCCCCGAGTCTTCGGAGAAGGGCGGGATATAAATGGGATTAAAATAAATAAATAAAAATAAATAAAAATGTCTTCTTAAAACCCTCCAGTATTCACCACTTCTGGAGACACGTTGTTCCACCGATTGATTGTTCTCACTGCCAGGAAATTTCTCCTCAGTTCTAGGTGGCTTCTCTCCTTGACTAGTTTTCATTTATTGCTTCTTCAGGTGCTTTGGAGGATAAGTTGAACCCCCCTCTTCTTTGTGGTAGTCACTCAAATATTAGAAGACTGCTACCAAATCACTCCCGGTCTTTCCCTTCATTAAACTAGACATCCCCAATTCCAGCAACCGCCCTTCATATTCTTTAGCTTTCAGACCCCAGGACACTGCAACCGTCATAAGTACGAGTCAGTTGCCAAGCTTCCGAATTTTGATCACGTGACCAGAGGGATGCTGCAATGGTAATAAGTGTGAAAAACAAGCATAAGTCACCTTTTTCAGTGTTGTTGTAACTTTGAAGGGTCAGTAAATGAACTGTTGTAAGTCGAGGACTGACTGTGCAAGTATATGTTTTTGATCCATCCTATCTGATTGCTTTGGGGATCTTTATTAATTTTAGATACTTTTATTTAGATTTGCCACCCGTATTTTATTTTCCAAATATCTTGTAAATCACTGAACATCGTGTCTGAACAGGGCAGGATAGAAATGCAATACGTTAAATCACAAAAGCAATTTTAATTTTTTTTTAAATGGCTGCGTTGAAAGAATTGCGCACTTTGTCTGTCTCCCTCTGTCCCTTTGTGCATGAGGAAATATTTTTAAAATACTTTTTGTTTATTTCACACACAATTAACAAAACTATCTTTATGCTTAAACAATTTAGAAGACAGAACTTCCAAACAAACTAAAAATACAAACTAAGAAAGAAAAGGGAAAAAGGAGAGAGAAAAAATACGTTTTTCTCATACATTTTAGACTTCACAATATTCCCTGTTTTTTAAAAAAAAATGACTAAAGGTAAACTCCTTGCAAAAATGGCCTGAATAAGGACTATTGAAGTGTGAAACTAAAACTGGCATGATCATCCGTCTCTGTCTATTATGCAAGGGGGACTCTGAAATTGCCATTATCCAAGTTAATCTTCCAAAGGTACCATTATATGAATTCAGATAGTGCTTCTTATTAAAAAAAAAGACCCCCAGCTTTGCAATTAAATAATAATACTATGCAGAGAAGCTGTGAAATATGACAGAAGTTGTCAGCCTGGGGCTGTGGGTACAATAAGGCAAGTGAAAAGTAGATTGTGGGTTTCTCCAATAAGTCTAAACTCTGCAGAAATCCTAATGTTCAAAGGATGTTTAGGTTCCCTACTGCTGTGTGCTCATTCCTTGCTTTGGCTATTCATGATAGTAAGAAGGACAAGGTAAATTTTCTGAGGATGGCAAAGAAGAACATCAGTGTCTGTTTTAGATGCTATTTAATTGCCATATTCTTCCAATCAATCAGCACTACAAGATTGCAAAACAGGAGAGGAACAATGTCAATTTCATTATGTATAGATACTTGATAGACAGGTAGGGAGAGAAAGGTAAAGATAGATGATATATATATTGAGAAGATAGATAGATAGATAGATAGAGAGAGAGAGAGAGAGAGAGAGAGAGAGAGAGAGAGAGAGAGAGATAGGATGGATAAGGGAGAGAGAGAATGGATTAAAGAGAGAGAGAGAGATGATGGATAAGATGGATGATAGACAGACAGATGATGATGATAGATAGATAGATAGATAGATAGATAGATAGATAGATAGATAGATGGATGGATGGATGGATGGATGGATGGATGGATGGATGGATGGATGGATGGATGGATCAGTAGGTGGGTGGGTGGGTGGGTGGATGGTTGGATAGATAGATAGATAGATAGATAGATAGATAGATAGATAGATAGATAGATAGATAGATAGATAGATGATGGATGGATGGGTGGATCAGTAGATGGTTGGTTGGTTGGTTGGATAGATAGATAGA
The DNA here is from genome assembly GCF_947247035.1 of Vipera ursinii. Classification (NCBI taxonomy): domain Eukaryota; kingdom Metazoa; phylum Chordata; class Lepidosauria; order Squamata; family Viperidae; genus Vipera; species Vipera ursinii. The sequence goes on from NC_139525.1 coordinate 14,582,980, forward strand.
TAGATAGATAGATAGATAGATAGATAGATAGATATTAAGATTTCCTTCCTTCTTTCTTTCCCTCCCTCCCTCCCTCCCTCCCTCCCTCTCTTTCTTTCTTTCTTTCTTTCTTTCTTTCTTTCTTTCTTTCTTTCTTTTTCTTTCTTTCTTTCTTTCTTTCTTTCTTTCTTTCTTTCTTTCTTCCTTCCTTCCTTCCTTCCTTCCTTCCTTTCTTTCTTTCTTTCTTTCTTTCTTTCTTTCTTTCTTTCTTTCTTTCATTCTTCCTTTCTTTTTTAAAAATGGTAGTAATTGGAGCCATCAAGGCAATTCCTCTCCTCAAAACGATCTGTTTGCATTTCAGCTGACCTTGCCCTGGGCCAACTCCCCTTGGGGTGGGGAGCAGGGGCTCTCCAGAAACCCAGTGGGGAAACCCGTCTGTTGGCAGGAGATGAGTAATGGGTAGTGGTGAAGATGAGTGTGTGAATTCTGGCTGAGCTCAGCTGCTGTGTGCAAAGCACCCGGCTGTCAGACGACATTCTAGGGATAATTGGTCAAGGTCTACCATGGCCTTCCTCCTTTTCAGAACAGCTGAGAAGCTAAAATGCACCCAAGCCGTTTGTACCAATCGCTTAAGCAGGAGAAAAGCAGGGTGCAATTTTGCCTCTTCAGAATCTCCTATTTAACTGCTTTTTTTTAAAAAAAATATTTTTTGCAGTGGCTAAGAAGTGCAACTTAGCCAATCCTCTTGGACCAAAATTGCATATCACCATTTCTGTTCCGATTCGGTTCCTTTTAGTCACACGCATTTAGACTATATAGAACCAAATATATCAAATATATAGAATCAAAACATGTGAAGTATTAGTACTGCTTTATAAAACCTTAGGAAGACCACACCTGGAATACTGCATTCAGGTTTGGTCACTGCATGACAAAAAAGATGTTGAGACTTTGGAAAAAGCGCAGAGAAGAGCAACTAGGACGATCAAAGGCCTGGAGACTAAAAGCAATGAAGAACATTTGCAGGAATTGGGTATGGCTAGTCTAGAGAACAGGAGGACTATGGGGGACATGATAACAGTATTCCAGTATTTGAGGGGCTGCCACAAAGAGGTGGGGGGTCAACCCATTTTCCAAAGCACCAGAAGGCAAGACAAGAAACAATGGATGGAAACTAATCAAGGAGAGAAGCAACCTGGAATTAAGGAGAAAGTTCCTGACCGTGAAAACAATTAATCAGTGGAACAGCTTTGCCTTCAGAAGTTGTGGGCGCTCCATCACTGGAGGTCTGTAAGTAGAGACTGGACAGTCACCTGTCTGAAATGGTATAGGTTCTCCTGCTTGAGCAGGGGGTTGGACTAGAAGACCTCCAAGGTCCCTTCCAGCTCTATTGATTATGCAACGTGTCACTTCTCAGGGATCCCAAGAACCAAGAACCATATGGCTACACTGGAACACTCAGAATATGGCTTGCACTGGGGGAAAAAAATCTTGTGTAATCCTAGATTTAAAGCAGGAGCCACTCCTCCCCTTCTCTTTAAAAGCTGACATTTTGAAGAAATCAGATTGGTTTATTCTTCCTCGCCTGTCCATTTACCCACGAGCTGCGTTTAAACAACAGCGTCCGTTTCCATACTCTAACCTCAAGAGTGACCGCAAATCTTTTACAGAAGAAGGGCAAATGCGGCTGGATACAATAGGCTAAGACAGAAGGCAAAATGAAATGCCTTGCTACTTTCCTTGATAAGCAAACCAAGCAAAATAAACAGCATTCGGGGGGGGGAGAAAAAAAGAATTGCGGATATTCAACCAGAACCAAGTCCCTAAATTAAATGGCTCTCAAAAGCCCGGCTGCCATTACATTCGACTCTGAGCTACGCAGCAACAGGATGAAGGAAATTCATCTGGCTTCTGTTCCAGCTAAATTCCACGCAGTAATAGAAGCAAAAATGAATGGTGTGGGCTACAAAATAGACGTAACGTCGCATCCCAGCCCTTCCCAATTAGATCTCTAGGAGGTAAAGAACCGCCTATTCAGTGAAACGCGCATTGTGTTAATGTGATGGGGATATTTTGGGAAGGGGGAGGTCTGTTCACCACCAACCTGCCAATCCTCCTAGTCTCTTTTCCAGATTCTCTTTCTTTCTTTCTTTCTTTCTTTCTTTCTTTCTTTCTTTCTTTCTTTCTTTCTTTCTTTCTCTTTCTCTTTCTCTTTCTCTTTCTTTCTTTCATCTTTTTTCTTTTCTTTCAAGGCAACAATTTTTCAAATGCAGCAGAGGTGTTAGAATGGGAAGGCAAGCTGAGGTCGAAAAATGAAACGATGGATTTCTTCATATTGGAAAGTTCTAAAGCTTTTCCCACAGTAACATGGGATCGCCAAGATTCTATGTCCAGACATTTTAAATGTCTAGATCCTAGATACTCAGACACTGTTGGATTTGAAAGCCCAGGTGTATGAGTTTTAACAATAGAAGAGAATATTTGGAGCTAAGAGCTGGACTGTGGGGTCCCTTGGTGCTCTCCGAGCTTGGTGGTTTTCTTGTAGACACTTCATGACCTAACTAGATAATGTCATTAGTGCTAGAAGGGAGTCGGGGAGGAGGAGGAGGAGGAGGAGGAATGTGGGATCCTTGGTGCTCTCTGAGTTTGGTAGTTTTCTTGTAGACACTTCATGCCCTAACTAGATAATGTCATTAGTGCTAGAAGGGAGTCAGGGAGGAGGAGGAGGAGGAGTTATTTGCAGATATTTCATTATCCAACTGTGTAACATAATCAGTGCTAGAAGAGAATGGGGTTTGTGGAGAAAGAGAAAAAGAGGGGGGAGGAGGAAGAAGACATTTCATTACCCAATTAGGTAACATCATCAAGTGCACTGTTGATGCACTGATGAAGTCACCTAGATTGGTAATGCAACGTTTGCAAGGAAACCACCAAACTCAAGAGAGCATCAAGGACCCCACTGTACGAGCTTTCTGGACTTCTCTGATCAAAGTCACCTAACCGCTGTTCCTTCATGGCCATTTTTGATAGTCAGGCTCAGATTTAGGTGGGGAAGTATACATCTTTGCTCACATAAGTCCTTCTTTCAAAGGCGGTTGCTGAGAGTGGCAGAACTCCTATTCGGAAGCTCAAAGATTCCAGATTTAATCCTGTCTTTTCCAGGTAGAAATTCTTCCACCTACTGGAAAACCTTGTAGATTTCCTTGTAATGCCAACCAGCATCTGCTAGGCTACCCCCTTACGTGGTTTGCTGATTTGAAATTGAACATGATGGATGAAGCATTGTGGTTTATGGTTTAATATTTTGGGAGAAGCTATTCTGGCTTAAGCAGAATCAGATATGATTTAGCAGTCGCTCCTGCCAATACTAAAGCAGATGGATCCAATGGCGAGGTATAAAGCCACATTTTCCACCCAGACACTGGCAAGTCTAAGACCTATGCTCACGTTTATTAGTAATGTTTAAGTGCCCTTCCTTCCTGATTCCCGTCTTCTTCACCCACAGGCTTTCCACAAATCCTTTCAACCAGTTTTAAATTAGTTTTATTTTCTTTGTAAAGGGAAAAAGATCTCTCGGAATATCAGCTTAATTAGAAACAGGGATTCTGCATTTCAAGAAGCTGAGCACAAAGTCTGTTCATAGAAATTTTGGCAATTCTGCCTGCTAGCTGAGTTTCCTTCAGCATTTTGCTGAGGCTATAGTAAAAGTAATGATCTCTCTGTCAGAGCTATCACTGTGTCCTGGTTTCCATTAGTAAATTAGAAATTTTTTAGAAATCATATTTTTCTTTCATTTATTACATTTGATCTAATTACAGTATCATCTCTCTGTGTGTGTGTGTCTGCATCCATCCATCGTCTTTCTGTCTATCTATATTCATCTATTATCTATCACCTATCATATCTATCTATCTATCTATCTATCTATCTATCTATCTATCTATCTATCTATCTATTTCCATCCATCCATCCATCATTACACGGACAGAAGTTTCCTAACAGCTGTTCTTTCTATGTCTGTCTGTCTGTCTGTCTCTCTCTCTCTCATCAATCCATCCATCATTAGACAGACAGAAGTCTCCTAACAGCTGTTCTTTGTCTGTCTGTCTGTCTGTCTGTCTGTCTATCTATCTATTTATCTTATCTATTTCCATCTATCTATCTATCTATCTATCTATCTATCTATCTATCTATCTATCTACCTACCTACCTATCCATCCATCCATCCATCCATCTATCTTATCTATATCTATCTATCTATCTATCTATCTATCTATCTATCTATCTATCTATATCTATCTTCATCCATCCATCATTAGACAGACAGAAGTCTCCTAACAGTTGTTATCTATCTATCTATCTATCTATCTATCTATCTATCTATCTATCTATCTATCTATCTATCCTGTCATCCATCTATATCTATCTATCTATCTATCTATCTATCTATCTATCTATCTATCTATCTATCTATCTATCTATGTATCTATCTATCTATCTATCTACCTACCTACCTATCTACCCATCCATCCATCCATCCATCTATCTCCATCCATCCATCCACCCACCCACCCATCATCTTAGACAGAAACTTTCCTAACTGCTGTTCTTTTTTTTTCTTCCCTCCCTCCCTCCCTCCCTCTTTCTCATCCACCTCCTTCCCAAGCTCAACGTTCTGATGAGGCCACTGCAAACTTTCTTTGCCAGCTGGTTGTGCAAACCTCAGCTGCTGCCTTCTTAGCAGTCATCATGCAGAATTCTGGGAGCAGCAGCCCGTGTCTCTGGAGGCTTCTGAAGATGAGAAGAAGATAAGTCTCAGCACCTCGGCTGATGTGGGGCCAACCAGTTGAGATGACATCCGAGATGGACAAGAGTGGGAAGCCCACAGAAAATAGCTGAGGTAGAGTCATTCAAAAGTTGGGACGGGCTAAGTCGGGGGCTTATAAGAGGGGCTTATCCAGGATACCTGAATCCCTTTTGATCCGGTCCTCTCAAATTCTCTCTAACCAGGACCTCTAAATTCTACCACTTGGTTTCTAGTTTGTCTTAGGTAGAAACCACACAGAAGCTGTATCTAAGCCAGGGGTCTTCAAACTTGGCCCTTTTATGACTTGTGGACTTTAACTCCCAGAATTCCTCAGCCAGCATGCCTAGCTGAGGAATTCTGGGAGTTGAAGTCCACAAGTCTTAACATTGCCAAGTTGGAAGACCCCTGCCATAAAGTGAAGATGCTAAAACTCTTTGCCAAAAAGAGACCAACCCATTTCATTCACGGATTAAGGCATCAGAAGGTTGCCACCCCTACACAATGGACCCTTTACCTTCTGCTGACCCCACTAAATGCCCTGGTCCCAAACTCCCATCCTCCTTTCCCCAGCCAGCATTGACCATCCTGTTGTTTTAATATCCCTGAATGTTTGCTCATCTAGCCAAAAAAAAAAAAAGCAGGTAGGAAGGCACTGCCACCTGGTGGCGTTGTGCAAAATTGCAGCCTTCCCTTTCTTCTCAACAGTCCTTTTTCAAAGGTTGTGTTACAGGTAAGTCAGTCCTTGACTTACTTACAACCACTTGTAACTGTTCCACCTTACGGCAGTACTGGAAAAAAAAGTGGCTTACGATCATTTTTCACACTTAACGACCGTTGCAGTGTCCCCAGGGTCATGTGATCAAAATTCGGACACTTGGCAACTGGCCTGCATTTACCACGGCTGCAGTGTCCTCGAATCACGCGATCCTCTTTTGTGACTGTCTGTCAAGCAAAGTCAATGGGGGCAGCCAGATTTACTTAAACAACCATGGTACTGATTTAACGGCTGCAGTGATTCACTTAACGGCTGTGGCAAAAAAGGTCGTAAAATGGGGCAAAGCTCGTTTAACTGTCTCCCTGAGCAACAGAAATGTTGGGTACAACTGCGGTCGTAAGTCAAGGACTACCTGTAGCTTGCCTTCAGCCCCGTGTCTCTCACTGCATTTCTAGCTCGGCCGCCTTACATTTTGCAAGTTCTGACCTCAGACATCTTGTTCCCACTTTACTCCAGGTGATCAATTTTCTGTCGAATCAGCAGAACTTCTGTTCTGAGGATGGCTTTAGAATTAAACATTTCATGTTTTTTGTTTTGTTTTTTTTTTAAAAAGTAAAGATAAAGGTTTCCCCCACACATGCGTGCTAGTCGTTTCTGACTCTAGGGGCCGGTGCTCATCTCTGTTTCAAAGCCAAAGAGCCAGCGCTTGTCCGAGGACGTCTCCGTGGTCATGTGGCCGGCATGACTAGACGCCAAAGGCGCACGGAACGCTGTTACCTTCCCACCAGAGTGGTCCCTATTTTTCTACTTGCATTTTTACGTGCTTTCGAACTGCTAGGTTGGCAGAAGCTGGGATGAGTAACAGGCGCTCACTCTGTTACACGGCACTCGGGATTCGACCCGCCAAACTGCTGACCTTCTGATCGACAAGCTCAGCGTCCTAGCCCACTGAGCCACCGCGTCCCCCCTTTTTTTTTTTACTATGGAACTAATACAAATGGACGTAATGGAAAAGCAAGATCGTGAAAAAAGAGGACTCTAATAAAACCGTATATTCTGCAGAGAAATTCTAGTCTTAGGAGCCCTTTGTCCATACTAGGAGAAAAGCATGTTGCATAATTTCTTTCTCCCTTATTTTCTTCCTCTCCTCTCCCTCTCCTCTCTTCTCCCCTCTCCGTTTCTTTATCTCCTTCCCCCCTCTTCCTCTCCCTCTGCTTTCTCCCTCCCCCTCCCCCACCTCTTCTCCTTTCCCCTCCTCTTCCCTCCCCTCTCCCTTTCCTTCTCCTTCCCCTCTCTCCTCTCCCCTCCCTCTTCTTCCCCCTCTTCCTCTTCCTCTCCTCTCCTCTGTATTAAATGTGCACATTGCCCAATGCCCAGTGATTCCAGGTTGATCCCAAAACAAAACAAAACCAAACAAACACAGAAACATCGCAATAAAACAACACAAAGGTGAAGATAAACAAAAGATGGCAACCTGGGCAACACGAAGAGGCATACCTGCAGGACTTAGAAGGGGCTTCGAGGCCCCTTCTAAGTGGGATAGGGCACCTATGGATCTCGGGGGGGGCGGCGGGGGGGGATGGAATGTCATTTCCAGCAGGCAGGAATTGCTTTTCTTTTATTCCCACCCAGCAAATTCATTCCCGCCCCTTGTTTTATGTGTACTTTTTATTTTATTTTTTTTATTTTCACGGGCTGAAGGGTTTCTTACAATGACTGGACCAAAACAGCTTCAGTGAGCACAAACAGCCTCTTTTACCGGTCTACTATAGAGAGCGTCCTCTCGTACGGTATTGTGGTTTGGTATGCTGGTCTGACAGCCGCGGATAGGATGGCATTAGAGAGGGTGGTGAGCACAGCACAAGACATTGTGGGCTGTCCCCTGACACCACTGGATGACCTCGCCAGGGCTCTTTGCCTTGGAAGAGTGAGGAAAATTCTCAGGGATGACTCACACCCTGGACGGTACCTCTTTACTCTCCTACCATCGGGTAGGAGATATAGGAATATAGCCAGCCGGACCAACAGGCTGAAGAACAGCTTTTATCCATGGGCTGTTAGGCTCTTGAGCGGGAAATAATTTTATAAATTTTATGTATGATTGACTTGAGAGGCCGGTGTGTCATGCAATTAGCTCACATGGTGTAATAAGATGGAGGGTTTGTTGTCACTGTGAGTTGTGGGGGACACGAAGGGAGGCTCAGCCAATCTCAATGTATACATGGTTGTACTTTGACAATAAAGTTTTATTCATTCATCTTGGATCATCCAACTCTTGGGATTCCTTGCCAGGTTCATCAGATGACCAGAAAAGGAGGAGAGTTGGGGGGCCTGTCTGAAACAAGCTGAGCTGAGCATTTTGATCCATTGCAGCCAAGTAGATGCTACCAGGAAGTTCAAATGCAAACATACAAGTAACGGTAGCTCTCGACTTCTGACCAGTTGCCTAATGTCCATTTGAAGTTACCGCAGGACACCCCCCCCAAAAAAGATCTAAAGTTCTGGTGTCTGCCCCTCCTCTTCAGTCACATGACTGCATTTTGACCATTCAGGCCCACATTTACAACTGTCTGGAGTGCCCTAGGGTGATGTAACCGTGATTTACAACATTTTTGTCGTACTTATGTTCTGCTGCAAGGGTCTTCAAACGTGGCCCTTTTATGACTTGTGGACTTCAAATCCCAGAATTCTGGGAGTTGAAGTCCACAAGTCATAAAAGGGCCACGTTTGAAGACCCTTGTTCTGCAGCAATGGAGATGCACATGTGTAAGGGAATTTGTCGGTAATACATGACCATCGGGCTAATTTAGGAAATTACTTCTTCCCCTTTTAAAATGGTCCCATTACTCAGTCTTTTGACAGAGAATTCAATAGTTGTGCCATGGATTCTACACACACAACCTTTTTGTCTGCCTTCAGTTTCCAGCTGCATCCTCCTGCGTTTTTCACCATTTGGCTCCCTCTGATGTCCCCGTGGGATCTTTGCATTATGGCAAGAGGACAAAACTATTAATTTTTATTTTCTCTGCATCATGACACTAATGCATCTCCATTCTGTCTCTCCAAGGCATCTCATCTTCAGTGTCATTCTTAAAAAAAGTCTGGCTGCCGTGACCTTCTCTTCCATTCTTTCTTGATTGTGTTGTCCACTGCTTCATTTAATTACCTCATTTATACACTGTGAATCACACTCGCTTCTACAGAATTGTTTAGAGAAGACAAGTGCAGAACTGTATACAGGATTCTAAATATATTTCGACCCTCGCTGCTTTTTATAAGGACTTCATTAGGAAGGCAAATAGATTTGTAGCCTGTTCCCAAACATTCCTTAAGAAGAATTCTGCAATTTTTCAGAAGTGGCTTTCTTTCTTTCTTTCTTTCTTTCTTTCTTTCTTTCTTTCTTTCTTTCTTTCTTTCTTCCTTCCTTCCTTCCTTCCTTCCTTCCTTCCTTCTTTCTTTCTTTCTTTCTTTCTTTCTTTCTTTCTTTCTTTCTTTCTTTCTTTCTTTCTTTCTTTCTTTCTTTCTTTCTTTCTTTCTTCTTTCTCTTTCTTTCTTTCTTTCTCTTTCTTTCTTTCTTTCTTTCTTTCTTTCTTTCTTTCCTTCCTTCCTTCCCTCCCTCCCTCCCTCCCTCTGTTTCTTTCTTTCTTTCTTTCTTTCTTTCTTTCCTTCTTTCTTTCTTTCTTTCTTTCTTTCTTTCTTTCTTTCTTTCTTTCTTTCTTTTCTTTCCTTCTTCTTTCTCTCTTTCCTTCCTTCCTTCCTTCCTTCCTTCCTTCCTTCCTTCCTTCCTTCCTTCCTTCCTTCCCTCCCTCCCTCTTTCTTTCTTTCTTTTTGTCTTTTCTCTCTCTTTTTCCTCTTTCTTGGCTTCAAATCTCCTTCTCCTCTCCTTCCTGTCTTCTAGGCAATATTGCCAGCTTTCCAGACAGAAGGCCAAACGCCAGATTGTGTTTGTTTTCTTGTTGTTCTTCAGAACTTTGGTCAAGATAAGCCAGATATCATAGTTCCCTGCATTTCTTTGGGATGTCACTTTCCCTCTAGGTTTATTTCACAATACTTAAAAAAAGTCATGAAGGACTTTGATTGAATCCTGCCCTCTAGTGGCAAAAAAGGAGACTTCTTCCAATCTACGTTAGTTCCTATTACCTGTTTTACATTTCTACATTGACAGGTAAAAGGACTAACATCCCACTAGCATCTTGGAAAACTGACAGCGCATGTTTGGTTAGTAAGCAGTAGCTTTTTCCTCCTGTTTAATTTCTCACATAGCATGTAAGCGTTGCTTGAGCAGGATCTGCAGGATTCTCTGGGGCGCTACACATCCTCTTCACAACCATTTTTCCTTGTTCCCTTCCGGAAGGAGCGGGCTCCGTGGTATCCGAAGCAGAACATCCAGATTCAGTCAAAGTTTTGTTCCACACAGTATCAACCTTGTGAACTTTCAAGCTTCCTCTTTCTGCTATGTACTCAAGATAGACAGTGATTAATATTTATATGTTACTTATATGTAAGGGTGTAGGTATATACATATGCATGTATATGGCATGTCTCTATGTGTGTTATGTATGTGTACACTTTTGAGAGCAGCCACAGAATTTCATTTTTAAAGTGTGTCAGTAAAAAATGACAATAAAGTTTATCTATTTTGTTGTTGTTGTTAGTTGCGAAGTCGTGTCCGAACCATCGCGACCCCATGGACAACGTTCCTCCAGGCCTTCCTGTCCTCTACCATCTTCTGGAGTCCATTTAAACTCACGCCTACGGCTTCAGTGACTCCATCCAGCCACCTCATTCTCTGTCGTCCCCTTCTTCTATTGCCCTCAATCTTTCCCAGCATTAGGCTCTTCTCCAGTGAGTCCTTCCTTCTCATTAGGTGGCCAAAGTATTTGAGCTTCAACTTCAGGATCTGGCCTTCTAAAGAGCAGTCAGGGTTGATCTCCTCTAGGACTGACCGGTTTGATCGCCTTGCAGTCCAAGGGACTCGCAGGAGTCTTCTCCAGCACCGTAGTTCAAAGGCCTCCATTCTTTGGTGCTCAGCCTTTCTTATGGTCCAACTTTCACAGCCGTACATTGCAACTGGGAAGACCATGGCCTTGACTATACGCACTTTTGTTGACAGGGTGACGTCTCTGCTTTTTAGTATGTTCTTTATTTAAGTCTTCTGTGGTCTTATGAAGAAGGTTGTTTAGGAATCAAGCCTTAACTTTAGGAAGGTGGCTTGAGAATTAGGGCCAGTCCCTCCACACTCGGGCTGAAACCTCTGAGTTGCTTAAGAGGATGGCCACCATCTCTTTCTCTTAAGCTCTCTCTTGGCTCTGAGCTGGAGCCTCTGGAGTTTTATTTAGCTGCCTAGAGACCTGATGTATGTAACTCACAGTTACCGTTCCCAAAACACCCAACACAGGAGCTCTGTGCTTCAGATCAGAGACACCACTGAAAGTTGTTAGGAGGCAGCAGACCGAAGTCCAAACTTAGGAAAGTTGCAAAGGAAGAGAAGCAAAGAATGCTCCGGATGTTCTGCTTATTTTTGTAATTTTTTTTTTTAAATTAAAGGTTACCCTTATAAGAGTAAAAACTTATGCAAAATAAAAAAAAAGATAGAAAAAGAATTGCTGTGCAAAAAAAGAAAGAGAAAAGGAAAGAGAGAAAGAGAAAGAGAAAGAGAAAGAGAAAGAGAAAGAGAAAGAGAAAGAGAAAGAGAAAAAGAAAAGAGAGAGAAAAATGAGAGTATATTAAAGAAAAAGAAAATAAATGTATGAAGGAGGGACTTCCCCTTCATCACAAGTGTAAACAATTTTAATTTTTTATATGCGCTTTTATTAAACGTAAACAATTTTAGTGATTTATCTTCTCTTAAAGTACAACAAATGATCTCTTTCCCCAAAACTCTTAGCTATAAACAAATCCATAAAACCTTGTCATTGCAGGCCTGGTCTCAGCAGAAATCCATTAAGCGTTACTGGAAATAATAACGCATCCGTTTAAACCTTGATCAGAACAACAACAACCGTACATTCCTTCCCTTTGCTTCTACTGATCTGACTTTTTAGTCCATTTTTAAAAAAAATGTTGCACAGCTTGATTTCTGTTCGTTTTTTTTTTCTTCTTTGTCCTTCTCACAAGTTCCTTCAAATGCCTCTTTCGTACAATCCAGTACAAGAAAACTATCCATGTCTCTTGCTTGGTGTGTTGTTTGTATGTTTATTTATTGTATTTGCTTATTAAATTTAAAATTATGACCTATAAAGCCCTTAATGGCTTGGGTCCGGACTATTTTTTTTTATTTTAATTCCAATTATATCCCGCCCTTCTCCGAAGATTCAGGGCGGCTTACAAGCTTAGCAGTAGCCTTCATTCTATGTATATGCCTGCTTATTAGGGCTTTCACACACACCCCAAGCGGCATTATTACAAAGTCAGCTTAATTGCCCCCAACAATCTGGGTCCTCATTTTACCTACCTCGGAAGGATGGAAGGCTGACTAAGGGAACACCTGCTGCCGGCATCATCTTCCCATCGTCCTGTGCGCTCCCATAGGGAGGGCCTCCTTAGGGTGCCGCCGGTCAGGGAATGCCGGCGGGTGATCCCCAGAGGGAGGGCATTCTGTGTGGGCGCGCCTGCCCTTTGGAATGATTTACCTGTGGAACTCCGGACTGCCCGCGACCTGCGCTCGTTTCGCCTGGACCTGAAAACCTGGCTTTTCGATCTATCCGGCCTGGACTGAGGGGGGGGGTTAGTTTTAAATTGTAACATTGTTTTATTGTTGGGCTATTATTAATTTAATTTTTTTAAATTCTATTTTATCTTAATTTATATTGTTTTTAAATATTGCCCTGTAAACTGCCCTGAGTCCTTCGGAAATAGGGTGGTATAGAAAACTAATTAAATAAATAAATAAATAAATAAATATGCCACCCATCTTGCTGTACAAAACAACTCTGGGCAGCTTACAAGTCATACATACAATTGCCAGGACTGGAGATCTTAAGAGGGTGGATGTAGGTCTTGACTCCGAGGGTGGGGTCAAATGCATCATCAGTCTTGAGTCCCTCTGGATCCACAAGAGATCTAAATCCAGCCCACCTTGAATTCCATTGATTCTTGTCTATCACCAACTTGCTTTGACGGTTAGTAGTTCAGATTTTTGTAGAAAGCATTAGCATACAATGAAACCTATATTCTTTTGAACTTCCTGGACTTCCTGATTTCCTAGGCCTGACAATGGAAACTCGTTTAAGCCAGAAGCTAGTTGAGAAGCAACAGTTCAAACACATCTCCAAGCTCTTATCTTATAAAACTGCCCAAGTGCCAGCATTTTCTCATCCACACATACCTGTAGATCCTCCTCACGAGTGTTTTTGATTTTCTTCCATGGTTGCAAAACAGCAATGGTCCTATAGCTTTTCTCTGGCTCCTTGACCTCCACATCTGAAAAGGACACATGATGCTCCTCCTGATGTCTTGCTTTGGGATTGAATGGAAACACTAGAATTAGGAAGGCTACTTGGTGTTGGAGAAGGATTACTCAAGAGAAGACATTCACACGTATCCCACGTGTGTGTAGGAGACCACCAGACAGAGCTTGAGGGAAGGGTCAAATGCATCATCAGCCTAGAGTTCCTTCTCACCCAACAGAGATCACATTCCAGCCCTTCTTGAATTCCATTGACTTTTATCTTCCACTAATTTGCCTTAACTGTTAGTGGTTCAGATTCTTGTAGAGAGTTTTAGCATACATTAAACCCATATGTTTAGCTGAACTACCTGGACTCCTGATTTCCTGTGCTTAACAGCAGGGCTCAGTAAATACCCACACCGGTGCTCACTAAAACACCTGCAAAATGATTTGAAATTTAATTTTCTTAAAACTTAGTTCAAGTTTTAAATGATATTTGCTACCCACGTGGCAAAGAACAGCTAGTACTTTCTCCTCCTTGTTTCTCATTCCAGGACCTTGGAATGGCCAGTGGTCCCCACGGGAGGGCACAAAGAGTAGTTTCCCTTACCCCAGCCTCCCCTCCCCCTCCCCACAGCTCCCTCTCCCCCACTGGCTATGGTAGACTGGCCTCTGGCTAAGCATGGCTGGTGTAGCAGGATGGCAATCCTGACAGTGGGATCCTATCCTAACAATGTTCACTGGCTGAATTTATAATGAACTTTTATTTTACCTGGGGCAGGTACAAACCACGACAGCTCTATTTCAAAACAAAGCTTGGGCTGATGGAAATGAGAGAAAGTGCCCAGATAACAATATTGCTGCTTGGTATCAGTACAGTTAGCTACTCGTCTAAAGTCCAGGAATACTCATTGACGATATTAGCTGTCCCCTGCAAGGAGGGTTGCCTAGCAACTAGTGGCAAAAGACATTGGTCCAGGCTGTGCAGAGCATCTCTCAAACCAGACATCTGGACCGTTTGCATTCGTTCTGTTACAGCTTGATATCAGGTCTGGCTATTAAACTCTCTCTCCCATTTACCCCATTCCCTAGCAGAAATAAGAAGGTTAGACAAGTGGATTGATCTCACAGAATGAAAAAGAGGCACAAGCAAAGAGATTCTCTCTCTGACAAACTCTACCCTCAACATATGTTTGCCCCCAGCTTTAAATCCTCCTCCTCCTCCTCCTCCTCCTCCTCCTCCTCCTCCTCCTCTTCTTCTTCTTCTTCTTCCTCTTCTTCTTCTTCTCCTTCTCCTTCTCCTCCTCCTTCTCCTCCTCCTCTCCACAATCCCCACTCCCTTCTAGCACTGATGATGTTACCAACTTGGGTCATGAAACATCTGCAAGGAAACAACCCAGCTCAGAGAGTACCAAGGATTACATAGTCTTCTTCTTCTTCTTCTTCTTCTTCTTCTTCTTCTTCTTCTTCTTCTTCTTCTTCTTCTTCTTCTTCTTCTTCTTCTTCTTCTTCTTCTTCTTCTCCTACTCTTCCTCCTACTCTTCCTCCTAATCCTACTCCTTCCTCTTCCTCTTCTTCCTCTCCCTCTCCCTCTCTGTCTACTTCTACTTCTTCCCATCTGTCAAGGCAATGCTACAAAAGAGCAAGTTTGCTTAGTTCCGATGAGTCCTTCCATCAGTTTATTGGTGCTTTCACTGGAGTAAAAGTCGGAGAGTCTCACCTCACCAGCTTCCATTCTTACCCCTTTCGTACTCTACAACCAACAGCAAAAGATACAGGTGCTCCTCAATTTACAAACATTCAAAGTTACACGGGCACTGAAACAAGTGACTTATGGCTGGTCCTCAGACCTACAGCCCTGGGGTCATGTGATTAAAATCCAGGTGCTTGGAAAACGGCAGGTATTTAAATTGGTTGTTGTTTCCCAGTTCCAATCAATCAATCAGAATAGAGCTGGAAGGGACCTTGGAGGTCTTCTAGTCCAGCCCCCTGCTCAAGCAGGAGACCCTATACTATTTTAGACTGGTAGCTGTCCAGGGTTTCCTAAAATCCTCCAGCGACGAAGCACCCACAACGTCTCAAGGCAAACTGATCCAGCAGCCTTCCAATTAAAAAAAAGTCAACAATGGAAGGTGGGTTTGCTTAATGACTACATGATTCACTTAAGCACTGGCAAAAAGGGTCATAAATCAGGTGCGACTCACTTAAAACCTGCCTTGATGGAAATTTGGATTCCAATCGTTGTTGTAAAGACTACCTAATAAAACTGAAACATTAAAAGGTTAAAATATATGGCTAGGTGCCTTATAGGGACGCGGTGGCTTAGTGGGTTAGGATGCTGAGCTTGTCGATCAGAAGGTTGGCAGTTTGGCGGGTCGAATCCCGAGTGCCACATAACAGAGTGAGCGCCTGTTACTCGTCCCAGCTTCTGCCAACCTAGCAGTTCGAAAGCACGTAAAAATGCAGGTAGAAAAATAGGGACCACTACGGTGGGAAGGTAACAGCGTTCCGTGCACCTTTGGCGTCTAGTCATGCCGGCCACATGACCACGGAGACGTCCTCGGACAAGCGCTGGCTCTTCGGCTTTGAAACGGAGATGAGCACCGGCCCCTAGAGTTGGAAACGACTAGCACGCATGTGCGGGGAAACCTTGACCTTTACCTTTTTAGGTGCCTTATAATCTGGGAAATAATCTATCAGATTAGATAAACCCAATGGACCCAATGTTTCTTATAGCCATCATGACTTTACAATAGTTTGCAAGTCTTCGAAAACATTTCTGAAGATTTTGCTGCCAATAAGAACTTTCTCTCTCTCTCTCTCTCTCTTCCATAGAACGACCCGAACAATTACAGACAGTCCTTGTTGGATGGCCACAACTGAGTCCAAAATTTCGGTTGCTAAGCAAGATGGATGTTAAGTGAGCTTTGCCCGATTTCACGACCTTCCTTATCACAGTTATTTAAAAAATCATTGAAGCTGTGAAATTAATAACATGGCTGTTAAGTAATCTGGCTTCCCCATTGACTTCACTCCTCAGAAGTCACAAAAAGTGATCGCATGACCCCAGGACACCGCAACCGTCATAAATATGAATCAGTTGCCAACCATCAGAATCTTGATCACATGACCATGGGGATGCTGCAATGGTCGTAAGTGTGAAAAACGGCCATCAGTTACTTTTTCCTACATCCTTGTAACTTCAAATGGTGAGTAAGCAAATGGTTGTAAGCAGCGGTGGGATTCGAATAGGTGAACAACCGGTTCTCTGCGTGGATGCCGCTTCCGGAAGTCCATTCTGGGCCTGGGCAACAAAAAAAATTAGCTACCGGTTCTGCTGAACTGGTGCGAACTGGCTGAATCCATCAACTGGTTGTAAATCTAGGACTACCTGTAGTAAGGTGGAGAGAAGTTAATTCAGAGCATCATGCATGGCCCAATGGATCACTTAGCAAAGGTGTAAGTTGATTCAGCTAGAACGTTTGGACTCAAACTGAGTTTGGTCCCTCCCTTCAAAAATCTTGGCTGGTTGAGCGTTATGTTTACAACGGGGGTCAATTTTGGGAGGAGTGGGCTTCAGTCCCTTTTGTTTCTTACTTCGTGGGCAGCTGCAAAAACGGAAGGGAGAAGAACCGTGCTAGGTAATCAGAGCCTTGGTGGAGCAGTGGGCTAATGCCTCCTTAAGTAACACCAGCTGCCTGCAATTAGTGCAGGTTCGAGTCCCACCAGGCTCAAGGTTGACTCAGCCTTCCATCCTTCCGAGGTAGGTAAAATGAGGACCCAGATTGTTGGGGGCAATTAAGCTGACTTTGTAATAATGCCGCTTGGGTGTGTGTGTGTGAAAGCCCTAATAAGCAGGCATATACATAGAATGAAGGCTACTGCTAAGCTTGTAAGCCGCCATGAGTCTTCGGAGAAGGGCGGGATATAAATGGAATGAATGAATGAATGAATGAATGAATGAATAAAAAATAAATAAATAAATAAATAAATAAATAAATAAATAAATAAATAAATAAATAAATAAATGCGTTGATGAAGAAAGTCACACTGAACAATTTCGTTACAAGGGGATTTGGGTGTCTGTTTAAGAAAACTCCCCTTTAGTTTGTTTGTTGTTTTTTTTTGAGGTGGGTTGGGGGAATCCTTTAGTGATTTGCAAGGAGAAGAAGAAGAGGAAGAAACTTTGGGGGATTAAAAATAGAGTCGTGTGTTGTAACTGGGGGAAAAAAGGCAAGACAGATACTAATTTGAAATAAGTCTGCTCAGTTAGTTTGTCTGACTTTCAATCTGTTAAGCTGTCAGCTTTAGAGAAGATTTTTCTTTCCTCCTTTCCTTTTTCTTCCTCCCTCGCCTTTCTTTCTGGATACAAAGAAGAACCCCCAATAAAACTTCGACTCTGAATCGAAAAGGCAAGCATGAAAGCTGAGGAATTAACTTTGCTCGCTTTTCCTCTGGAAACGTCAAAGAGTTCCAGTTCCATTGATTAGCATTTGATTTCCTTGCATTTTATTGGACTCAACTATCTGGTGATTCTCTCCGCTCTTTGAATTTACTTTTCTGGAAAGATGTCTTCTTCCTAATTTGCAAGCTGGAATGGTGTAGGGTCTTGTGCTTGGGCAGGGTGTTGGACTAGATGACCTCCAAGGTCTGTCTGTCTGTCTACCCAACCATCTGTCTGTCTGTCTGTCTGTCTATCTACCTACCTACCTACCTATCCATCTTTCCATCTATCCATCTATCCATCTATCCATCTATCCATCTATCCATCCATCTATCTATCTATCTATCTATCTATCTATCTATCTATCTATCTATCTATCATCTATCTATCTATCTATCTATCTATCTATCTATCTATCTATCTATCTATCTATCTATTCACCCACCCACCCACCCACCCACCCACCCACCCACCTATCTATCTATCTATCTATCTATCTATCTATCTATCTATCTATCTATCTATCTATCTATCTATCTATCTATTCACCCACCCACCCACCAACCCACCCACCCACCCACCCACCCACCCACCCACCCACCCACCCACCCATCTATCTATCTATCTATCTATCTATCTATCTATCTATCTATCTATCTATCTATCTATCTATCTATCTATCTATCTATCTATCTATTCACCCACCCACTCACCCATCTATCTATCTATCTATCTATCTATCTATCTATCTATCTATCTATCTATCTATCATCTATCTATCTATCTATCTATCTATCTATCTATCTATCTATCTATCTATCTATCTATCTATCTATCTAATATCTGTCTATCATATATCTAAAATCCATGTAATCTATCTATTTGGAGCTACAGGCCATACCAGAAGAGGCCACCTCATGTAGCTCCAATAAATAGG
Source organism: Vipera ursinii (assembly GCF_947247035.1). Taxonomy (NCBI): domain Eukaryota; kingdom Metazoa; phylum Chordata; class Lepidosauria; order Squamata; family Viperidae; genus Vipera; species Vipera ursinii. The sequence goes on from NC_139525.1 coordinate 14,601,252, forward strand.
ATTTATCTTGTTGTCATGTGGCTGAATTCAGCCTTGGTCATGCCACCAAGAAGTGTCAACATAATAACCACACTCCTTCCCCCACTGTTTTGATGAAAGTCACACAAAAAGCCAATGTGATAGGGGGCACTTGAGAGTTGCCTCGATTTATCAGTCAGTTATTTACAGCCCATTTCTGGCATGTCCAGCTGTGATTTTGATATGGATCCAAGGAAAATAAACTTACAAGGGAAGTTGCAACCTGGCCTTCAGAAGGCCCATGGAACTGTATTAAGCTCCTGGTTATTCTATTTCTCTTTTGTAAAATGCAAAGAAGCTGAATCACACCTCTGCAGATTTTAGAGAGCATGGCTGGACTCTTAAGTGCCACTGACTTTCCTTAGAATAAGTCAGACTTCATTCCACCTAGCAATCCATCGTATTTTTGTTTCATTGTGGCTTAGCATTTGCCTCACCTAGCCATTAATGCTTTAAAAGCTACGGTTCTTGACTTATCGTGTTGGGTGAACCCAAATAAAGCATGGCATCCCATGCATGTTTAAAGGATTGGGGTTTTAATTATCCCAGTGGCAGCTACTCTTTTGACACTGATGACCTATCCCCCGTTGTTCTGGATGGGGAGGGGAATGTTTTTTGGGGAGCAAAACAGGAAAATGGGGACAAACACACTAGGCAAAAGGCCATGAGAATCCTCCCGAGTCAGTTTCTCATAGCTATTTATAGGGATTCCTCCTCTAAATATAACACTCACCCACAATATCTCAATTTTGTTACGGTTAGTCATAAAGACATATTCATAATAAAATCATATGTTGTTTTTCCCAAATGACTCAGTTACATAAAGAAAGGACTAGTGTTGTTGAATTCGCTGTTGTCTCATTCTCATGATTCCAGAACAACAAACGTTTGGGTGGGGCAGATGTGTTGAGCTTGTATTTTCTGGATTGATGGAGAGGCCGCCACAGTGAAAACAGGACAGCCAATTCATCTGAACTGAACCAACATAAAAACACAGGGTAGAATCACAGGGCCGGAAGGGAGCTTGGGAATCTTCTAGTCCAACCCTCTGCTCAAGGCCGGAGACCTTATTTCATCCCGGACAAACGGCTATCCGATTTTTGAAAGCCTCCAGTGATGGAGCATCCACAACTCCAGGTGGCAAGTTATTCAATTGTTCTTACTGTCAGGAAATTTCTCCTTAGGTTAGGTTTCTCTTTAACAAGCTTGCACCCATTATTTCTGGTCTTGTCCTGAACAATCTGGTTGCCACTCACTAACGTTTTTGCCTGGTTTAACAGCTAATAACCATGGTTTCACTTGTTTGTGGGAATGGGCCAAAGAGTGCAGAGAAACTCAGGAGGTTTCCGGTATTTTCCAAATGGAAGTTCAGCACGGCAGCTGCTGCAGCAAAGCGGTTCTGGTAAATTCCTGTCGGAGGACCCGTTCAATTGCTCAGCTCTCCCTTAAAGCTGGTTCCTTGAAAATGCCAAATGCCCACAAATCTTCTTGAAGTTAATCCTTAACACTCACCGAGAGGACCTGTAGCAATCAAAGGCGGTTGCTGTGTGGATGCTCAGTTTCAGGTACCACCCAGCCCTCTTTGTGACCATGCACTCTTCCAGGGCAGTCCACTCCATCCCGCCTCCATGTTGGTTTGTGACGCTATGTGGGAATGACCCATCGGAGACAGAATGGAGAACCGCAGAGTGCACAACTGGCTTGTAAAGGTATCTCAGCCCACAGAAGGAGGTATGGGAAGCGTTTCAGAAGAGTGTCTCCCTAGTTGTCCAGAGAGTAGAAGGAAGCAAAGGATAAATACTTTCAGTCTTGCAAGACTGTTCATGTGACCTTACAGTAGAATTAGTACTCATGATAGTATCTTTCTTTCTTTCTTTCTTTCTTTCTTTCTTTCTTTCTTTCTTTCTTTCTTTCTTTCTTTCTTTCTTTCTTTCTTTCTTTCTTTCTTTCTTTCTTTTTTCTCTTTCTTTCTTTCTTTCTTTCTTTCTCTTTCTTTCTTTCTTTCTTTCTTTCTTTCTTTCTTTCTTTCTTTCTTTCTTCCTTTCATCCCTCCCTCCCTTGCTTTCCTTCCTTCCTCTTTCTTTCTTTCTTTCTTTCTTTCTTTCTTTCTTTCTTTCTTTCTTTCTTTCTTTCTTTCTTTCTTTCTTTCCTTCTTTCTTTCTTTCTTTCTTTCTTTCCTTCTTTCTCTCTTTTTCCTTCTTCCAACTTCATTATTTTTATAAACACCTCCAGGCAAACAGGTCCAGGCAGAAAAGATATCTAATGCTCCTTTGTCCTTCTATTTCCCCCACAACAACCCTGTGAGGTGGGTTGAGCTGAGACAGAGGGACTGGCCCCAAATCACTTGGCCGGGTCTCATGCCTAAGGCAAAACTAGAACTCACCATCTCCTGCTTTCCAGCCTGGTACCTAACCACTAGACCAGCCGGAACATCTGGCTGATTGCACAATGAATCATCATCATCATAATAATAACAATAGCAATCATTTTAAAAAGTATGGGGGTGAATGGATGTATGCCAAGAATTTTGATTACAAATATTACACAGTATGTGTACGCACCACATTTCTTTTCTCTTTCTTTTTGTAAATCAGCTAGCATTCTGCCACTGCTGAGCATGATGTCTTACAATGGGCCCCCGGCACTCTTTATCCCATTTTTTCTTCTTTCTACTTTGAACTTACCACCTTCCCTCTCTTATGTGTGGGTGTTGACATTCTGGTTACCCATGGATCAGCACTCAAAAACCTGATTTGGATGACAGCGTACACTTCAGGACCTGAAATAATGTCATACCAGATCTGTCATTTTATGTTTTCCAGCAGTTCCAATTAGGTTTGGAAGGAGCTGGATGTCTAGGCGGCCCTTTGCCATCGATACAGTCTGGGCTGCGTGCGTGTCATTTATTTCAGTCTTTCAAGAGCAGCACGTGATGCAGGCTTGAGGACCCTACTGTTAGCCGCAGCCTTAGCAGCTGTGACATTTTAGATTCTTTATTTAATAGAATGACCAAAACGTTGCAAAAGGAAGAGAAAAACAAAAAAAATGATAGAGAGACAAACAGACAGACAGCTAGATGACACAGATATAGATACAGATATAATTCATAGCACTGAGTTCCTGTGGGACTTCCAGATTCAGTTGGATATATACTGTAGCTCAATGTGTATCATTGCAAAAATAATAACAAAAATCCCCATTGGTTGATTGCAAAAGGCAGCTTTACTCAGAACAGATTTCATCCTGTGACAATACATCAATGTCTGCCTGTCCCAGGTACTAGGGGAGAATAGGATAGAATAGGATAGGATAGGATAGGATAGGATAGGATAGGATAGGATAGGATAGGATAGGATAGGATAGGATAGGACAGGACAGGACAGGACAGGACAGGACAGGACGGGATGGGATGGGATAGGATAGGATAGGATAAGATAGGACAGGACAGGACAGGACAGAACAGAACAGAACAGAACAGAACAGAACAGAACAGAACAGAACAGAATAGAATAGAATAGAATAGAATAGAATAGAGCAGAGCTGGAAGGGACCTTGGAGGTCTTCTAGTCCAGCCCCCTGTTCAGCAGGAGAACCCATACCATCTCAGACAGGTGAATGTCTAGTCTCTTCTTAAAAACCTCCAGTGATGGAGCGCCCACGATTTCTGGAGATAAGCTGTTCCACTGGTTGATTGTCCTCACTGTCAGGAAGTTTCTCCTTAATTCCAGGTTGCTTCTCTCTCTCAATACATGGATAAAAATGCCAGATCCAGTCTAAACACCTGGCTGACTGGGCCAGAAACCATAATTGACAAAATCACCATTAGTCAATTGCAGAAAGCAGCTTTACTTGGAACAGATTACATTCTGCAATGAGATCTTTGACATCATCCAACCTCAATATTTGGACATCAATATCAATATCTGGACAGCTGGATGATTGTGCAACCAACCATAACCATAACCATAACCGTAGCCATAGCCATAGCCATAGCCATACCCAGTGCTCTTTTTCTAAAAAAATGGTGCCGGAACTCTCATCTTGGCAGGCGCAGGAGGCGGGGTGGGGTGGGGGGGGTGCTGCTGCAGTCACAGGTGCGAAGGGTGTTTGTGGCGGGCTCCCCTCCCTGGGGCGCAGCTGGTGCTGTGGGAGCAGCAGAGCCCACTCTATATGGCGGGGCTGCGCAATGTGGGCAGCGGAGGCGGTGCGGGCCAGGTGATGTTTTAATCTTATGATTTTAAAAATATATTTTTTCTATTGTAAGTTTCCCCAAACCTCGCCATGTGGATTGTATACAAAGGTTCCCTAAGGGGAACCTTAGGGTCTTAATGGGTTTTACATTTTGATTGTTTTAATTGGGCAATTATTTAATCTTTTTTTAACTTTTGTATTTCTATTTATATGCCCTGTTCACCGCCCTGAGTCCTTCGGGAGAAGGGCGGTATAAAAATACAATAAATAATAATTAATTAAAAAAATATTATATAATTGGTAAATAAAGGTAGAACATATGTTAAATATACATCAAATGATAATATGTTTCCCTACAAAGTCAATTCTTGCTCAATGACAGACCAAGGAGTTAACTCGGAAAGGCAAGGGGAAAATCTAGAAGAGGTCTGTGCAGCTCTTCAACATCTTCATCAATGATTTGGATGAGGGGATAGATGGGGAACTCATCAAATTTGCAGACAACACCAAGCTGGCAGGAATAGCCAAGAGTCCAGAAGATAGGCTTAAGATACAGGAGTATCTGGACAGACTCGAACACTGGGCGCTATCTAACAAAATGAAATTCAATGGTGAAAAAAGTAAAGTTCTACATTTAGGCAGGAAAAATCAAATGCACAGGTATAGTATAGGTGGTACCTTGAGAAGAGCAACAAAGATGATTGGGGAACTGGAGGCTAAAACATATAGGGAACGGTTGCTGGAATTGGGTATGTGTAGTTTAATGAAGTGAGGGGTGAGGGGTGACATGATAGCAGTGTTCCAATATCTCAGGGGATGCCACAAAGAAGAGGGAGTCAAGCTATTCTCCAAAGCACCTGAAAGCAGGACAAGAAGCAACGGATGGAAACTAGTCAAGGAGAGAAGCAACCTAGAACTAAGGAGAAACTTCCTGACAGTTAGAACAATTAACCAGTGGAACCACCTGCCTCCAGAGGTGGTGAATGCTCCAACACTGGAGGTTTTTAAGAAGAGACTGGCCAGCCATTTGTCTGAAATGGTATAGGGTTTCCTGCCTTAGCAGGGGGTTGGACTAGATGACCTCCAAGGTCCCTTCCTCCTCCTCCTCCTCCTCCTCATCATTATTATTATTATTATTATTATTATTATTATTATTATTATTATTATTATTATTATTATTATTATCTTGTAGAAAGGAAAGGCCCCCACTGATAAATTAAAAATCTTTGTGGTCTGCAAAGGAATGCTGGTGGGCTATTCAATGATTTGGTGACTAGAGGAGCATCTACAGTGTTGGAGCTTGTGGTCATGGTAAGCCATGGAGGCACTAGGCAACATGACTTTCAGGGCAATGGTGGTGATTTTATTACTTTAAAAAAAAGTCTGTGCTCTGTCCAAGGGTGCTTGGTAGGCTGCATGTACAGGCCTGGTCTAGAATTTATTTTGGAGCATTCAACTATCTAGAGCAGGTATGTCAAACTCATTTTGTTTGAGGCAACTTTTTATAAAAGAATTGCCATTAATTTGTTTTAATAAAATATTTTAAATCAATTTTTCACTTGATTTCAAATTAAATGAATGAGATTTTTTTAGTACAATTGCCAAATGCAATAAACTGGTTTTAGTATATGTTACTGGAAGGAAAAAGCAATCCCTGCTGCGTTACTGATCCCAGAGAAGCATTTGCATGTATGCAGGTATCCTTAGGGTGCCATAGTTATGGATGAGATATATTGGTTGCAAAGTTGGCATTTCTGGATGTAATACAGATATTTTGGACTTATTTCTGTTTCTTTGCATGTTTGATATTTTTAAAAAGGCATATGCTACTGACTAAGCTTATGCACATATGTAACATGATTACTGCTTGTCCAAAATTTTACTATACAGATAATACCTCCAGAAATTATTTTAGCCTTTTTAATAAATGTTGTTATTGATGTTAAGCTCACCAGGGAAAACATCATATATTGTTATGTATATACTAGGTTAATTATTTAAAGACTGAAGTGCAACATAACTAGATTCTAAATAATCTATTTTTCAAAACACACAACAGTCCAGACAGTAAAAGTAAAGTCCAAATTAAGAATATTTCATTCTTAAGAATTGTTTAGATTCAAAATAGTTTTCAAGAGTGTACAAAAGATACTATTTTTTTCTAGAATCAGCTAAATTAGACATATTACATTGGGAAAAATGTTTCTCATTTCTTTCCTGTTACCTTTGATTTCATTGCAGAGATGTTAACATAAGAAATAGATTATTTTGTTATCTAATTTTACCTTCCAAAAGTCAGAAGCAGCTGAAAAATGTGAGGTTCTTTCCTGTTGGCTTTTCTGAATTAGCTGTTTTAGATTCTAAAAGTTTAGTTCCTAAAGAAGTAATCCTGTAAATAATTTTAATGTGCTCCTCTAGTGCAGGCTCTTTTATGACTCAAGGACTTCAACTCCCAGAATTCCTGAGCCAGCATGGCTCAGCTTGGAAACCTCTCCCTTTCCCCTCAGCATGGCTGGCTCAGGAATTCTGGGAGTTGAAGTCTACGAGTCATAAAAAAGAGCCAAGATTGCTAGCCCTGCAATAGGCTTAGGAAAACCAATAACGGAGCTGGGTTGTTTGTTTGTTTGTGTTTGTTTTTTGAAAAAAAAAAGTTCCGGAACGCCGTTCTGAGTGTTCTATGAGAAAAAAAGCCCTGGCCATACCAATAGCAATACTGTAACAATAACAATAACAATTCCCAACCCCCCTGTATATACATTTTCTAAATAAACCAATAAGGTTGAGCTTAATTTGAAGGAGACTTTACCTTTTCAATGTATTTGAATAATCAGTTTTGATGATCATTCAGGCACGGAGACCACTGCAATTACGTTGATGGAAATTGGTCTTCTTCTGGCTTATGTTGTGGTCAGTTTGGTGGGAATGGTCACTTCAAATGGGCACTTTGAACAGTTGCTAAAAGAACGTTTGTAACTCAAGGACTACTTGTAATTGATCACTCATGGAATTAAAAGATCTTTGTGAGCCCTGATGAATGAAAGGGTTCACGTAGGCTGAGCTTTTGCTGCTGGGGTTTTACTGTAATGCATAGAGTGGGACAGAATAAAGAAAAACAGAGTTGAAGGGACCTTGGAGATCTTCTAGTCCAACCTCCTGCTCAAGTAGGAGACCCTATATACTGTTCTGAACAAATGACTGCCCAATCTCCACTTTTGGAGGAAAGCTGTTCCACTGATTGATTCTTCTCACCATCATGAAATTTCTCCTTAATTCTAGACTGGATCTCTCCTCGATTAGTTTCCACCCAATGTTTCTTGCACGTCCAAGAAAAGAAAAGAAACTATAAATATTTGCAGAATATGAGCAGATGACTCCATTTCTGATTATATTATTTAAAAATGAAACTCTCTACAATCTTCCTCTTTCCTTTCTTCTTTTCTCCCCATTATAAGAGATCCTTGGTGGAGCAGTGGGCTAATGCCTCCTTAAGTAACACCAGCTGCCTGCAATTAGTGCAGGTTCGAGTCCCACCAGGCTCAAGGTTGACTCAGCCTTCCATCCTTCCGAGGTAGGTAAAATGAGGACCCAGATTGTTGGGGGCAATTAAGCTGACTTTGTAATAATGCCGCTTGGGGGGGGTGTGTGAAAGCCCTAATAAGCAGGCATATACATAGAATGAAGGCTACTGCTAAGCTTGTAAGCCACCCTGAGTCTTGGGAGAAGGGCGGGATATAAATGGAATTAAAATAAAAAAATAAAAAAAATAAATTCACATAATTTGCCTTCTTTGTAACATGCTACTATTGTTTTTCTTCCTCCTCCGCTACTTCTCCTTCACCTCTTGGAAATGTTCTTTTTCCTTCAATGAATTGGGTCTTGCAAATGTCTTCCTGTTCACATTCATAAGCCAATGGCTATTATCCATTGCTGACTGAGATGGAGAACTCCAGAACCTTTTTAAAAAAAAAGAGAATTATATCCATTTTTATTACATTTATTTATATTTCATATTTCTAAACCACCCACCCACCTCAAAGAGGGGCTCATGTCAACCTTCTGACTGTTTTCATTCTTCCTACTGTCTTGTTGTTCTTTGGTTTCTTTTTATGGGCTACCCTGAAATTGCCTTGTAGACCTCCAACTTTCCAAGCTCATTGCTTTGCCAAGTGATGTCTGAATTTCTGTTTGTTTCTTTATTTACAGAAAAGCACTTGACATCTATACAACTCTAAGGATGTAAGTGCTCATAACCTTGTGATTCTCACTTGAGTGATCAACAGAATGCTTGTTGGCAAAGAAACAGACTCTTTCCCGGCCTCTTAAAAACACAAACACAGAGATACATAGAAAGGTGCAAAGGTCAGTGTTTGAAGCAGATGGCCAGAAGAAAGAAGAAGCAGAGGTGGGTGGATGTCTGTTTTAATTGCAGCCATGCTGAAATCTGATTTTTCAAGGTTCAGACAGGAATGCATTCTCAAATAAGTTAACACTTTGCACTAAGCCATGGTTTCACCATGCTTTGTGGAATAATTCCTCCTGAACTGCAATTCTCCTGATGTCTCTCACCATTGATCAGTGTGGCTAAGGCTCACAGGACGTCGAGTTCACCAAAATTGGAAGAGTCACCCATTGCTTGTCCATAATCTAATGGACATTACCTGGCATGGCCATTTTCCCTTTGAAAATGGTTTGCTTTTGAGAAACTGAAGAAGCTTCTTGGATGAGAAGCAAAATGTTTTCAAAGGAAAAAACAACAAGAAAGTCCAGGTGCCTTTTGGAAAAAAAACAAAAACACTTTAGGGACAAACATGACCTGGATGATTGAAAAACTCAATTGTAGTGTATGCAGCTAAAGCATGCACAGGCTGTCAGCACAGCAGGAGGCGCGGGGCTGGACAGCTCCAGGCTATAACTGCAATTGGCGGGAAAGCCTGGTTTGAACGAGTTTGACAGCCCCGGGCTATAGCCAGCCCTGGCGGGAAGCACTGGCGGGAAGCCCAGGTTTGAATCCATTGGCTGGTATTCACCTGGGCAGGTATAAAGGTACACCAGGTAACTCCCTTTCCCCAGCTTCGTTCCTGACCGCAATAAAGAAGTCTTCTCACCCAAGCTGACTGTCCGTCTCTGTGTGTGACCACGCTATGTTACATCAATATACACTTAAAAGGGCATGTTGTTTTTCTCTGTGGTCAACCAGATTCTTCTGGGGTGCTCCCAAAGAGGGTATGTAGATCTCTGCCTCTCCTGAAGTTATTTGGAGATGCCTGGAGATGCTGAGTCTTCAAAACGAATAGCCTTTGACAGAGCTGTCCTCTAGGAATTTAATCAATCTCCTTTTAAATCTAGTTAATAGCTCTCACCATATCTTCTGGGGAATGAATTCCACTAGGTGATAAAATTTCCATTGGAGCTTCTAGCGCAGATAACATCAACAAGTTGGCATGCTTTATTCAACTCCCCAATCACCGGGGATTCTCAATGTTAGAAAAAGAAATAGAATTAGTTCTAGTTTATCTCCTGGCATCGGCCCTGGCTCTTTATCTAGTTATTCAGTCCAGAAAGAAATCCAGGGCACAGAAAGAGTTAAAGAAAAAGCTTGTCGAAACTTTGCTATTGGTGCCACAGAGCATCTCTCTCTCTCTCTCTCTCTCTCTCTCTCTCTCTCTCTCTCTCTCTCTCTCTCTCTCTCTCTCTCTCTCTCTCTCTCTCTCTCTCTCTCTCTCTCTCTCTCCATAGCTGCGTGCAGAGAGAGAAATCTGTGCAAGTCTCTCTACTTCTAAAGAAAGGGAAGCAGACAACCAGTGGGTAAAATCAGCTCTCAGTCGGCTGTCCGCAAGGCAGATGGATCTGTCGCCATTCCTTTGCCTCTGAAGGAGAATGTGCAGCCCAGCTGGAGAAGCGAGACAGCTAAGGGAGAAGCAGTGCCCGTTTGTGCCTATCACACTGCGAAGCACAAACATTCAGAAGGAACTCTACTTCAACTGTGGTCTCTCCGGAAAGTCAAATTTTCTGGATCTAGTAGCCCAACAGCAAAGATCTCACCGGTCTGGATGAGAAGTGTCTCTAGGACGATCTGTAAGAAGATACCTGTCTAATAGTTCCCAGGTAAGGTCCTTCAGGAGTGAAATCTTCTCAGATTCCTTCCAGCGGCGAAAAGTAATGGGTTACACTTCTTAAAATCTTCTCGCTCTACTTAAAAGTGTTTCAGTGTGCATTAGGTTTGCATGTGAAAGAGAGGCAGTGAGAGACCCATCTGCCAGGGAAAGGAAAGAAATGAAATACTCTCTCAAGAGATTTTTTTTTAAAAAAATTAAAAGCATGCATTAAAATATCAGTTTCCTGAATGGGGGAGGGGGGAAGGTGATAAGCCAGTTCTACCCAGTTAATTGATTGCAGTGGAAGGTTTTAATCCAAGCAGCAGAGCGGGGCAGCTGGCTTCGCATTTAAAACCTCTTGAAATCATATTACATATTGATCTGTTTTTCCTGGAGTTTTTTTTTTTAGGATAATCAGAATGTTCAGGGCTAAGCCTGTTTTAATTGTAGCCCTACATCATTGCTTGCTCACTCTTGCAGTTTTAGTCTCTCATTCTTGACTTCTCTCTCTCTCTCTCTCTCTCTCTCTCTCTCTCTCTCTCTCCACACACACACACACACACAAAACACAGACTTGGGTAATTCGCTTAGAAAAGTTAATGTTCACTCTGTTTGGGGAGCCTAGGAAATCCGCTCATCCAGAACTTTGAATCAGAGAATTTAATGAAGTTTCTTTGCCAAACGGAATGCTTGTCACTCAATCTCTGAAGCTCTGAATTATGGAGAAAACTTACAGTGGAAAATTGGATCAGGAAATAAAGAATTTAACTTCTGCAATTTTTTTAAAAAAAAAGCCATTTGGGCTTTCAGCTTCAGGCATTCAATACTTTGCTGACCTAAAAATCTGAACAATGTCCACTGTGCCCCAATGCACTTTATTAAGACACAGGGGAATCTAAGAGGTATACTTAATTTTAGTGGTAATCTTGATTCACCCACCCACCCCCCCGGCTTCTTCTTTTTATCCTCACAACAATCTTCTGTGGTGCCATGTTAGGTTAAGGAGAGTGCAACAGTGAGCATTTCCTGGAATGCCTGTGGTCATTTTCTGGGGCTAAACCATACAGGGGATATGACAATAAAATGGACGAGATCAGCAAATAATTAAAACTATCATTAGAATACAGAGGTCATTGGGCATTTCTTTTTGGGTATGTCAAGTCTGGGGCTGTCACAAAGAAGAGTGTGGTCAATTTATTTTCCAAAGCACCAGAAGGCAGGACAAGAAACAATGGATGGAAACTAATAAAGGAGAGAAGCAACCTAGAACTAAGGAGAAACTTCCTGACAGTGAGAAGGATTAACCAGTGGAACAGCTTGCCTCCAGAGGTTGTGGGTGCTCCACCACTGGAGGTGTTTAAGAAGAGACTGGACAGCCACTTGTCTGAAATGGTATAGACCAGGGGTGTCAAACTCAATTTCATTGAGGGCCGCATCAGCACTGCGGTTGCCCTCAAGGGGCCGGGTGGGTGTGGCCTGGGTGGGCGTGGCCTACTGGGTGGGCGTGGCTAGAGTACGTATGGCCTACTGGGTGGGCGTGGCCAGCTCTACATCGTTCGCATCAAGGGTGACTATGGGGGCCTGGGCAGGAGTGGGACAGATCTGAGGGTCTCTGGCAGAAGGAGGGTCTCTGGGCCAGGGCCAAGGCAGTGGGGGCCGTTCCCTCACTGTTTCCAGGATGGCTTCGTGGGCCACATGAAACTACTTCACGGGCCGGAACTGGGCCCCGGGCCTTGTGTTTGACATGTCTGGTATAGACTCTTCTGCTCATGCAGAGAGTTGGACTAGATGACCTCCAAGGTCCCTTTCAACTCTGTTATTCTACAGTGTCTTACGTTATGTTTTATTGAAGAAGCATCAGTGGTATTCTCAATATATTTAGCCTTGTTTCTTCCTTTGGTTAAATTATAAGTGATAATTTGACCACCAATTTTGGAGGAAATAAGATTCTTAAGTGCTGTTTTCTCCTCTTCTTAATTATGTCCATCTTTTAATCTCTTTCTTTAAATTTAGAAGTGTCCAATAGACATTTATTAGGCTGGGGTCATTTGCTTTGTAATCGTTGCTCCACTTGAACTCCAGGCGAACAGTCTTCCCACCAGGCCATCTAATTTTCAAAAATAGTATTTGTAATGAAACTTCTGCTGTAGCAACAATAGCCTTTTAGGATGAGACGGGAGCCTCTTTTTTAGGACATTCAAACAGTCATTATTGCAATTGTATCGTATGGCTGACATGGCTGAAAGTGAAGCCTCATTATTTTTCAGGATGGGGACGAAGGGGTATTTAATGGGATGTCCTGCAAATAGCAAATAGCACTTAAGACTTATATGCCGCTTCATAGTGCTTTACAGCTCTCTCTCAGAGTCAGCATCTTGTCCCTAATGATTGGGGTCCTCATTTTACCAGGCCTGAAAAGATGGAAGGCTAAGTCAACCTTGAGCCGGTCAGGATCGAACTCCAGACTGTGGGCAGAGTTAGCCTGCAATACTGCATTCCACCTGCTGTGCCACACGGCTCTTCCAAATACTCATGATTATAAGCTGGCGGTGTTTGGTTTTGGTTTTCGAGCATAGCGAGGCAGAAAAGAGAATGGAATGAACTTAAGCTTGGAAAAGGGGAAACCAAACAAACAAAAAGAGAACTAACATGCATCTATGGGTGGTCCTTAACTTACAACCGCAATTAGGACCAGAACTTCCATTCTTAAGCAAAGAAGTTGTTAAGTGAGCGGTATCCAATCTTGCAACCTTTTTTTTGCTGTGGTTATTAAATGAATCATAGCAGTGTTTAGGTAAATCATGTGCTGGATAAGCAAATACAATTTGCTCCATTGACTTTGCCTGTGGGAAGCTTAGGACGGAACAAAACAGAGTAACAGAGTTGGAAGGGACCTTGGAGATCTTCTAGTCCAACCCCCTGCCCAGACAAAAAACCCTATACCATTTCAGACAAATGGCTGTCCAGTCTCTTCTTAAAAATCTCCAGTGTTGGAGCATTCACCACTTCTGGAGGCAGGTTGTTCCACTGATTAATTGTTCTCACTGCCAGGAAATTTCCCCTTAGTTCCAGGTTGCTGCTCTCTTTGGTCAGTTTCCATCCATTGCCTCTTGCCTGCCTTCAGGTGCTTTAGAGAATAGCTTGACTCCCCCTTCTTTGGGGGCAGCCCCTGAGATACTAGAACGCTGCTATCATGTTACCCCTAGTGACATGGCAGGGAATATCACAAAAATTATTTGTTTGTTTGCTTTCTTTCTTTCTTTCTTTCTTTCTTACTTATTTACTTTACTTACTTACTTACTTACTTATTTATTTATTTATTTATTTATTTATTTATTTATTTATTTATTTATTTATTTATTTATTTATTTATTTGCTTCCCATCTTACCACACCATAACTCTGGGTGACTTACAATATTAAAAGATAGAACTGTATAAAACCTAATAATATAAACACAATATTATATATATATATATATAAAAATCAGCCCAGCTAAAAAGATGGGGAGGGAAGGAGGAAGTATAATGAAAAGGGAAAGTGGGGTCTGTTGTTAACCACCCTCTCCAAACCCACCCCCACAATCAAACACCCCCAATGTGAAACCTCCCCTTTGGAGGCCCTAACAGAGCCAGATCTTTAAGCTCTTAGTAAGGAGAGTTGGAGCTGACTTTACTCTGGGGGTTAAGATGTTCCAAATGGCTACCTCGTGACCTCGGGATGTTGTAACTATCATAAATAAATGTTGATCACATGACTGTGAGGATGCTGTCATTAGTGGAAGGACCAGTCGCAAGTCACTTTTTTTCAGCGTTGCTGTAACTACAAATGGTCACTAAACCAATGGTTATAAGTCAGGGACTACTGGGCCCATGATCAAAAAGTCAGCAAAGCAAGAAACTGAAAAAGACAATCTTGGGTATCCTGAAATTAAAACAGAAAAACAGAAGTTGCCTTTAAGGCCCAGGGAAGGGAAGATCTTTGGATTTGACATGACATTCCATTGCCCAAGTGACATTAACAGAAGTCTTCTTCGTGTGGTCCCTTCAGCCTTTAGAGAAAGGTTCTCGTCTGTCTAAACCAAGGGGTCTCCAAACTTGGCAATGTTAAGACTTGTGGACTTCAACTCTTCCTCAGCCAGTCATGCTGACTGGGGAATTTTGGGAATTGGAAGTCCACAAGTCTTAAAGTTGCCAAATTTGGAGATTCCATGCCTAAATCTACATGTTTTTACTGCCAAGTGTCTTCTATAATATAACGCACCACAAGTTGGACACCATCTATCAAATTCATAGTTGGCTTGCTTGAAAATACCAGAATGGGGCAGCTTTGATACAAAACAATGGGAATCACATCACTCCATTCCAATGATTCACAAATATCTCGTTATCCATGCAATAATTCTGTACTGTTTTTATAGTAGACAATCTCTTTTTGAGATTGTTAACAGGCTCAGAGCATCAGGCAAAGAAAGCCTTAATATAAAACTCAGAGTTTTTACAATACAGCACTGTTTTTGATTTATAATGTTAATACTGAATGAAGAAGGAGCTACAATTAGAACAGCATAAGTTTATTATGTAGCCAACTGGAATTGTCAGCAATTGTGAAGCAGTCCATTAGAAATGGGAAAATGGAGAACCACTGCAGAACACAAAGTTAATTGAAATGTCCCTTAATTAACTCAAGCCGCAGAGTTTAGAAATAAAATACAGTACAAAGGTTTGAAATTAGAAGTTGAAAAAAGCACCACTGTGGTTGCTCACCCTGAACTTAAACTTAACTAATGCTTACTTTTCTGATGAAGAGCAAAGATTCTGATGAAAACCAGCCCAATACTGGTACTGACTAAGCCTTCTGTGGATATAACATTAGTTGTGCAATGCTGTTGACTGAAAAATCCCTTCCAAAGCTCGGGTGTGTTTTTTCTTTCAAGGAGAAATGAGTGGTGGTGGTGGTGATGATGATGATGATGATCTGAGTCTTCTATTTCACAGAGCAAGCAAAACCTTGGGAGAAGACGACTGTCCACGAAAAGAGCTTTCCTATGCAACATAAAGATTTATAGTGCCTCCAAGCATTGATCTCATACTCCAATGTATGAATCCAACAAGGACTCCTTTTTTCAGACTGTGTAAAAAAGTAGCAACGTGTTTATGAGTGAGTGGAGGAGAATGGACAAGGCCTGAGTAAGCAATGACTGAACTTGTTTTTAGACACCATGGAAATCTTACTGGCCGTGCTCACCCACACCCAACACTGGCTACAGAAGCAGCAACCGCAGATAAATATTCTAACTTGTATATGTACGTGGGGCTGTTCCTGACCCTGCTAGCAATCCTGCTCATTTTT
This sequence comes from Vipera ursinii, assembly GCF_947247035.1. Lineage (NCBI taxonomy): Eukaryota > Metazoa > Chordata > Lepidosauria > Squamata > Viperidae > Vipera > Vipera ursinii. The sequence goes on from NC_139525.1 coordinate 14,616,907, forward strand.
CTGTTCACGATGCTCCTCCGCTTAAAGCATGTTATCTCTCCCATCACCACATCTCCAGAGAGAACGGAGAACACCCAGGAGTTCACAGATGTGGAAATGCATACCAGGATTCCCAGTCCTTAAATAATGGGACACAATAGGTTGCAGAGAAAGGACATGTGAAGATGCATCTTTTGGTTCATTGGATGAAATGTGGGGACGTTGTCCACTGTTGGCCCAGTTGAAAACTGTCCAGGCAACTCAGGCTTCAGGACAGCTGAAGGCTGCAAGGCTGCAATGGACAGAAGCAGGACCTTGGGGGACGGTTGTGGAGGCGTACAATAGACACAGGTTTGTGGGTTCAGGACCACAGACAGCAACCAAAGAATGCATTCCTTGATCCAGTTCTGGCCCAAAGCAATTTACAGCTTTTTATAGTCTGGCTTAGATTTATTTTAGCAGCTCTGCCTCTTCAAGGCTTGACTCATATTTTTAAAGGATCATCACCAACATCTTGAGTTGGGAGGGAGGGGCTATAGTTTTGCATTTGGAACTGTACTCTTAGTTAGAAGGGTAGCGATCTCGTTGAAGGTGGCTTTTCAAGATCTTCTGGAGGCCTAGATCAACCTAAAGTTGCCCTCCAGTCTCCCAAAGCAGCAGGATTGCATTGGGATTCATGGAAGGAGTCACAGGGTGTGGAGAATCTCACCTAAAAAAAAGGGATATTAAAAATTTCCACCAAGTTTTGCTTATCCTTAGGAGTTGCACGGGCATCCGCTGTGATGTTTCATGCAACCAGGGCTTTTTTGGTCATAGAATGCCCAGAACGGAGTTCCGGCACCTTTTTTGGATGGAACCTTGTAGGCTAGGCAAGGCTGGTTGTATGACATGTGTGAGTTCCGGCACCATTTTCTTTTACAAAAACAAAAACAAAACAGCACTGCATGCAACCAACTCTCATGCGTGCAAATACATGCAAACTGGTAAGACACCTTTACATAACACTAAAAAACATCCCAACACTAACCATTTTCACTTACGTTTTCAAAGTCTGGGGCAGTTTATATTGGTTTCCTTGGTGAATTTCTGGATATGCATTTTTTAAAAGATTATAATTTATGGATGATGGATTTCCTGCTTAAGTTTGTCTCAGATGTATCTTCTAGTCCATGATACAAGTGCTAATGGCAGTTGATGCATAGTTGGTCCTTGGAGGGTGTGTGTGTGTGTGTGTGTGTGTGCCAAAAACAAGGAAAGCAAATCCTGCCTGGTTTTGCCCTATGAGATTTACAAATTTGGGTTGCAAAATGAAGACCTGCTTTCCAGCCAAAAGATTTGGGTCCAAACATATAACTACCATGCCCAAAATAGTTATTGCTGACACTTCAAAATGCAGGAGCCAAGCCCATTTTGGAAAGTGTGGCTTCTTCTGGTCTAATAAACAGATTCTACAAGATTGATGTATATTCATCTACATGAATGCTAGTATCAGGATTGGAATGAAGAGTCCATGTAGTTGAAATAAGATTTTAGTAGACACCGATTACCCAGCTGGTCCCTATTAAGAAACAAAAAAACGAAAACGTATAATTGAATTGATCTCCCCCCCCCAACCAGGGTTATTAAAAATGAAAAGAAAAAAAATAATAAATACAGATAATAAAGTTAAACCAATTAAAGGTAACAAAGTTAAGCCAAACTTATCATTAAATCTAGAACTAAAGAAACATTGACCCATTTTCTCATTTTTTAAGAGTATAGAAACTTTTTTAAAAAAACAAAAAACCAGAGAATATACTTATATCCTGGATCCAATCCTTAAAATAAATGAAGTTTCTTTCTGGTTATGTAAAATCATCTTGTTAACCTTGCTTGAGAAAAAGTAACTGGCTCAAGGTCACCCAGCTAGCTTTGTGCTTAAGGCAGGACATGATCTCATGGTCTCCTGGTTTATAACCTCGTATCTCCTTAAGTTCAACACCAAACTACCTCTTACTTTGCCTTTGAGTCAGTCTAGATTCATGAACAAGTCTACGCAGTTTTCTTGGCAAGATTTTCAAAAGCAGTCTGGCCTTGCCTCTTCCCTACGGCTGAGAGAGAGTGACTGGCCCAAAGTCACTTAGTTAGCTCCCTATGTAAGCCAGGATTCAAATTCCCAGTCTAGTGCCATTAACCACTACCCCAAACTAGCTTTCTTCAAGGTTAGTAGGCAGTAAATTCTGTTGTCATCCTAACTGTTAGGTCGTATTTTCATTAGGCACCAACGTAAACTATGACGCTGGCCACATTACAGGAAACCTATGCAGATCCGAGCAAGGATTGGGTTTGAGAATATGAGTGATAAAAATGCTTAAAGAGGGATCCAACCTAGAAGTAAGAAGACATTTTCTGACAGTCAAAACAATCAGTGGAACGGTTTTGCCTCCAGACGTTGTAGGTGCCCCATCACTGGAAGTTTTCAAAAAATAAATTGGACAGCCATTTGACCGGGATGATATTAGGTCTCCTGCCTTGAGTAGGGGGATGGACTAGAACAGGGGTCCCCAACCCCTGGTCCATGGACCAGTACTGGGCTGCGGCATGCCAGCAAACGGTCCGCACAAACAAGCAAAGCCCCATCCGTGGGATGCAGGCAGCCCACAAAACCATGCATCCTCCAGTCCACGGAAAAACCTCTCTCTACGGAACCGGTGATCCCTGGTGCCCAAAAGGTTGGGGACCTCTGGACTAGAAAACCTCTGGGGTCCTTTCTGCCCTGTGATTCTCTGTTCTATGTTTTATCAACCCAGAAAAATGATAAAACCAACAACTAGTAGTGTCTCTACTTAGGGATTTCTAGGGCCTTCTCCAGCCCATGTACAGATGGATATGTACAGAGTTCAGCAGAATGAGGAAAGACGTTGATGAAGTCTTTCGTTGACCTCACCAGCCACGTGCAGGTAATCCTCGACTTACAACCACAAATTTCCGTTGCTAAGCGAGGCAGTTGCGAAGTGAATTTTGCCCCATTTTACGACCTTTCTTGCCGCGGTTGTTAAGTGAATCCCTGCAGTTGTTATGCTAGTAGCACGGTCGTTAAAATGAATCTGGCTTCCCCATTGACTTGGTTTGCCAGAGGGTTGCAGAAGGGGATCACGTGACCCCGGGGACGGTGCAACCGTCATAAATATGAGTCAGTTGTCAAGTGTCTGAATTTTGATCAGATGGGGATGTTACAACGGGTGAAACATCAGGGTGAAAAATCTTCATCAGGCACTTTTTTCCAGTGGCACCGTAACTTCAAACGGTCACTGAGCGAACTGTCATAAGATGAGGAGTCCCTGTACTTTCCTCAGAAGGAGGTGACTTTATAGCAAATTTTACCCTGCATATAACGTAGATAGGTCTGGTCTAGAAATAAACTGCCGGGGGAGCCTCCTATCATAGAACATTTATCTGCCAGGATCCTTGTCTCTGCGGACTTTGAAATTCCCCAATCCAAGGTACGCTAAAATTAGCAACTACACATGTCTCAGCTGTTGTAACAAGAACACATATTCCTCCAATGTGTCAAAAACAGTGGTGTATTTTGTTAGCAGATACACGGTGGGGTTTCCCCCTCCCCCTGTAATTCAGGGTGTTGCTTCCCCTGTGAGAGTTTGGGGTAATTTGTGTAAGAGAGAGGGGGGGGGGAAAGATACAGCTGCTCTTCATCTGGGATTGCAGCAATTGAATAACGGAAGAGCTGGAAGGGACCTTGGAGGTCTTCTAGTCCAACCTCCCTGCCCAAGCAGGAATCTCTATACCAGGGGTCTTCAAATTTGGCCCTTTTATGACGTGTGGACTTCAACTCCCAGAATTCCTCAGCCAGAGTGCCTGGCTGAGGAATTCTGGGAGTTGAAGTCCACACGTCATGAAAGGGCCACGTTTGAGGACCCCTGCTCTCTACCATTGTTTTGATAAGTTCCCACATGGCTTTGAGTTCCTTCAAACTGAGAACCTGACGTTCAACATGACCAAACAACCCCATCAAAGATACCTAATGCTAAGGATTGTGAAGGAATAAAGGGCAGAGCATGTAATTTTGAGGAACAGAAGGAAAAGTCACCATCAATAAACCAACCGTTAGATAAGAGAAATTGGAGTCTGGGCCAGAAACTTAGCCCAATAAAAAGCATCTCCCTAGTTCTCATATATAGGGACGCAGTGGCTCAGTGGGTTAGGACACTGAGCTTGTCAATCAGAAGGTCGGCAGTTTGGTGGGTCGAATCCCGAGTGCCGCGTAACAGAGTGAGTGCCTGTTACTCGTCCCAGCTTCTGCCAACCTAGCAGTTCAAAAGCATGTAAAAATGCAAGTAGAAAAATAGGGACCACCATGGTGGGAAGGTAACAGCGTTCCGTGCGCCTTTGGCATCTAGTCATGCCGGCCACATGACTACAGAGACGTCCTCGGAAAAACACTGGCTCTTCGGCTTTGAAACGGAGATGAGCACCAGCCCCTAGAGTCGGAAACGACTAGCACGCATGTGCGGGGGAACCTTTACCTTTAACCTTAGTTCTCATAAAGCAGGGGTCTTCAAACCTGGCAACTTTAAGACTTGCGGACTTCAAGTCCCAGAATTCCTCAGCCACGTGACTCTTTCTTTCAGCCAGAAAGGACTTCTTGTCTGTCCCTTTTTCCTAGGTCAGCAACCTTCCCAGCATGGCCCCTTCCTGTCCATTCTCTGCCACCATCTCCCTTTTCCTAATGCAGCACTTTGAGTATCAAACAAACAACGAGCATCGGGACAACATTTTCATGTCAAAATGCATCGAGTACCAAATTTGATGAGTTTTGAAGCAGTTGAGTTCAGAGGCACCACTGTATTTTTCTAGAACTGACTTCTAGGGTCATTCAATCATTGTTATATCAAAATAATAAGGACAGAAGTTGCATTAGTTCAATGATGATTGGGTGATGCTAGAAAAACACTTTAAGTCACTTGTGGAGAAATGAGCCCAATTTAGTAACACAGAATCAAGCTGTATTGATCATGTCCCAAACACCACATCTGATAATGGCAGTACATTGATAGTACTTTGGTAACATTCTGATCAATTCATCCTTCCATATGTACTGCTGTTCCTTTAAGACCTATATTTCTTTCCATATCTCCATCTATAGCAGGGGTCCCCAACCACCAGTACCGGGCTGTGGCCCGGTACTGGGCTGTGACATGCCAGCAACTGGTCCACACAAACAAGCAAAGCTCCATCTACAGGATGCAGGCAGCACACAAAACCACTCACCCTCTGGTCCATGGAAAAACCTTTCTCCACGGAACCAGTCCCTGGTGCCCAAAAGGTTGGGGACCTCTGGTCTATAGCACCCCAATTTATATAAAATTGACATGAAACTATGGGGGAAGCACGTATAAGACCCTTTCATGTGATTTGGCGGTCAATTACCAAAAGATAATAATAGGTACTATTTAGCCAAAACATATCACGTATCTTGCATATTGTATTTATCAAGATATCTTGAAAATTGATTCAATGTACAACATCTTTAATGTCACATTAAATCTGATCTTAAATAGATTGCACTGATCAGCGTATACATATTGGTATTGATAAATAGCAATAAATTAAACACCATTGACTGTGTCGTGTTAAGTTTTTTTCATTTTTACCAAATACAGGTAGTTTACAACTTACAACCACAACTGAGCCCAAAATTGTTTGTTGCTAAGTGAGACAGTTGTTAAGTGAATTTTGCCCCTTTCTACAGCCTTTCTTGCCACCGTTGTTAAGTGAATCACTGTAATTGTTAAATTAGTAACACGGTTGTAAAATGAATCCGGCTTCCCCCATTGACTTTGCTTGTCAGAAGATCCCCGGGACACTGCGACCGTCATAAATATGAGTCAGTTGTCAAGCATCTGAATTTTCATCCCATGACCGTGGAGATGCTGCAATGGTGATAATTGTGAAAAACTCATAAATGTCCCTTTTCAGTGCCGTTGTAACTTTGAATGGTCGCTAAACAAACTGTTGTAAGGTGAGGATTGCCCGTTCAAAATTAAGGGCTCTTTGTGAAATGCAGCAGGAATATCCTAATAATCTTGAGCTCCTTGAGGGGCGAAAAGTTGCAAGGTAGGTCAAATCACGCAATCTTCTTGCTAGCCCGTGAACTGATCTTGCCCGAGTATAAATGACGGGGGGAGGGGGAGTTTACAAGCATATTCTTTCTTCACTAAGCATGCTGGGAAAACTGTTTTATAATTGGCATTCAAGATTTTGAGAATTACCTGAGGAGAGTTGTCTTTTATAGGACGCTGGCTTTTTTCAGCACACAATTCACCTCGTAATTAAGACAAAAACGGTGGCTTAAACCCCTGGTGGAGAGTAAACATTCTAATTGGTGATCATTTGTACCATGCAAATCCACCGGGATCACAATCCAGCCTTCTTGACTACAGCAGCTTTCGGAGAAGAGACCAAAACAGGCAAAGATGCTTTTTTAGATGATCAGACCATCCTCTTCTAACCCAAAGATGCTTTTTTCAAGAGGCAACTGGGCTTTCTTATTTTGCTGTGAAGACGTTTCGCTTCTCATCCAAGAAGCTTCTTCAGCTCTGGGCTGAAGAAGATTCTTGGATGAGAAGCGAAACGTCTTCAGAGAAAAACAAGAAAGCCCAGTTGCCTCCTGAAAAAGCATCTTTGGGACAACTATGACCTGGATGACCTGAGAATCTCCAGAGACATCCTCTTCTAATCTGGTATCTTCATAAATTAGGGGGCTACAACACACACCATCCTAGGATAATAATACATATAACACGATGTGATAAATGAAGTTGAAACTCTAGAAAGAGTACTGAGAAGAGGAATAAAGATGATTAGGGCAGCGTTTCCCAACCTTAGGAACTTGAAGATGCGTGGACTTCAACTCCCAGAATTCCCCAGCCAGCATAGCTGGCTGGGGAATTCTGGGAGTTGAAGTCCACGCATCTTCAAGTTCCTAAGGTTGGGAAACGCTGGATTAGGGGACTGGAGGCTAAACTGTGCTATGAACGGTTGCTGGAATTGGAGATGTCTAATTTATTGAAAGAAAGAAAAAAAAAGGACCAGGGGTGACATGATAGCAGTCTTCCAATATCTGAGGGGCTGCCGCAAAGGAAGAGGGGGTCAACCTAGTCTCCAAAACACCCGAGGGTAGGACAAGAAACCATAGATGAAAGCTTATCAAAGAGAGATCCAGCCTAAATTAAGGAGGAATTTCCTGTCAGTGGGAACAATTAATTAGTGGACTGTTTCTGCCACCAGTGGTTGTGCGTGTGCCATCACTGGAGGTTTTAAGAGATTGGACAGCCATTTGTCCAGAATCATATAGGGCAGGGGTAGGCAACCTTGGCTCTTTTATGACTCGTGGACTTCAACTCCCAGAATTCCTGAACCAGCCCTGCTGAGGGGAAAGGGAGAGGTTTCCAAGCTGAGCCAAGCTGGCTCAGGAATTCTGGGAGTTGAAGTCCACGAGTCATAAAAGAGCCAAGGTGGCCCACCCCTGATATAGGGTCTCCTGCCTTGAGCAGAAGGTTGGATTAGAAGACCTCCAAGGTCCCTTCCACTTCTGCTATGCTATATTTTGTAGACAATGACATGACGTTCAGTTTATATGGGCTGGGAGCCCTTAGAAAGGATTGTCGAACCTGACATTTTTGTTTATGTTCACTGAGCCTTCTATTATTATTATTTTTGCCTGTGAATGTCAGAAGTTGCACAAGCTAGTAATCATCTGGAATACTGAGTTTGGGGGCAGAAGGGAATAAGACATGAAAGGGGGCAGCAGAGAAAAAAAGAAGACATTCCTTCCTTACCAATGGGAAAGGTTCTCCCAATCCCTCTTTGCAAAAATTTACAGCATCAACAACGGCCATATTAAAATTTTGGGAAGTTGCTTGGAGCGGTGCCCTCTCATCTCCTTTTTTCAGAGGCGAGTCTTCCCCCAAAGGAAGTATTTCTATGCATTATCTGCAATTACTAGTTTACAACTGTGCCTTTGGGGCTCTTATGGCGTCCAGAGGTATTTTTTTTATAACAGTGATGGTGCTGGTGGCTTTTGTTTTGCAGCACCCTTTCAATTAGAACTAAAATAATCAGAAGGGGGGTTAAAAAAATGTGGGATACAAATCTTACCGCTTCCAAGGGAAACAGCCTAATTGCAGGTACCCTATTGGGAAGCCTCAAATATGGCGAAATGACTTCCATAGACGTGGGAGAAGATTTTGTTGATGATGAAAAGGAACGTATGTGCAAAGACATCTACTTTACTTGTTGTTGTTAGTTGCGAAGTCGTGTCCGACCCATCACGACCCCATGGACAACGTTCCTCCAGGCCTTCCTCTCCTCTACCATCCTCTGGAGTACTTTACTAGCATTTGTCAAAGGCACCCTTGATTATTGCTCAGGCCTACATACGAGAATCTAGTCAACTAAAGGCCAGCACTAAACTGGCACTAGATAAGAGTCAGTGGAACTCAAGAGGTGTCAGACGTAGACTGTTTATGAGAACATAAGGAGTTGAGGCTATTTCCTCTCTTGACTCCACCCCTCAGGCTCTGACTATCCTTCTCCTGAGTCAAAAGTCACCCAGGAAGTGTTTGAGCACTTTGTGGTAGGAGATTCTAGCAAAGCTTCGTTGTATCATTAGTCCCTTTCTCACTGGCCATCTAAAAAGCACTGGGAATGGACTGGACAATGCCATCAACATTTGGGATGGATGCTGTCTATAATCTGGGATCAGCGTTGAGCTCTGTCAAGGAGAAAGCCTGCTTTCCCCCCCCCTGTCATTCCATCTATTGAAGCAGTATTTCTCAACGCTGGCAACCTCGAGATATCTGGACTTCAACTCCCAGAATTCTCCAGCTGACAGAATTCTGGGAGTTGAAGTTCACACCTCTTAAAGTCGCCAAGGTTGAGAAAACACCGTATTGGAGGATTGACGTAAGGGGAATTTGATGGGAGGACCATGCTCACATAACATGGCTGCGCGAGCGAGCACAGCAGCTTCATACTTCATTGGGCAAAAGTAGCCCTCTTCTGACCCAGTGCTGACAGAATTATGGGGGTTCCACAAGTGCTTATGTGGGATTGAGCCAGTTGCACACAAAGAGGAGGGGCAGGTCGTACAGTGTTAACACCTTGATCAAAAACAATCTGCATCTCCTGAGTGTGGCGAGGGCAATGGCGGCGGGGCATGGCATTGAACCTCCAGGCTGTTGTGATTCAGGGTCAGCCTGTGGGTTCGGCAGTTGGGTCAGACGATTCAGAGGAGGAGGAGGGGGGTGTTGGAGAGCTTGCTGATGAGGCTCTGCAGAGCCCTCAGCCAGGCCCCTCCCATCTGGTTACGACGCAGACCCAGCTGTGTGAGCCTGACAGTGTGGATGAAGATGACCCACAGCTGGCCCGGTTCAAGGACGCCCGACGCAGGAGGCAGTCAATCAGGAGTAAACAGAGGAAGGCAATGGGGCACCTCGGAAGGAGGCAGAGAGAAGCCACACCCTGAACTGTTTAAAAGGGAAATGTGTGGGAGGGCTGGTTTGCTGAAGGCAACCATTTGAATAGCTCCTGTTTCATGGTTTGTGTCTTGTTTTGCTCTGTTTTATGTTAATAAATTTGGCAGGCTTAGTTCCAGCCTCTTGCCGTTTGTAAAGGGGTTTATTTTATTTTATTTTATTTTAATTCCATTTATATCCCGCCCTTCTCCGAAGACTCAGGGCGGCTTACAAGCTTAGCAGTAGCCTTCATTCTATGTATATGCCTGCTTATTAGGGCTTTCACACAAACCCCAGTGGCATTATTACAAAGTCAGCTTAATTGCCCCCAACAATCTGGGTCCCTGCCTTTTCTGCAGGGCCGGTAGTAGGCTGGTACAGAACACAGGCAGCCTCAGATATTATACAGATGCCTTTACCTTGGTTATGGAAAAAACAAAACCGGCCAAAAACACAGCCTGCCCTCGGCTTGAACATGCAATCCTGGCAGCTAATGAGCACCTTGGGGCAAGTTGTTTATAAACAGAAAACAATCAAGATCTTGAAACGTATCCCCAGCTGAACTCAGGGGCATGCAGGCGCTCCCAAAGTCAGGCAGCTCTGCTTCTCTGCGGCAACTCCAGCCTGACTTTATTCTGTTTTTAAAGATAGAAACCAGAGCCAGAGAATCGGCCCGAAGCTACGAGGTGGTGGGAACTGGGTATGTGTAGCCCGAAGGTCTTCAAACTTGGCAACTGGAAGACTTGTGGACTTCAACCTGGTTGGCTGAGGAATTCTGGGAGTTGAAGTCCACAAGTCTTTACAGTTGCCAAGTTTGAAGACCCCTGGGCTAGCCTATCGAAGAGAAGGGGTGGGGGTGGGGGGGTGGGGAGAATGAAAAGTGCCTTCCTGTACTTGAGGGGCTGTAACAGATATTAAGAGCTTGACTTAGTCTCCAAAGGACCTGAGGGCAGGACAAAAAGCGTTTGGTGGAAGCTCATCAAAGAGAGAGATGCAACTTAGAAGTAAAGAGAAACTTCCTTACTGAGTGAGAACAACTAATCGATGGAATACAGATGGTCCTCAACTTACAACGGTTCATTGAGTGACCAAAGGTACAACAGCACTGAAAAATGTGATTTATGACCGCTTTTCACAGTTACGACCATTGCGGCATTCCCACAGGATCCAAATTCAGATGCTTAGCAACTGGTCCCTGTTTACGACTGTTGCAGTGTCCCAAGGTCACATGATTCCCTTTTGCGAACTTTGGACAAGCATGGACAAGCAAAGTCCATGAGGAGGTCAGGTTGACTTAACAATTGTGCTCCATCACTCCATAAAAAGTGGCCGACTGCAGCTTCCAAAATGCTACTTGGTGTGCAAAAGGTTGGCTTAACTGAAAGCAATACCCTGACTTATTCCCTTGTGATCGTGGTTTGAGCAGGTCACACACACACACACACACAAAAAGAATTTGTACCTTCTGGATGCTTAAGACCTTGTGTTGCCACACTTTTATTATTGCTGACTTAGAAACACCGTTGGGTCCAGAAAGTCAATGGGGAAGTCAGATTCGCTTTACAACTGAACCACTGCAATGGTTCACTTAACAGCTGTGGCAAGAAAGGTCGTAAAACGGGACAAAATTCACTGCACAGTTGCCTCGCTTAGCAACATAAATTTTGGGCTCAGCGGCAGTTGTAAGCTGAGGACTACCTATATCAGGGGTGTCAAACTGCTGGCCTGCGGGCCGGATGTGTCATGCCGAAACCGTGCCCACCCCATTGCCGGCAATGGAAAAAGTTGCGATACATCGCGACACGTCCCGTGACGTGGCAAGTTTGACACCCCTGACCTCTATTAACAAGTTTAAACGTAGAGCTGGTGACGACTCCTGCGTGGATGCCACTTCCAGAAGTCCATTCTGGGCCTGGGCAACAAAAAATTAGCTACCGGTTCTGCCGAAGTGGTGCGAACCGGCTGAATCCCACCACTGGTTTTGCCCCAATTTACGACTTTCCCCTGACATGTTTGTTAAGCCAATTACTGCAGTTGTTACGTTTAATAACACCGTTGTTAAGTTAACCTGGCTTCCCTGTTGACTTTGTCAGAAAGTGGCAAAAGGGGATCATGTAACCTCGGGATGCTGCGACCATCATAAATAGGAGTCAGTTGTCAAGTGTGTGAATTTTGACCATGTGACCCTTCGGATGCTGCAACGGTCGTAAGGGTGAAAAATGGTCATAAGTCACTTTTTTTTCAGTGCAGGTGTAACTTTGAACTGTCACTAAACAAACTGTTGTAAGCTGAGGAGATCCTGCACTTTCCTCGGGAGGCGATCACTTCGTAGCAGATTGTACTCGGCATACAACCTATCAGGGATGTAGGTTGTAAGTCAAGGACTGCCTGCGCAGCTGAGAAAACGAACAAATGCAACACCAAACCGATCAACCCAGTTTTCTCATTTGAGGCCCAAACAACCAAACTCAGATTACCCTACTTCGGTGGCGTTGTGCAAAGGCCCAGCTTTCCAAAGAAGGCTGTGATGCTGAGAAAGACAAGAGGACGATCAGCGTGATGGGCGGACTCCGTTAAGAGTGGTAATGAGCGCGCGTCAACCCAGGGAAAAATCTATCTACGTGGCCGCGAAGAGTCAGTCCTGGCTCAACGGCACGTCGTTTAAAGACCCGGTTGGATTTTGGATAGGATTACTGTCAAAGGATCGAAGCCGCTTGGCTGCAGCGTAAGCTCAGTGGAAGTTGTCAGTTAATCAGAGAGTACGTTTAAAATGTCCCTTTTACACGACATTAAAAATATGGCAGAGATTAGGTTATGTGTGTTATCTTTCTTAAATGCACGGTTCTTAAGGAGGATTAAGCAAAATAACTTGCAGCCACAGCACATTAAGAGGCGAAGATCAGCAGGGTGAGCAAAAGCCCCGGCAAAGGCAATCAGAGATTGTGACATAACATTGCCCTCATTGGCGTGTTAAGACTCAACTTCCTATAATCAGCTTATGTTTTCTGAGATAAGTTTGTACACACAGAAGTTAGCTAACAATATTCCCCCCCTCCCCACCCCATCCCAACATTTCCGGGCTGTACGTACACAAGCGTCCAATCTCTTCGAATACAACTCCAGCTACAAGCAGCTCGTGAGCAAAGAACCTGGCTATTTACTTGTGAACTTTAACCTTCTAGTGCCATCTCGAGCTGAGCTTGCTCATTCTGCTTTGCCATAATGTGGCTTTCGTGTTTTCGCTCAGTCCTTGGAAAAGAACTAAACGTATGGTTTAGAACAGGGGTCTCCAACCTTGGAAACTTTTGAAGACCTGTGGATTTACCCCTCCCAGAATTCCGCAGCTAGCCAAGGCTGGAGAGCCCTAGTTTGGAAAACAGTGCGAAGCCAGCTATATACAGTGTGAATTTGCTAAGCTGTGAATGCATTTTTGTTGAGCGTAAGGTGTGAACTCAGCCTCCTGCCTCCCAGGCCGCTTCTTGGGAGAACCGGCTGTCAGACCCGCCACAACTTAAGCCTCTCAATAGAAAAGATCCTTGGCCCCATTTGTTGAGAAAGGTATAGCTGAGAAAAGTCTATTGTAGCATTGCAAAGCCAGAACTGAGAATCGTGCGCCAAAACCCCTGCCTTCTACTTTTCCCTCCCTTAACTGTCACTCGGTGTCCACCCCAGTTGACCCAACTAGGTTCAGGCAAGATGTTTTTGTAACGGTCGGTCCAAGCACGGTTTGGTATGTAGCTCTCTCCTCCTTCTAGCTGGGTGACCTTGAGGCAGCATCTCAAAGAGATTACAGCACTTACTTTCGTTTCCCCCCAAGTCTTCCCCCTTTCCTTCCCCACTCCCCAAAGTTCTAAGCCAGTGGTGGCGAACCTTTTAGAGACCGAGTGCCCAAACTGCAACCCAAAACCCACTTATGTATTATTGGGTGCTGGGTGGGCGTGGCCCATTGGGTGGGTGTGGCCAATTGGGTGGCTGCGGTGGTAACGGCAAACTGGGTGGGACTAAAAAGTTCAATCAATCAATTCCAACTTTGCGAGATCTTATTTTTTTCCCGCGAGAAGTTGAAATTGATTGATTGAGTGAACCTTTTTTTTTTTGCACATGGCGGCGGAAGCCCAAAGCGAAAAGGTTTTATGAAACCCATCTGAAGGCCTAGGACTGGGGCGATGGCGCATGTGCCCACAGAGGGCTCTGCATGCCACCTGTGGCACCCATGCCATAGGTTCGCCACCATGGTTCTAAGCAGTTTGTCATCGCCTAGCAGCAAGCACAAGCAAGCATAAGGTGGCAGCTAAAATACCAGCTTTTCAAAATGAGTTTCGGGAAAAAAACCTAGCCTCTTCTTTTTCCCCTGGTATCTGCAAAACAAATCTGACGTGCAGAGCTTAGCACAAAGAGAAGTTGGAAGTAAGTCATGACCGATTTTGTGAGTTTTTTTTTTTGCCACAGTTGCTAAGAGAATCACAGCAGTCGTTAAGTGGATCATGCAGTCTTTAAGCAAATCCAGCTTTCCCCATTGACTTTTGCTCCCATGGAAGGCCTTTGAGGCCTAGTCTGGACTTCCAGAAGCAGTGTGTATTCAGCCAGTTCTCTGAACTCAGCAAAATCTAGCTACTGGTTCTGCCAAACTGGTGCAAACTGGCTCAATCCCACCACTGGAGATAGCTAAGGGAAGGAGAAAGTTGAACTTAGGGATTTGGCATGCGGTTCTCAGTTCTGGCTATGCCTTGACTTCTAATAAAACTACAGGCAGTCCTTGACTTACAACCTACATCCCTGAGAGGTTGTATGCCGAGTACAATCTGCTATGAAGTGATCGCCTTCCGAGGAAAGTTCAGGATCTCCTCAGCTTACAACAGTTTGTTTAGTGACAGTTCGAAGTTACACCTGCACTGAAAAAAAGTGACTTATCACCATTTTTCACCCTTACGACCGTTGCAGCATCCGAAGGGTCACATGGTCAAAATTCACACACTTGACAACTGACTCCTATTTATGATGGTCGCAGCATCCCGAGGTTACATGACCCCCTTTTGCCACTTTCTGACAAAGTCAACAGGGAAGCCAGGTTAACTTAACAACGGTGTTATTAAACGTAACAACTGCAGTAATTGGCTTAACAAACATGGCAGGGGAAAGTCATAAATTGGGGCAAAACCAGTGGTGGGATTCAGCCGGTTCGCACCACTCCGGCAGAACCGGTAGCTAATTTTTTGTTGCCCAGGCCCATAATGGACTTCTGGAAGCGGCATCCACACAGAGAACCGGTTGTTCACCTATTTGAATCCCAACACAGGGCAAAACTCACTTAACAAATTTCTCACTTAGCAACCTAAACTCTGGGCTCAATTGTGGTCATAGACTGAGGACTACCTGTATGCCTTTCTCCACAAACGGAGCCAAGGATGGTTTCTCTTTAAAGATTTAAGTGGTGGCAGGTCTGACAGAGGCTGAGAAACAAACACTGAGACAATGGAACGGTGCTGAAAGTGAAAATTTCATTTGTTGCCTTTGGAAATTAATATGCAAATCCTTTTGTTTGACCATAAAGCTAAGACTATTCATGCAGCTAATCCTCGGCTTACAATCACAACTAAGCCCAAAATTTCTGTTGCTAAGCAAGACAGTCGTTAAGTGGGCTTTGCCCAATTTCGCAACCTTTACTGCCACCATTAAGTGAATCACTGCAGTTGTGAAGTTAGTAACCTGGTTGTAAAGCGAATCTGGTTTCTCTATTGACTTTGCTTGGCACAAGGTTGCAAAAGGGGATGCATGGCCCTGGGATAAGGCAGCCGTCATAAAATGCATGCCAGTTGCCAAGTGTCTGAATTTTGATCACGTAACCATAGGGACGGTCGTAAGTATGAAAAATGGTCATAAGTCACTTTTTAATAAACTATAAATCTGGCATTATTGTAAAACTAGGTGTTTTTAAATTGGAACCCGGAATTCGCGCGCCGCAGGGTGATATGTATGCGTCTATTTTCATATCTCTATAACATCTCGGCATTTCAGGTCTTAGAGCGACCCCCTTCGGCGATCTTTCGTCCCGGAAGTGTGGCCGCTCTCGGGGCCGTTCCAGCCACCACCCTCTCTATCACCGCTCCGCCTCTTCGTCGGCCATGAAGTCCGTTTTCGTTACCGTCGGCACCACCAGCTTCGACGACCTGATTGCGGCCGTGACGAGCCCCGAAGCGACCCAGGCAAGTCTTCCGAGACCATCCTTCCCGCTTCCCCGACACCGTCTTTGAACGCTCGCGCCCCGCCTGAGAGCAAACAGCCGGGCGACGAAAGGACGGAAGAAGCCAGGTTGCGCTTCTTGCGTCACTTCCTGTGCCTTTTCTAGACACCGGCCTGCCTTGTCTCTATGGTCCCTCTGCATTCCAACCTGGGATGGATTTTCTGCCCCTTTGGAAGTTTTCGTGCGTGGGGAAATCCTGGTGGGGAAGGAGGGGAGGAGCCGTGCAATTCTCCTCCGAGTCCTCTCTGTGCAGGAACTGGAAGGAAGCCGCTTGAATTGGCCAAAGAGATAAAATAAATTCAGAAAGCAGATGGAAGGGGACCCTCTTAAAAGGGAATCCCGGTCCAGACAGGCGCGGCCAAAAGGGAATCCCAGTATGGAATCGATCGATCGATCGGTCTGTCTGTCCGTCCACCCACTCACCCACCCACCCACCTGTGTGTACTCTCTCTCTCTCTCTCTCTCTCTCTCACACACACACACACACACACACACACACACACACACACACACACACACACTTGCTTTTCTCCCATCTCCCCTACAAGGTGATTCTGGGCAGCTTACAGGTTATAAAACAAGTAAAAAAATAGTTTAAAAAATTGCAACATTATTGCTCCAGAAGGGTGTCCCAGCGTCCGCACTGTCAGACAAGCGCTCTCTCTCTCCCTCCCTCCCTCCCTCCCTCTCTCTCTCTCTCTCCAAAGCAAGTCCTGGTGAGGACATGAGGGCTCAAAAGTGTGTGCACGAAAGCAAGATTATAAAAACAAAGATAAAAAGAATAGTTTAAAAATTTACAACGTTAATGCTCCAAACGGGAGTCCCAGTGTCTGCACGATCAGAAGCGAGCCCCAAGGCGGGCGTGCACAGCCAAAACTGAATCCCAGTATGGACATGAATGCACAATCAAAAGTGGGCTTCAATATGTGCATGCAGGTTCAAAAGTGAATCCCAGTGTGGACATTTTATTTGTTCAATTTTTATGCCACCTGTCTTCCCCTACAAGGTGACTCGGCAGTTTATTACAAATTATAATTTATAAAATGAGATTATGAAGCAAGAAAAAATAGTTAAAAGATAAAAACATTAATGCTCAAAAGTGAGTCCCAGTATATGCATGATCAGAAGTGAGCCCCAAGGCAGACATGTACTGCCAAAAGTGAGTCCCATTACGACCATACACAAGCAAAAGTGAGCACCAAGGCACGCTCGTTCAAAAAAAGAGTCTTGTTCTGAGCCTGATTAAACACTGCATCTATGCTCTGTGAATTGTCCCACTAGCACCAGCCAGATTGACATTGGTCAGGGCTTGCCTGTTGGGGAATTTTGGGAGTTGAAGTCCACATAGTTTAAAGTTGACAAGATTGAGAAACACTGGGTTAAAGAATAGGCTGCCTCCAAAGATTTTAATCCCTGGTGACGTCCTTTTACCAATGTTATTAAAGGTCATCAGGAGAAGATTCCTCAGAATGATTCCATACTTGGATCACATATGCAATCCTAATTTCCTGTACTATGACCATGTTTGTTGATTATCTCTTTTTGTATGAATTGTTTTGTTTATGAAAAGTAAAATCCGTTTAAAGAAGGCCATCTACATGCTTTGCAGATGCTTCTGATGTAAATGTGGATATAGCATGCTCTAGTGGAGTGTATTGCTGTGTGCACTTTGTCAGAGATAAATCCCACAAAGAGATGACGGCTGTATTTGCTGGTTTATTTGAAATCATTCCTACCAAATGCCGCTGATGCACACGATCTGGCTGGGTACAATGTTAGAATGCATTGTGCTAAAATTGAAAACGGGATACAAGTTATGGAACAGTTAAAGTGTATACTCCAGGAGTCATGAGTTGGTCTCAGTTCATGCCATAAAATTCATCCCTAAATGGCCCTAATGATTTTAACCATGGTAACACAAACGACAAATCTTTTTGTGGGAATCTCTCTCCTAAGAAAATGTCTGGTTGCCTTAGCTGGGTTTTCCAAAAATGTTCTCAGGAGTCAGGGTATTCACAGAACATGACAATCAATCAATCAATCAATCAATCAATCAATCAATCATCAAAATAGCATTTGCAACTGTGCAATCAAAGAGCCACCTGTTTTTTTATGTCCTCAAGGTGGAGTTTTGCTTGCCAGTTTGCTTGCAAGGTGCAGCCACCACCTTGACTGTTTTGACCACATGCTGCAGACATCCCTTGCTGGAGTATAGTTTGACAGTTCAGTCTTTAATACACTTACTCAGAAACAATCTTTGCAGGGTTCCATTGCTCTTTATATAATCTTATCTTACATAATCTATTTTATAGATCAACTGAAATAGATAATCAAATAATAAGGTACTTAGGATTGCAACGGCCCTTCCTGTCCTTATTTATTCTGTTCTGAAAATTCTACCGCTTCTTAAAACGACTCAGTCTACGATTTACATTCCACATAAATCTAAAAGGTGATGCTTTGCCTCTGATATAAGTGCACGCCTGCTGAATTGATTGCCAGCAGGAAAGCAGGTGGCCAACCTGTCATGCAACTTAAGATCAGATGGTGGAGCACAGCATCGCTTTTAAGTCTGATGAGAACGTTCACTTTCTTTCAATCAACAGTTGTCTTTATGGCTGGCTATTCGCCATGCGCACAGTGGTTGGTGGAAATTATAGTCTAACATATTTGGAGGAAACCAGCCTTAAGAGAAACAGTTCGATGTGGCAGTTAAAGCACCAGGCTGGAAACTGGGTGACTGTAAGTTCTAGTCCTGCCTTAGGCAGAGAACATAGAATAATAGGGCTGGAATAGGGCTGGAAGTCTTCTAGTCCAACACCCTGCCTGTGGCAGGACATCCTATACCATTCTGGACTTTCTTTGGGTTTGATGGAATGGATACACGTGATCATAGAAAGAAGAATAGAAGTTGGAAGGGATGCTGGAGGTCCCCCAGTCCATCTGCCCACCTAAGCAGGAGACCCTATGCCATTTCAGACAAGTGGCTATCCAATTTCTTCCTAAAAACTTCCAGTGTTGGAGCATCCACAACTTCTGGAGGCAAGTTGTTCCACTGGTTAATTGTTCTGTCAGGTAATTTCTCCTTACTTCCAGGTTGCTTTTCTCCTTGATCAGTTTCCATCCATTGTTTCTTGTCCTGCCTTCAGGTGCTTTGGAAAATAGGTTGGCTCCCCCCCTCTTCTTTGTGGCAGCCCTTGAGATACCGGAAGACTGCTATCACGTCACCTCTAGTCCTTCTTTTCTTCATGAAGCCACCTGGGTGAGATTGGGCCAGTCCCTCTTTCTCAGCTCTGGGAAAGTGACAATGGCAAACCACTTTTGGGAAACCTTGCCAAGAAAACTGCAGGGACTCATCCAGGCAGTCTCCAGGAGACAACGCTGCTTCAAAGTCACACAAAAAAAACCACCCCAAACCCCAAAGCCAATATTGCCTTAGTAATCTTTTTCTCTCTCACCATAGGATACAGGAGCACAGTGGTCAATAGTCCGTCATGCACATTTTTCTCATCTTGGAGAGAGAAATATATTCACCTTTGCAGCTTCTAACGAGTTTGTATTTGTAACCTCAGGGAGAATACACTTTTCTTTCTGATTGTAGGTTTTACAGGATCTCGGCTATCGCAAGCTCGTCCTTCAGGTTGGCCGGGGCAAAGAATGTCCAGATTCATTTAGCACAGCTGCACTTACTCTGGAAGTGTTCAGATTCAAGAGCTCACTTTCTGAAGACGTGAAAAAAGCAGATCTGGTCATAAGCCACGCAGGTAAGGCATCCCAGTACAAACATCCAGTCTCTTTTGGCCACGCTTTGCTCACCCCATTGAAAAGAGCCAAGAAGAACATAGGGAGATAATTTGTTTTTATATGTGGACAAGTGGGTAATTTACTTACGTCCTTTATTTATGTAATAAGAGCCTTGGTGGAGCAGTGGGCTAATGCCTCCTTAAGTAACACCAGCTGCCTGCAATTAGTGCAGGTTTGAGTCCCACCAGGCTCAAGGTTGACTCAGCCTTCCATCCTTCCGAGGTAGGTAAAATGAGGACCTAGATTGTTGGGGGCAATTAAGCTGACTTTGTAATAATGCCGCTTGGGGTGTGTGTGAAAGCCCTAATAAGCAGGCATATATACATAGAATGAAGGCTACTGATAAGCTTGTAAGCCGCCCTGAGTCTTCGGAGAAGGGCGGGATATAAATGGAATTAAAATAAAAAATAAAAAATCCCACCAGGCTCAAGGTTGACTCAGCCTTCCATCCTTCCGAGGTAGGTAAAATGAGGACCCAGATTGTTGGGGGCAATAAGCTGACTTTGTAATAATGCCGCTTGGGGTGTGTGTGAAAGCCCTAATAAGCAGGCATATACATTGAATGAAGGCTACTGCTAAGCTTGTAAGCCGCCCTGAGACTTTGGAGGAGGGCGGGATATAAATGGAAATAAAATAAAATAAATAAAAATAAATGTAGAGTAACTGCCCCCTGGAAACGAATGTGAAGGTGGGATTTAAAAGAGAAATGTCTTACATTCAAGGGACAAGATGAGCTACAGAAATTTTTATTGCATTTATGGTCAGGGATTAGCTATAAGCAGTCATGAATATGTCCGCAACCTAGCAGAGCCCAAACAAATTCTAAAAAATCTAAGAAAGGACTCCGTTTCTTCTGTAGCCTTAGCCAAGCAAGTTATAGTCCAAGATACGGATTTGTGCATTTTTTTTAAAGCAAGGCCCAACTGCTTTAGGTATAGGTAGAAGCCATGTCAAAGTTGTGCACGTTTATTTATTTATTTTATTCATTTTATTCATTCATAACATAAAATGTGAAAATACAAAAAAAAGCCCAATAGGGGACAACAGTAGAAAAAAGGGAAACCAAAAAAGGTGTGAAGAAAGGGAGGGGAAGTGTTCTGTACCAGCCTGCTACCGGCCCTGCAGAAAAGGCAGGGACAACCCCTTTACAAACGGCAAGAGGCTGGAATTAAGCCTGCCAAATTTATTAACATAAAACAGAGCAAAACAAGACACCAACCATGAAACAGGAGCTATGAAACAGGAACTATTCAAGCGGTTGCCTTCAGCAAACCAGCCCTCCCACGCATTCCCCTTTTAAACAGTTCAGGGTGTGGCTTCTCTCTGCCTCCTTCCGAGGTGCCCCATTGCCTTCCTGTTTACTCCTGATTGACTGCCTCCTGCGTCGGGCGTCCTTGAACAGAGCCAGCTGTGGGTCATCTTCATCCACGCTGTCAGGCTCACACAGCTGGGTCTCCGTCGTGACCAGGTGGGAGGGGCCTGGCTGAGGGCTCTCATCAGCAAGCTCTCCAACACCCCCCTCCTCCTCTGAGTCGTCCGACCCAACTGCCGAACCCACAGGCTGACCCTGAATCACAACAGGAAGAAACAAAAGGCATCGACTTCTGACTCCGTTGCAGTAAAATCAGACACTGAAATCAAATCTCAACTTTTCACATTTCTGTAGTAGTATGCACTAGCCATTTCTGTATCGGCAAATCAGTCTAATCGGTAAAACCCAAAATCACGATATCATTTTTTTCCACCTCAAGCGCAAAGTCCAGAAGCGGTTTCCAAGTAAAAACAAAAGTACTTATGTTCTTTTCTTTTATCAGCTCAGTCAGCTTGGCCGTCTCTGCTAATTCCATCAGCTTTTGTAACCATTCATCCACGGTGGGAATTGAGGCCTCCTTCCACATTTTGTGCCTAGAGTGTCACTGCACGTGCTTTTTTTTGTTCGTCAGAAAAGTTCATTTCTTAACTGTACATTTCCCCTGCTTTCTACACCTGTTGTGATAACTTATTTGGTAACCATAGTGAATCCCATATGACCAGTTATGTTATGGTTTCAGACTGGTTTGTGCGCATGTCTAGAAAAAGTTTCTCGCAGTTATTCTTTATTGTCTTTCACTTTGCTGTTACTGTCTGTTACGTTAGGATGTAGTCAGCTAGCTCTCTTTATAATATATATTTAGTTTTTATATTTTTGTAATTAAAAGGTATTTAGTAAGATTATGTGTCGTGTTTTATTTCCTTCCTTCATGCACATCATGCATCCTCTGAAGCACGGTCCTTCGCCCTCTACTAAGGTGATTTATACCTTGACATAGAGCAGACACGTCGAACTCGCGAGGTCACATGACGTCGCCCAACGTATCAGGACAGTTTGGCCATTGCCAGCAAGGGGGTGGGCGTGGCTTCCGGATGACGCATCCAGCCCTCGGGTCGAGAGTTTGACACCCCTGGCATAGAGCAATCTTGCTGCAGGCACCATATATAAAATCAGAGTTCCAAATACTTTTTTTCTAGTTCTTTATCCGTTAGACCCAGAAGGAAGGTTTCTGGTTTAATCTTTGTGTTCACTGTAAGAATTTCCTGCATTAATGTATGAGACCTACTCCAATATTTCTTTGCCTTATCACAAAGTTGTCCATGTTTATTTACTAGATTTAATACCTCCTTTATTTTGCACAATTCAAGATGGCTCCCTCCTCTTCCTCACTATAACTGTGAGGTAGGTTTGGCAGAGGGAGAAAGTGATTGGCCCAAAGTCACCCAGCTTGACTTTCATGCCTATGACAGGACTAAAATTCACTGTCTCCTAATGATTGGCCAAAGTCACCCAGCTGCCTTTCATGCCTAAGGAGGGACTAGAATGCAGAACCTCCTGTTTCAAGCCTACCCCTTTAAGCCCTAGAGTCCCAGGGGTAGGCAACCTTGGCTCTTTTATGACTCGTGGACTTCAATTCCCAGAATTCTTGAGCCAGCATGGCTCAGCTTGGAAGCCTCTGCCTTTCCCCTCAGCATGGTTGGCTCAGGAATTCTGGGAGTTGAAGTCCACAAGTCATAAGAGAGCCAAGGTTGCCTACCCCGGCTCTAGACCAAACTGGCTGTCACTGTTCATGATCAAAAAAATTCCCCCCTTCCCCCCCAATTTCTTTTAAGACAAACATCCAAAGGTAGGTGCTTTCTGGAGCATCTGCTGATTCATTACAAAACCCTATCCATCTGCACTTATAAGATGCCTGGAAGTCAGTTGTCCAGGAATGGTCCCTGTAATATAGTAGCAGTTTTCCTTAAAAGAATGCAACCATTTTAGAATCCCTGATCCACTTGTCCTTATCAACTGGCATGTTCCAAAACATGTCTGGGACTAAAACAAAGACGTGAGCAGAACCAGAGTAAAACCAAAGCATAATTCGACTTAATTTAATCCTGTAAATAAGGTCAATCCCGTGGCTATTGATTAGTTTTACCCTTCTGTGACATTAAATGCAACAGTTAGAAAGCAAAAGGGTTCCCTTGGTTTTTTGATTTACTGAATGATTGAAGAAAGGAAAGGAAAGGAAAGGAAAGGGGAAAGGAAAGGGGAAAGGAAAGGAAAGGAAGAAAAAAGAAAATAGCAAGAAAAAAGAGAAAAGAGAAAGAAAAAGGAAGAGAGGGAGGAAAGAAAGGAAGGAATGAAGAGAAAGAAAGAAAGAAAAAGAAAGAAAGAAAGAAAGAAAGAAAGAAAGAAAGAAAGAAAGAAAGAAAGAGAATATTCACAGCCCGAGACTTTTAGAGGTAGACGGGGTACCTAGGTCAAACACCTCTGACCTTTATTCTACAATAGGGGTCTTCAAACTTGGCCCTTTTATGACTTGTGGACTTCAACTCCCATAATTCCTTATCCAGCATGCCTGGCTGAGGAATTCTGGGAGTTGAAGTCCACAAGTCAAAAAAGGGCCAAGTTTGAAGACCCCTGCATCTACAATTTCTCTTCAGCTCATGAAAGAATGTTTGGTTCCCATTTTTGCTGGACAGGCGCTGCTATGTCAAGTAGAGTGATCCAGTTCTGGTTCTTTTGCTACAGGAGCAGGCAGCTGTTTGGAAGTTTTGGAAGCTGGGAAACCTCTCCTGGTTGTGATCAATGACAAACTTATGGACAACCATCAGTTGGAATTGGCCAGGCAGCTGCACAAAGACGGACATCTCTTTTACTGCACAAGCAAGTATGGATTTTCATGACCTCCTTGAGATGTCCTTGGCTCTTGAGTCCATCAATGAAGGAGCACAGCAGTTAGATGCTTTTTAGGTCTTCAGTTTCACAGTTGTCAAGGATGGTGCTTTAGTTATCTTAGGATCTGAACTAAGCAAAGCAGATATATCTTTTTTTGTGCTGTTGCCATGGGGTAATTCCTTAATTTTATTTTTTTTATTTCCTTTAGATATTTTATCCACATGTTATTATTTTAACAGATAACTCAAGGAAGTGAATATAACTCACGTTCCTTCCTCCTATTTTCTCACAACCGTGTAAGGTAGGTTGGGCTGAGAGAGAGCGAGTGGCTTTCATGCTTTCTGGAAACAGTTTTGAACCAGAGATCCTGTGAAGCTTCTCCTAAACCAGTAATGTAATAAATTTCTTTATCCTGAACCCACACTATTATGAAGAACCAGAGCAGTACATGAACTCTTAATCCTAACTCTAGTCAGGATATAAATATTCTATCGTTTAGTAGTGATAGCTTGTCAGGATTGTGTATTTCCTAATCAAACCGGTAAAGCGAGGCTCTTTGACATTTTCTTGTTCCTTTTGTTCAGTTTGGGGGAAGAACCAATTTTCAGTTTTGTCTAGAGTCCCAGAGGTAGGCAACCTTGGCTCTTTTATGACTCGTGGACTTCAACTCCCAGAATTCCTGAGCCAGCATGGGGGAACTATGGCTCCTTCATGACTCGTGGACTTCAACTCCCAGAATTCCTGAGTCAGCCATGCTGAGGGGAAAGGGAGAGGTTTCCATGCTGAGCCATGCTGGCTCAGGAATTCTGGGAGTTGAAGTCCACGAGTCATAAAAGAGCCAAGGTTGCCTACCCCTGGTCTAGACTCTAGATCTGGCACCCGGCATTGCTGAACTAAAGTGCTCCGTCTAGATTTGCCAACTTCTTGCAAGTCCTTTGCCTATTAGCTGGGAGCTGTCCATGGTGCCCACAGGGACCATTCTCTGGACCAGCACGTTGGCTGAGGAATTCTGGGAGTTGAAGTCCACAAGTCATGAAAGGGCCAAGTTTGAAGACCCCTGCTCTGGACTTTCTTATCAGTCTGCCCTCTTGTGGGCATACAGCACAGCTCCTTGTTCATTTGGAATGGATGTTCTTCTGCCTGCTGATCAATCTCACAGAGGATTTCATGACGATCTTGTCTTCTTCTGCTTCCTGAACTGTTAGAAGGAAATGGCTGGAAAGTTTCAAAGAGATCCAGATAATTTCTTCCAACCTAACAGCCAATTTGTTTTTAAAGCGATGCCAAACCCTCTGTGCCATGGTGTTTTGGACCCTTGAGTTTTTGAATATAACCGATGGTGTCTTAACTGTATTTGGTGCACTATTTTAAAACTTTGTGGAGAATATAAACAGTATCCATTGTTTTAAAATAATTCTAAAATGCATAAGGAACAGTCTTAGTATGCTAGACTATAGGAAAATCAAGATATATATATCTGAGAAGCATTTCGTGATGATTTTGATAGGTTATGATGAATTTTCTCTTTTTTCCATAGGACCCTTGTGGAGATGCTCAGATCAATGGACTTGTCTACTCTGAAGCCATTCCTTCCTGGACAACCAGAAAAATTTGCTGCATTCTTGGACAATGTGATTGGAAGCTAACTATGTCGGTTATAACAAAGAGCTACCATAATTGAAACTGGCATAAGACCTCTGCAAGTTTACAACAGTATTTGTCACCTCCAATGAAATTAAGAATTAAAGCATTCAGCAGGGTGTTTTTGTGTGAAACCAGCTGATGTTTTTATACAGCATCCTGTAAACCTAAAACAGAGATGAGAATATGCCTTGCCTGTCATATAAGGCAAGCAGGCCCTTGGCTTGATTCACAGTGGACAAAGTGCCCAAACCAATCTGTGTTATGATATTTATGTTGTGTAAACTCAGTCTCATTCAATAAAACATGATTAAGCAGGATGATTTCCTACAGTAGATGAACCAAACACACGAGTTGTGACTTAGGCCATCACGGCTCGTTCAGCAAACCATAATGATCAATGTAATAATGTTTCCTTTATAAATTCCATCAAATTAATATGAATAGCCAAGAGGTTCCCATGCCATTTAAACATCTAAATCCTGTCATCCTTATACATAAAAATACACAAATTCTGTGCAATCTATAAACCCTTCTTCTCTTGATAAATGTTTTTGTAATTCTTCAGTCTGTTCACATTTTCACAATTTGATTTGGGTCTTTTTTTCTTGGGGACCATTAGCCCCACTCTGTGGTTGGACCTAAATACATAAGAACCTCCAAGCTAATCATTTTGCTTGGTCAGTTGGTTGGGTTATTGGTCATATTTGAAATTACATTTGCTCCCTGCCAAGAGATGGAGAACCTCTTTTAACTGCCCCATGGTGGGACAGTCAGCAGTAGAATTACTTATTTTGTGTTTTTTCCTCATTTTTTCCAGCCATTCCTTCTTCCTTACACTTCTGGGACTTTAACAGGTAATTACGGTTAAAGGTAAAGGTTCCCCCGCACATGTGTGCTAGTCATTTCCAACTCTAGGGGTTGGTGCTCATCTCCATTTCAAAGCCGAAGAGCCAGCGCTTGTCTGAGGAAGTCTCCGTGGTCATGTGGCCGGCATGACTAGACGCCAAAGGCGCACGGAATGCTGTTACCTTCCCACCGGAGTGGTCCCTATTTTTCTACTTGCATTTTTACGTGCTTTCGAACTGCTAGGTTGGCCGAAGCTGGGACGAGTAACAGGCGCTCACTCTGTTACGCGGCACTCGAGATTCGACCCGCCAAACTGCCGACCATCTGATCGACAAGCTCAGCGTCCTAACCCACTGAGCCACCGTGTCCCTTAATTATGGTTAGGGTAAATCTTTTAACTCAACTTACTTTTAAGTTCAAATCTTAGACTGCCTGCTGCCTGCAAATAATAATAACAATAATAATAAAAAGTTGGAAGGGACCTTGGAGGTCTTCTGGTCCAACCCCCTGCTCAGGCAGGAAACCCTATACCATTTCAGACAAATGGCTGTCCAGTCTCTTCTTAAAAACTTCCAGCGTTGGAGCATTCCCAGCTTCTGAAGGCAGGTTGTTCCACTGGTTAATTGTTCTGTCAGTTGTATTTTGTTCAAATACAAGGGGTAAAAATTCATAAGCTCAGCATGCCAGTGGAACATTCTACTTATGGATGTTGTGGGTTGTCCATCTCTGAAGGCTTTTGAAGAAATGGTTGAATAGTCATCCCTTGGGGGATGATTTAATGGGTTCTCCTGTCCACTGCTGAGGGTTACACTAGAACAAATGGTCCCTTCCAACTCTATGATTCTATAAAGGTAAAGGTAAAGGTTCCCCCGCACATGCGTGCTAGTCGTTTCCGACTCTAGGGGCCGGTGCTCATCTCCGTTTCAAAGCCGAAGAGCCAGCGCTTGTCCGAGGACGTCTCCGTGGTCATGTGGCCAACATGACTAGACGCCAAAGGCGCACGGAATGCTGTTACCTTCCCACCGGAGTGGTCCCTATTTTTCTACTTGCATTTTTTACGTGCTTTCGAACTGCTAGGTTGGCAGAAGCTGGGACGAGTAACAGGCGCTCACTCTGTTACACGGCACTCGGGATTCGACCTGCCAAACTGCCGACCTTCCGATCGACAAGCTCAGCGTCCTAACCTACTTCTAATAATAACTGCGTATCAAGGTATGATCTACAAGTGAACTTCAAGGATGAAACAAAGGACAAAGAGGAAATATGTTCACGAATGGAGCACTAGTTAATCACTGATTTGACTGGCTTTTTAAAGAGACTTCAAACAGTCAAAGGTTCCGTTTCCCAACATGGACCAGCCGCTCTATTCTTTTTTCTTTTCTTTTTTTTGAAGTTCTAGTTTCCGTAACACCACTTAAAAAGCTTTAGTTTAAGCCAGGGATAGGCAACCTTGGCTCTTTTATGACTAGTGGACTTCAACTCCCAGAATTCCTGAGCCAGCTGGGAGTTGAAGTCCACGAGTCATAAAAGAGTCAAGGTTGCCTACCCCTGGTTTAAGCTATGAAGATTTACTTTCCAGGAATTTTTTTGCCCCGTCACATTTAATCTTCACTAGGACCTTCTGCGATGTCAGATGATTTGGTTTCAATGTTGGACTGAGTTGTACAATGTTTTGGGCTTGGTTTATTGCATTGAATTAACCCCCCACTCTATTTTGTAACGTGTGCTTTTCAGATTAAATAGAGCTAAAACAGGTGAGCTGCAAAAAGGTGGATAATTACAGCTGAACTGCCAAAAATTCATGCTCTTTTCCACCATCTAGTGATTGGACTGATTTTGCAGCCCAAATATGGCAAATTGTGGCAGATGTGTGAATCCAGCTGATGTCCTTGCAAAACACGATTTATGCCTTAGTGCAAGGGCGGGCAACTTGATAACCTGTGGACTTCAACTCCCACAATTCCTGAGCCAGCCATGTTGTTAAGCATATCACTTGTTGTTAAGTGAATCAGATAAGTTACATGAATCCAGCTTCCCCCATTGACTTTGGTGTCAGAAGCCAGCTGGGAAGATCACAAAATGCCAACCACAAGATCCCTTTCATGCTGCAACTGTTACAAATCCATGCCGGTTGCCTGAATTTGGATCACATGACTGTTGAGATTCTGTGACCGTTGTAAGCACAAGAAGGACCAGTCATAAATCACTTTTTTTTCCAGTGCTGTTGTAACTTTGGTCACTAAATTAATGGTTGTAAGTCAAGGACCACCTCTCTCTGATTTTTAACTCTTAGGAATGGCCATGGGGCCCTAACTCTTCTCCTCCTTTGGCCTAAGATCAAGCAGGAGTCACTGGCCAATTATGGGAACCCAGGTCCAAGTCCCTGGAGGACATCAAGCAGAGAAAGCAACAGGTGACAACCCAGCACGTTGTCAAACAGCTGTCTGCAGATGTTGATAAACCACGGCTAGCAAGCTGAGCTGGCTGAAGCATTACGGTCTATGAAAATATTACAACCCCTTTTACTTTAATTTAGCATACACTGCCTAAAGTTATTTTACAGGTCCCCGTTTTTTGCATGTAATCTCCAATCCACGGAGAGATCTGGTAACTGTCTAAGCAATTGTCCAGTTAATTACAGGTAAACGCATCGTGGGAACCCAGCGGCTAGGTCAGGGTGTCTTTGTGCAACACCTGGAGCCTTCATTAACCCACCGGAACCCCCACAACAAACCAAGCTAATTCACTACCTAATCACAGAACGCAGAATGTTAGTGCTGGAAGGGACCTCAGAGGTCTTCTAGTCCAACCCCCTGATCAAGACAGGGGACCTTATATCCCATCCCGGTCAAGGTCTCCAGTCTTAAACCAGTTTTGGCCAGTCAAGCAGACCTGGACCACAGAGATTCCCCCCCCCCCGACACACACACACACACTCCATCTCCCTACAGCAGCGTTTCCCAACCTTAGGAACTTGAAGATGCGTGGACTTCAACTCCCAGAATTCCCCAGCCAGCATAGCTGGCTGGGGAATTCTGGGAGTTGAAGTCCACGCATCTTCAAGTTCCTAAGGTTGGGAAACGCTGCCCTACAGTCAGGACCACGAGGGGCTTCCTTCGCCCTCCAGCCCCCCCCCCCAGCCCCCCCGCTCCCCTCCGGCCAGCCACGAGCCTGGCATCTCGGCCACCCGCGACGCGCCTCGTGGGAAAGCGAAAGCGGGCTGCCGCCACGTGCCGCCTCCCCACGTGAGCCGGGCGCGCGCTTGGCCCGGGCCAGATTGCCGACAGCTGAGACGACTCCGGCCGCCGCCCCTCCCTACCCCACCCCGCCCCGCCCTCGCCTTGAAAGAGCCGGCTCGGACCACACCCGCCTCCCCGACCCTTTGCGCGCTGCTTGCCCCCCGCTTCCTCGCTCTCTCTCTGCCCGCTTGGGTGCCCCCCCATCCCCACCCCGGGGCGCCTTTTCCTGGGCTTGCGCTCCCCGCAGCCTCACCTGCCTACCTGCCTACCTGCCTCTCTCTCTCTCTCTCTCTCTCTCTCTCTCTCTCTCTCTCTCTCTCTCTCTCTCTCTCTCTCTCTCTCTCTCTATCTCTATCTCCCCTCCCCCACTCGCCTTGGCCATGCAGAAGGGCTGGAAGAAGTACTTTGGCCAGAAGTCCCTCAGCGAGGTGACCATGGACGAGTACCTGGGCAGCCAGGGGCTCTACCGCAAGCTCACGGCCAAAGACGCCACTTGCCTCTTTCGGGCCATTTCCGAGCAGGTAAAGCCCGGGCTGGCCCGTGGGGATGCCCCCCTCCCCTCCCCTCCCCGGCTCTTGGCTCCGAGTACGGCTGTTTTTTTGGGTGGGGGCTGAAAACCGCGCCTCAATAAGCCGTGGCTACGCCAAACGCCCGCGAGCAAAGGCCGAGCCCCCCCTCCCACCTTCTCTGTTGGGTTTGGAGGGGGGGTCTCTTTCCAAGCAGGGTAGCGGCCAAGGCAGAAGATGCAACCGACTTAGACCCCTTCCCGCTGCCGACCATCCTTGGCTTTAAGTGAAAGTCTGGAGTTGTGGTCCTGGTTTGCTCAAAAGGGGTTGAAGGTGCTTCCCCCCCCCCTCCACGTAAGGGGGGGCTTAGCAGGTTGCCTTTTAAAGGGGGAAAACCTTATCCCGGGCTAAGAAGTAGTCAATGAATTGGTTGACACGGGTAGAAGTATATATGGTAAGGTATATGGATGTGTTAATGCAGCCAGGTGAAATGGTTCCGCTGCTGCTTTGTTCTAAAACGGGCCTAACTTACAAGCAACTTTTTAAGCAAGCTTGGTTCCGGCAATGGGTTAAACGTCAAACATGGGTTGGCTTTGACTACCAGCTACCTTCATTTGTAGTCAGTTTACTGAGACAATAGTGGCTTAGCCGGCTGCTGTGGTTAAAATGGGGTTTAGCGCGGTGAACTCAATTGCTGCTTAGGTGGGCTGTGTTCCATGTTGGTTGCGTAAAGGCAGTTTGGGGAAATCCAACAAGCTTTGCTGCTCTGGAGCTCAGCACTGGCCAGTTTTGCTGAGGCTCTGTGGTTAAGCTGGGTTAAGCCTGGTTAGTACTTGGATGGGAACCAGCAGGCGATACCATAGCTGTAGACTTTTGAAAACTCAGAATGCAACCTAGAAGTTTCAGTGAAGAAAAAAAAAATCTCTTGTATGGTTGCTCTGAAAAGATCTGTACTGTATTCACCAGGAGTAGAGAACTTGGTTTGCGGGCATTTTTCCACTTTTCATTTTAGAAAATAGAACCTAGAATAGTATTTGTTCCAATAGAATTTAAATTAAGTTTAAGTTTATTGAATTTATATACCGCCCTTTTCCCGTAAGACTCAGGGTGGTTTACAAAGTATTTAAAAACATCAATACAACACAAGAGTTAAAAACAGTTAAAATAATTAAATTTGATCCCTGAGGGGAAAAAAACACTCAGCCTGGGCCGGAAAGCTCAAAGAGCCAGGTCTTCAGGTCCCGGCGGAATGACCGAAGGTCGGGGGCAGTCCTAAGCTCTACGGGCAGCTGGTTCCAGAGGGCAGGCGCACCCACTGAGAAGGCCCTCCCCCTGGGTGTTACCCGCCGGCAATCTTTTACCGCCGGCACCCTGAGAAGGCCCTCCAAGTGGGAGCGCACAGGACGAAGGGAACTTGATGTCGGCAGTAGGTGTTCCCTCAAATAAGAGGGTGCAAAGTCTCGTCCTGATTACTACTTTGCCCAAGTAATAATGGAATATTTGATAGTTTGTGCAATGCAGCCTTTCTAACTGGAGACACCTGCATTTATCCAAACTGCTCTTGAGATTCTCAGCAAGTGACCATGCCAGCTGGGGAATTCTGGGAAATTAATTCACACACATACACACACACACACACACACACACACAGCACCAAGAAGTGGCAAAGTTGATGTGCTGCATCTTTCTGAACTGGCACCCAACTGATTTGTTGGGCCAAAGAAAGAATAGTACCAAACTTAATACATTTTCTTATTTTGCTTGAGAAAACCGTAAGTCAGTCATGTCGTGCAAAAACTAGTAAGAGTTTGTAACGGTTTTCTTATGGGTTATTGTTTGTATTTTGGATCTGAGTTATGAGTAAGTATGGTGTGCTTGTTGGTTTTTTGCCTGGACTGCAAGGTGATGTAACATGTTTATAAACAAACATTCAACACTTAAAAAACTGGAACCACCCGAGTAGCTAAGGACTTGTAGCCTCTTCTCCATCCGAGTTCCATGGACTACTTTGAGATGTAATGGGTCTCTGGGAATGGTTATGAATGCTCTTAATACAGGGGTCCTCAGCCTTGGCAACCTTTAAGACTTGTGGACTTCAACATCCAGAATTTCTCAGCTGGCTGAGGAATTCTGGGAATTGAAGTCCACAAGTCTTAAAAGTTGCCAAGGTTGAGGACCCCTGCTCTAATAAAGTGTTTTGCAACCTTAGCTATTTTAAGAGGTGTGGACTTCAACTCCCAGAATACATTTTGCTGGCTGGGGTACTCTGGGAATTGAAGTCCACGTTTCTCTAAATGGCTAAGGTTGGGAAATGCTGCTTTAATGTAAGCCATTTATGGATCACTATGGAGTATTCATAATGCTTGACCTCTTATGCAGCTAATTTGAAATAACAGTGGATCTGCTTATTTTGGCTAGAAGTGACCCAAAGACCATTTATTGAACAAATGTACTTTGTGCAAGATTTAAACTGTTTCAGAATCGCACCAAAGAAAGATTGACTAAACCTGGTAGGCTTGTATGTTTTCTGATCCCTAAATTTAGTATCAAACAGAAGAATCATGCTGTTTCTTTATTTTTGCTCCTATTTTTTTGATGCTTTTAAGACAAGGTAACATGAATTACATTCCAAAGTTAAAGGATTTTCTTATTGTCTTAATCTTTGAATATTTTGGCAAGCGTTAATAACTCTAATGCTTCAGAACAGAGATAGAATTTACACGTAGCTCTATTCCGCTTTGTGAAACACTAGTTGGCTCATACTGCCCTAATTTTTAATTGACATTTCTACTTTTTTAAGGTTTATGCTTGTCAGATTCATCACATGGCAGTCAGAAATGCTTGCGTTTCCTTCATGAGGAAAAACCAGATAAATTTTGAGTCCGTGAGTATATTTGTTTTAGAAGCATGTGTATATAAGCCTATCCATCCACTTATACATTTAATTTGTTTTTAATTTTGAAATGGCTTTAACTGCGGAATTGAATCCTAATTTTTATTATATTGTAATTTTATAGTCATTTTCTTAGCTGCTTGGAGTTGAGTGTCAGACATTATTGAAGTTTAATAAAAAAAAAATATTGTGTCAGATCATTTCAGTGTGGTGGGGGTCCCTGCTGTTCTCTGAACTTGGTGGCTTCCTCGCAGATGTTTCATTACTGACCTACGTGTCATCAGTGTTATTTATTTATTTATTTATTTATTGGATTTATATACCGCCCCTCTCCAAAGGACTCGGGGCGGTGTACAGGGCAGTTAAAACGCTATAAACAACACACAATGTATAAAAATTAAAATAAGATTAAATCAAAAGGCCCTAAACAATAAATACATTCTAAAGTTTAAAATTTTTGAAATTTAAACTCTAAAATCCCAATCCCTCAGTCCAGGCCGGCAAGTTCAAATAGCCAAAGGGTTTGCATTTCAGTGTGACTGAAACACACTTAAATCCATTTGCAGATATCTGTATAGGCACATACATACTTTATTCTGCCACATTTCCAAATCAAGATACTTTAATTTACTGAGTTGTGTCAGTTATAGGGGAAAGAGTTGTGTCTTTATTGGCAAAAATCGGAAGTCCCTGGCATCTTTCCAAATGTTATTAAAAGGCACAGGTTTTTGTCAGCTGCAGCTCCCTTTATCAGCTGCATAAAATAGTTAACCACGGTGTATCCGATGAAGGGAATTGCAGCTTGCAAAAACTTACCTTATCTGGAAAAGGTGTTATGGGCTCCTGATATTTTCCCACTATAGACTGGCTCAGTTCTTCTCCTACTTTATTTAGTGCTTTCTTTCACGTTGCAAAATCCGATGATGGATTTACTGTGATGTTTCAAGGTGAAATCATTGATTCACAAGGCACAGTTTTGGTCAATTAATTACGTGCTGTAACCACGTATGAGTGCGAGTGAGTGGTGGCTTTGGGGTGCAGTGGCCTAAGTGGTTGGGACACTGGGCAAGAGGTTAGTAAGCCCACGTTTGAGATTTGAGAGCGGCTGTGAGGTGGGGTTGAACTGTGGTCCTTTACCCCGCCTCCCGCTGGGGTAATGAAAGGAGCCCCCCCAACTGGGAATCCCCAAGGCAACAGTGATGTTACCGGTTAATCCTTTCAACCTGGAAGTTCTTCAGAGCATCAAACACGAATGCAAAGTTATGGCTTTCAGAGATTGGTAGTCTAAACAAGAGTTGAAGGTTTTATTCAGATTTTAGGATGTTGAGTAAAAGCAGAAACTCTAATTTCTTTCTTTCTTTCTTTCTTTCTTTCTTTCTTTCTTTCTTTCTTTCTCTTCTTTCCTTCCTTCCTTCCTTCCTTCCTTCCTAGTATGTGGAAGGCTCATTTGAAAAATACCTGCAACGACTTGGAAATCCGAAGGTAAGAAAGATTTAGCAAATTTGCTCTGGATTCATCAGCAGTGTGAGCTGTCAAGCTGAACCAAGTAGCCCTGGACTTGCAACAATTCATTTAGTAACCATTCAGAGTTGCAATGACACTGAAAAAAGTGACTTGGGACCATTTTCCATACTTAATGACTGTTGCAGCTTCCCCATGGTCACGAGATCAGGTGCTTGTCAATGGCATGTATTTATGAGCCCTGGTGACGCAGTGGTTAGAATGCAGTATTGCAGGCTAACTCTGCCCACAGCCTGGAGTTCGATCCTGACTCGCTTCAAGGTTGACTCAGCCTTCCATCCTTCCGAGGTTGGTAAAATGAGGACCCGGATTGTTGGGGGCAACAGGCTGACTGTAAACCGCTTACAGAGGGCTGTAAAGCACTGTGAAGTGGTATATAAGTGCCATTGTTATTGCTACGATCACCAGATATAACCTTCCCAGTCAGCTTCCAACATGCAAAGTTAATGGGGCCAAATTTGCTTAACAACAATTTGTTTATCAACTGCAGTGATTTGCTTAACAACTGTGGCAAGAAAGGTTGTGTGAAATGGGGCAAAATTCACTTAACTGTCTTGCTTGGCAGCAGAAATTTGGGGCTCCTTTGCGGTCGTAAGTTGAGAGCTATCTGTATGTTGGGATTTTCTTTAGCTAGCATTTAATTTCATATGAAATTGTTTTACTGACCAGCCTATGCTACAAATCATTTTTCCCCCAAACCAGATGGGTTATATTTGCTTTCTTAGTATACACGTATACATGCAAATATATACGTGTTGTCTGATACACGTAAGGTTCTTATTTGGGGGAAATTGTTTGCAGATTTTACTCTTGGAAAATAGTAACAGTAGCTTCAAAATTGAAATTTAGGTCTCTCTTTTTTCCACCAAACACGAAGTTAGCTTTTTTGTAAAAATATTTATTTTATTTTTATTACATTTATATCCCGCCCTTCTCCGAAGACTCAGGGCGGCTTACAAGCTTAGCAGTAGCCTTCATTCTATGTATATGCCTGCTTATTAGGGCTTTCACACAAACCCCAAGCGGCATTATTACAAAGTCAGCTTAATTGCCCCCAACAATCTGGGTCCTCATTTTACCTACCTTGGAAGGCTGAGTCAACCTTGAGCCTGGTGGGACTCGAACCCGCACTAATTGCAGGCAGCTGGTGTTACTTAAGGAGGCATCAGCCCACTGCTCCACCAAATATGGAAGCTGACACCAACCTTACTACTATATTTCTCTTGAGTTATAAAATTATGCTCATTAAACAAATACATGCATGCTATAATGCACCCATTTCTTTTGCATTTCTGTGGGACCTTTGCTCCTTAAGAAAATAGTATATTTCAATTTACTGTATGAAAATGCTGATATCCTGCCCTATTTTCTCAAGGGAGCTTTGGGGGTATGTGATTGAAAATACCGTAATTTTAATCAGGTGACTGTAGGTACACCATGACTGCCGTTTGAAGACCCGTTGTAAGTCACTTTTTTTCAGCATTGGTATAAATTCAAATGGTCACGAAATAAATAGTCATAAGTCAAGGACCATCTCCAGTGTAACCAATGTTAGATGGTCTAAATCAGGGGTCACCAACCTTGGCAACTTTAAGACTTGTGGACTTCAACTCCCAGAATTCCTCAGCCAGCAGAGGAATTGAAGTCCACAAGTCTTAATGTTGCTAGGTTTGGAGACCCCTGGTCTAATTTGATTCAATCATGTAGCCCAAGGGTCTTCAAACTTGGCAACTTTTAAGACTTGTGGACTTCAACTCCCAGAATTCCTCAGCCAGCCAGGAATTCTGGGAGTTGAAGTCCACAAGCCTTAAAAGTTGCCAGGTTTGAAGACCCCTGAACTATAGCTGAATGTCCATGGAGATTCTCAATCATCCAGGTCATAGCTTTCCCAAAGATGCTTTTTTTTTAACGAGGCAACTGGAGTTCCTTGTTTTTTTTTTCCTTTGAAGATGTTTTGCTTCTTATCCAAGAAGCTTCTTCAGTTCTTTGGGGCAATCATGTAGCTGCTTGATTTGGGAACTCACCGCTGTGTTTGAATTGCCTTCAAGGAGACCTCTGTGTGGCATGCATTGTGGCAACCTCTTATGAACATTAATGCTTGCATCATTAACTAGATTGACCATTAGATGAGGGCTTCTGTTGGAGCCACCCCTGAATTGTTATGTTGCAAAATAGTCACTTCATTTCCCTTCTGTTAAACAGGAAAGTGCTGGACAACTTGAGATAAGTGCCTTCTCACTGATCTATAAGTAAGTACTATATTACATTTTCGAATGTCAGAACTTTTTTTTTCTTTTTCTTTTAATCCCATTTATATCCCGCCCTTCTCCGAAGACTCAGGGCGGCTTGCAATCTAAGAAGCACAAATCAATGTGCTTAGCAATAGCCTTCATTCTATGTATATGCCTGCTTATTAGGGCTTTCGGCCCCACCCCAAGTGGCATTTTTACAAAGTTAGCTTATTGCCCCCAACAATCTGGGTCCTCATTTTACCTACCTCGGAAGAACTTGATCTCTTCATATTATTTAAATAAAATATACATCTTGCAACTTAATAGAAGCACATGGAACCCAAGAAAGTATTCATCATTTGTTCCTTCATAGATATTAAAGAGTTTCCACCACTTACAGCTCTTAGCAGTAATAAAAATGATCCGAATCCATGTTGGAACAGGATGTAAATCTATTTGGCAATCACTAAACTGCTGGCTTTGGCAAGGATTTATTGGATCTGTCTTAAAAAGCAGCACAGCATCATTTTCCTTGATCCGTTGGTGATTTACATGCTGCCTTTTAAACAAGCTTTCTCAAGACGGGGGTACAGTCAAATGCCATAAAAAGTACCATAAAACCCGTTATCTAAAATTATAAATGAAAGGCTAACTAATAGAAGCAGTTTCCAAGACTTTTGTAGGCATTTAGCTATCAAATTAAAACAGCTGGGACAATTTATCACAGCAGGAATTTAAGACCAAAGGAAATAAAATACTGAGTTGGTAAAAAGTGTAGTGGAACAGCTTCATATGTGAGAACAGTTCATCAGTGGAACGGCTTCCCTCTGGAAGTTGTGGATGCTCCATCACTGGAGGTTTTTCAGAAGAGACTGGACAGCCATTTGCTGATGGCAAACCTTTTAGAGACCGAGTGCCCAAACTGCAACCCAAAACCTACTTATGTATTGTTGGGTGCCAGGTGGGCGTGGCCCATTGGGTGGGTGTGGCCCATTGGGTGGGTGTGGCCCATTGGGTGGGCGTGGCCCATTGGGTGGGTGTGGCTGCGGTGGTAATGGCAGACTGGGTTTGACTAAAAAGTTTAATCAATCCCAACTTTGCGAGATCTTTTTTTTCCCCCGCGAAGTTGAAATTGATTGACTGATTGAACCTTTTTTTTTCTTTTTGCACACGGCGGCGGAGGCCTAAAGTGAAAAGGTTTTATAAAACCCAGCTGAAGGCCAAGGACTGGGGTGCGTGCCACAGGTTTGCCACCACGGGTATAGGCTCTCCTGTTTGAGCAGGAGGTTGGACTAGAAGACCTCCAAGATCCCTTCCAGCCCTATGATTTTATGAATCTAAGGTGAATAAAATGAGCTCCAGCTGCTTTGATTTCTGAAGGATAAAAAAAAAAGCACAGAGCTACTTGTAACTTACAAGAAGTGTTTAGTGGCAGAAAAGCTACCAGAAGCAGCACTATTGGGAAGCTCTGCCAGCTGGGTGGACAAGTGGAGAGTGGAAATCCAGTGACTGTCTTGTGTGAGATTCTGTTTTGTTTTTTCCAAAACATCTGGAGGTTGCACAAACCTAACTGACTGAAATAACTACAGTAGTGTGTGGGGGAAGAGGGTCTTCTTTCATGATCCATCATGCACCAATCATTTGGCTTCCGGTTGCCCTCCGGGTGAGATTCAAGGTGCTGGTGATGACCTATAAAGCCCTAAATGGCTTGGGTCTGGGATATCTGAGGGAACACCTGCTGCCGGCATCAAGTTCCCTTCGTCCTGTGCGCTCCCACAGGGAGGGTCTTCTCAGGGTGCCGCCGGCAAAGGATTGCCGGTGGGCGACACCCAGGGGGAGGGCCTTCTCAGTGGGTGTGCCTGCCCTCTGGAACCAGCTGCCCACGGAGCTTAGGACTGCCTCCGACCTTCGTTCATTCCGCCGGGACCTGAAGACCTGGCTCTTCAAGCTTTCCGGCACAGGCTGAGAGTTTTTAATTGGGTTTTTTTAAATATTTTTTCCAGGGATTAAATTTAATCTTTTTAATTGTTTTTAATTTTTGTATCAGTGTTTTAAGTACCCTGTAAACCGCCCTGAGTCCTTCGGGAAAGGGCGGTATATAAATTCAATAAAATAAAAATAAATTAAAAATAAATAAATTTGGCTTGGTCAGTTGGCTGGACTAATAACCTACCAATATATTATGTTTGAAATTAGTGTTGCAGAGATGGTGCCCTTCTTTCATTGGCTGCACTTACTTGAAGACCATTAGGTTCCACAGGATGGGGCATTCTGCAGTAGAGTCACTTTTAAATTCTGTTTTGCTAATTCCTTTCTCCAGTTTTAATCAACTCCTCCTTTCTTGCATCTCTAGGACTCTTAGAAATAATTACGGTTAGGTCAAATCAAGTGAATTCTACTTGGGCCATGTTTCAAATGTAGGACTGCATTCTTCTCTAGATTTTGGCTGGGGAATTCTGGGAATTGAAGTCCACAAGTTGCCAAGGTTTCTAAAGCATCCAAAGAATAAACTGTCAGTACTTTACGTGTGTGTGTGTGTGTGTGTGTGTGTGTGTTTGTGTGTGTGTTTTTGTGTGTTTGTTTGGCTTTCCTTTTCTGGATCTCGCTTAGATAGTAGTTGACTTCCAATCAAAAGACTGATTTAGTTTCATTTTACACTTTATTGTAAACTAGAGGAGACCTCAATAATTGGCAGTATGTTCAGAAAAAAATAAAGACCCGTCATAGGGTTACGCTGTTTGTTGTCAAAAATACATCACGGAGAAATCTTATCACTAGCTTTAAATGTCATTGGTCTTTCCAAGCTAATGAGTGTTTATGTAATGTTTGCTGTATAAGACCGAAAACTGAGAATCTCTTGATGGAGACCCAGGTGGTGTAGTATCTAAGGAGTTGGGCTCATACTGCGGAGACACAACTCCAGCTCTGCCACTGAATTTTGGTGAATTTGGGGCCAGCTGTTCTCTTTCAGCCCGAATTATTTCTGCGGCTGATGGTGCAGGAAGCAATTAGAGAACAGAGCGTTTGTGAGCTTGTTTGATGAACGATAATTTACAACTCTAACAGATAAATAAAACAAGTACATGGTGGGCAGTTGTGGTTGACTGCTTCTTTCCAGAAGGTTGTCTTTTTTTTTCTACTTGGTCAGCCTATGTGAGTGGTCACTGAGCAGAATAGCCCTTTGGTCCCCTGAAATCTTGCTCCTCTTTAGGTTCCTCTAAAG
Organism: Vipera ursinii; assembly: GCF_947247035.1. Taxonomy (NCBI): domain Eukaryota; kingdom Metazoa; phylum Chordata; class Lepidosauria; order Squamata; family Viperidae; genus Vipera; species Vipera ursinii. The sequence continues at coordinate 14,656,747 of NC_139525.1, forward strand.
CTGGAAATGTCTCTCTTAATATGAACCTTCAAAAATAATTGGTTTCCCTTGGCTCATGACTGTTGACAAGAGTTGCACTTTAGTGTGATGGGAAAGAAGTAGGGTGGAAAAGTATGGTTAGATACTCCATTTGTACAGTAACACATTATATTCTCATATGTTCTGGGCTAGCTGGTGAGTTCCGGGAGCTGAAGGCCAAACATTTTCAAGGTCTAGATGTTGGGAAATACTGGCTCAGAAGAGTTTCAATCAAAGTTATGGGGTCTATTTCTTGACCTGAACTATCTTGAAGGGATAACTGGTCATATACTCCCAAGAAAGGCAATTTATATATTTTTTTCTGTCTCTCTTACCTTTGCAATTAATTAGCCGGGACTTCATTCTTTATCGGCACCCTGGAAAACCTGCTTCTTACGCTACTGACAATGGTTTTGAAGACAAGGTAAGTGAACTTGGCCTATGAGAGAAAAACTCAAAGTACCAGTCTATTTGTTAGTCAGGGGTCTTCAATCCTGGCCCTTTTATGACTTGTGGACTTCAACTCCCAGAATTCCTCAGCCAAGTGTGCCTGGCTGAGGAATTCTGGGAGTTGAAGTCCACAAGTCATAAAAGGGCCAAGTTTGAAGACCCCTGGGTTAGGTGATGTGCAGATGTCTTGTTTCTAACTTCAAGTACAGTACAAAATCACGGGAGAGTATAAAACTTTTTGTTAATTTCCCACTCCTGAAATGCTTGAAGGGAGACATTTCATGAACTGTAAATGATTTATATGATTCATTTCACAGCATCACGTTTATAGTGGAAGTGTAAAGTATATATGCCATCCCTTTAATTTTATTTGCATCTGTGTTACAAGACCCGTATAGTCAAAACAGGATCCTATAGGATATTTTAATCTCATTCTAAGATGTATGAATATTAAAAAAATATGCTATCCCCTTAATACCATACCTTCATCATACCCAAATAAGTAAAGTAGGGCATTTAGAAAGAGTTAATAGATTAATGGTGTCCTGATTAATTGGACAGCTCTCTCCTCATGATATATAACTGGATATGTTTACAATCGTACAAGTCAATTTACGACCCAAAATAATAGCATTTGCAAAACATGCTTCATAAATATAATCTCATAAGAACTATCGTACATTATGATTTTCTTTTATACGTAGACATTCATTTTAAAAGCACCCTTTTTATTTGCATGTAAATCATTTTTGCACTTAATCTGTGAATGACACTTAACTTCTATCAATGGGGAAAGCATTCTGACTGCTCCTCTGCATGGTGATCAAAACTACACATGTTTTTGGATTCCCAGCATTATTTTTAAAGTAAGATTTTTGCCTTTCAGATTCTACTGTGCTGTTCCAGTAATGGCCATTATGATTCTGTGTATACCAAACAATTTCAAGCCAATGCTGCAATCTGCCAGGGTAAATAAAACATTGCCTTTTCTATCCCACCACTCTTGTTTTAAGTAGTGTAATGATAAGTCTATCCTGTGTGAGATGTTAAGAATTTCCCAGAAATCCCCAGTTTCTAAAAGTGTGTTGTTATCACCCATTTAGTTGTGTTTGACCCTTGGACACTCTTTGGACCAGCAATCTCCATCCCTCTCTGTCTCGCATCTCCTTCAGATCCGCCATGGTCATCCCGGTGTCATCCTTTACAGTGTCCAGCCAGTGGACACTAAGGTGGCCCCTTCTCCTTTTTCTGCTGATCACTCCCAGCATGATTGACTTTTTGAGTGAGTCAGTTCTCATGACATGGCCAAAGTATGACAACCTCTGTTTGGCTATATTGGCTTCAAGTGATATTTTTGGTGAGGGTCAGTCTAGGACTTTTGTTATTTTTGCAGTCCATGGGATGCGTAATAGACACCTCTAGTACCACAGTTCAAAGGTGTCCCACCCTTCTCCTGCCTGCCTTTTTCAGAGTCCACATTTCGCAGCCATAAGTAGCGACTGGAGAAAAATTACAGTGTTGAAAAGTGTTGTTCCAGCTCATAAACTGTGTATAAAGATGCAACCCTTTATTTGCCTAGCTGTCCTTTACGAAACTCTGTACAAAAATGTCTTCAAAGTGAATGAGGAAGAATTGAAAACCGCCCTTGAGATGTTTCGAAATGGGGCCAAGAAAAGCAGAAACAGTGCATCTGTCGGCAGCGAAGATGCAAATTTTGATTGCCTTCCTGACAGGGCATCCAGAAATGCTCCAGAAAAGAGGTATGCTTTGCAAATTAAAGAATTACACTGAACATCTCATTAGACCTCCTGAGATGGCATTCCAGGGCATCTTAACATTGCATGTCTAAGAGGGTTGATGGTCAACATCATTGCTATCTTTAGCACAACTTAAAATGTTCCATCTCTCTTTATGGGGGGTGAGTCTTTACCCCCCGTGGATAGGGCGCGCAACTTGGGAGTCCTCCTAGATTCGCGGCTTACCTTAGAAGATCATATAGTAGCCGTGACTAGGGGGGCTTTCGCTCAGGTTCGCCTGGTGCGTCAGTTGCGGCTCATGCGCTCGTGACCTCTCGTCTTGACTATTGCAATGCTCTCTACATGGGGCTTCCCTTGAAGACCACTCGGAGGCTCCAACTGGTACAGAATGCGGCCGCGAGAGTTGTCTTGGGAGTTTCCTGGTACTCCCATGTTACACCTTTGCTCCGCGAGCTGCATTGGTTACCAGTTGTCTTCCGGGTGAGGTTCAAGGTCTTAGTGATGGTTTTTAAGTCCTTACATGGCATGGGTCCGGAATACCTCGGGGACCACCTGCTGCCGGCGTCAACTCCCCTCCGCCCTGTGCGCGCCCACAGAGAGGGCCTCCTCAGGGTGCCTCCAGTCAGAGAATGCCGGCTGGTGGCCCCCAGGGGGAGGGCCTTCTCTGTGGGTGCCCCGGCTCTGTGGAATCAACTGCCGGTTGAGCTCCGGATGGCACCGGATCTCCGCTCCTTCCGGCGCGGGTTAAAGACCCACTTATTCGAACAAGCTGGCCTGGCCTGATGGGGAGTTAATTTAGGGTTTTAAATATTTGTATATTTTATTGTTTTATTTTGGGCATTAATTTAATTCTATTTTAACTTTTGTATTTTTGTATTTTTATTATATGCCCTGTTCACCGCCCTGAGTCCTTCGGGAGAAGGGCGGTATAAAAATTTAATTAAACTAAACTATTAATTAAACTGGAGATCCCAATTCAGCAGTCTTCTTCAGTAGGTGGCCAAAATTAATTTTGTCGATGAATTCTGGAAGCTGCTACTTAACAAATTTAGGGGGAGTGCTAGATGAAAGAAAGCTGCTGTCTGGAATGTATCTAGATGTATAGGGTGATGTCAACCCAAGCCAACCAGCCCAGATTAAGAAAGCCAGAACTATACAGACTTCAGAATAATGCTAATCTTAGGGTAGCTATAGAATCTTAGAACATGCAAGAGAAATTTCCCAAACTCATTGATAGTGACTTCATTCAGGTCATCTTCCTAGCTTGTTCCCTCCCTGGGCTGAGTTGCTTTTTATGAAGTAAGCCGTCGGCTGATTTTGTTTCAGTGTCTCTCGATGGTTGATTGATGGCTACTTTCCCTTCCTTTCTTAGCCGCCTTGCAGCCTCTCACAGATGGAAACTCTTCCGTGGGGGAATGCAAAGCTGCTGTCAGCAAGCTGTTTTTGTAGGTCAACTTCTAAAATTGGTCGCTGCTTCCCGGATCATTCAACACTGGGTGGCACCAAAATGCTGCCGTATTTTGCTTTTCCTGCTTCTGAGTTTCAGCACTGGACAGCGAAGGATAGACAAGCTTTTCTATCTCTTTTTTTTTCTTTCTTTCTTTGATCCAATGTGTCTTTCATTGTTTAGGTTGGAAGACTGGGTAAACTTTGATTCGGCCCACCCAGCGGAGGAAAAATGCAAGCAAGTGACCGAGGAAGGAAAGGTTTGACAATTTTCAGACAAGGGGATCCTATGTGTGCAAGCAACTATGTAGTATATATGCAGGCATATATGTAGCAGAAAGCAGAGTTTCACCTCATCTTCCTTTTAAGGTTGCCTCTTCTTCTGATGCTACGCTGCTGTGGTTAAACACTTGCAGGTCTAAAATGTTTAAATTCGGCTTCAGGGGAGGCAGGTGCAAGGGCTGGGAAAATAACATCTTGGAAAACTATACTTAAGGTGTCATTAACATGCTGCTGGTTTTCTGGAGTTGTGCTACCCAAATGTGGTGTTTAAATAGTCTGTTCTTGAGCTTTTCCTGTTCTAAAGAGTTTTTTTTTTTTTTTAAAAAAAGCCTCCTTTGTCACTTCCCCCTTTCTCTGTATGTAGTTGTTTTTTTTTCAACTCCATCACTTCTTTTGATAGAACAAATAATCATAGATTTCATAATAATTAATAATAATAATAATAATAATAATAATAATAATAATAATAATAATAATAATAAAGTTGGAAGGTACCTTGGAGGTCATCTAGTCCAACCCCCTGCTCAGGCAGGAAACCTTATACCATTTCAGGCAAATGGCTGAACTTTCTCTAGCTTTTTAACCACTCTGCATTAAATTGCTTTTACGTTATCTGGATTTGAAGTAATTACAGGTAGACTTCAAATTAGAAGCACAATTGAGCCCCAAATTTATGTTGCTAAGTAAAAAAAATTGTTCAGTGAGTTTTGCCCCATTTTATGACTCTTCTCGACACATTTGTTCAGTGCATGCCCTCGAATTAGTAACCTGGTTGTTAAGTGAATCTGGCTTCCCCCATTGACTTTGCTTGTCAGAAGGTTGCAAAAGGGATCCCATGACACTGGGATAGTGCCACTGTCATAAATGTGAGTCAGTTGTCAAGCATCCAAATGTAAATCACATGACCAGGGGAATGCTGCAAAGGTCATAAGTGTGAAAAACGGGCATAAGTTTTCACTTTTGTTATTAACTTTGAATGATCGCTAAATGAACTGTTGTAAATTGAAGACTACCTGTATAACAGGACTTTCCAACTTCGGCAACTTTCAGAATGGTGGACTTCAACTCCCAGAATTCCTCAGCCAGCATGAACTCTGGGAGGTAAAGTCTACAAATCTTAAAAGTTGCCAAGGTTGGAGACTCCTGAACTATAACAGGACCTTGCACCATTCAAAATACGGGGGATGCAAACCGGTAATGTAGTTATCTAAACCCAGATAAGTGTTGGGTTTCTCTGCTGTTTGCCTAAACACCAAGTAATGGCTGTCTTATTAAGCAATCCTTTAGGAAAATGAGGCAGAATCCAGGATTGGGAATAGGAAATCAAAGTTGATCTACTCTTATTTTACTGTTTCCTGTCTGCCTGGTGTGGGGGAATATTTTGGGAAAAGGACTCTTATCAGGTTACCATGGACATATAATATTCTCCTCCTCTGTGGGAAATAAGTGCAAAATGGCAACAAAAAATGAAAGTGGGAGTAGCCAACTAGGAACTGATGTGGTTTGCTGCTTGTATGCGTGAAACCTAGGTGTAAATTAGAGCCGTGGTGGACAGTGGTTAGAATGCAGTACTGCAGGCTAATTCTGCTGACTGCCGGCTGCCAGCAGTTCGACAGTTGAATTCTCACCAGATCAAGGTTGGTAAAATAAGGACCCAGATTGTTGGGGGCAATAGGCTGACTTTGTAAACCACTTAGAGGGTGTTGTAAAGCACTGAGAAGCGGTATTTAAGTCTAAGTGCTATTGCTATTGCTAAATCCTGTACCTGTGGTTAATACTGAATGTAGTTTAGCCTAAGACTGTTTAACATTAACAAACTATGTCCTTTAAAAAAAATTGGTCATTGGCTATCTACTTATAAACAGAATTCCCAAGAGGAGAGAACTGCTTTACACTTCATCTCCAGGACTGGAACAGGCTCTAAATTATTTTAAATTAAAATAATTAAATTAAATTAGCTTGTCTCCCAGCCTCAGTGATTAGTGAAGTGTGTAAAAATCCCTAATCAGTGGTTCAAGTTTGTTTTATTGCACTGTTGCTGTTGTACAACTTGATGTTTATCTTCTAATTGGCATGTGGAAGTTGAACTTGCCATGTTCTTGGGCGGCTGCTCAGCCGAGAACAAGTGAAGTCCAACTTGCATGTGCCGATTTGGAGATAAAACATCAAACAGTAGGAGCAAAGTGTAAACTAGTAGATGCAAAGGGGTGCATCTAGTGGTGCAAAGTGTAAACTAGTGGATTGATTTGAGCATTTCTTTTACAGACGGCAGGGTTGAGAGCAATTGTAGCCAGCAGCTCTTCTAAACTGTTCCTCTTCAACTTCACAGCCTCCTGACAACTCAAGGATGCCCTTTCCCTACAAAGTATTGAAAGCCCTGGACCCCGAGATCTATCGGAACATAGAGTTCGATGTTTGGCTGGAGAGCAGAAAAGGTAGTAGTAGTAGTAGTAGTAGTAGTAGTAGTAGTAATATAAAATAATAATAATAATAATAATAATAATAATAATAATAATAATAATAATAATAATAATAATAATAATGTTGGAAGGGACCTTGGAGGTCATCTAGTCCAACCCCCTGCTCAAGCAGGAAACCCTACATCATTTCAGACAAATGGCTGTCCAATCTCTTCTTAAAAATTTCTATTCACCGCTTCTGGAGGCAGGTTGTTCCACTGATTAATCCAGGGATCTTCAAACTTGGCAACTTTTAAGACTTGCGGAATTCAACTTCCAGAATTCTTCAGCCAGCTCTATAGAAGCCTATACAGACATGTTATTCATTGTCTATGGTGCATAATGTCCTTGCCAGCTGCAGCTAATATCAGGAAAATAAGCCAGTTGCATAATATTTTTCCCAAGCAAAGAACTCTACCATCAGATTAATATGCATGAATGCTTGATAAATAGCTTAAGTTTTCTTTTGATCTTCCTTTGCAGAACTTCAAAAAACAGATTACTTGGTGTTTGCTGGAAGACAGTACTATTTAGGAGACAAATGTCAGGTACGTGTTTTGTGTTTATTTAGTAAAGATAATTGTGTGAAGCAACTTTTGACAAGCCCTAATTAAACTTACTGAATGCAAAAGGGGTATTTGGTCATTGTCGAAAAGTTTTTAAAAATGATTTGCAATCAGCAGAACACATTTTCCTTGGTTTATTAAAGAGCAAAGTTCCTGGTTTCTGATCCTGACCTGGATGCCTCATTTTAAAGTGCTCTGACAGAAGTAGGAATAGCCTTCAGTTAGTTTTCTAAACTTCCTTATTGTAGAAGAAGACCTCAGTTAAATTGAGGTTTTGTTGAGGTCTCCTCTTCATAATTCCAGTGACCTGGCAGCCGCTGCACTGTTTTATCCCAAATTTTCCACTTTGATGATTACCAACTCTTGGAGGTGTCTTTACAACATTTAACTTGATGAACCCTTTAGGGCCTGTTGGAAAAATGGAAAGGTTTCGCTGCATCCATTATCACGACTTACTAGAGTAAACATGGGGTGTTTACTCTAGCAAGTCATTTAAAGATTATTATTATTATTATTATTATTATTATTATTATTATTATTATTATTAAAAAATAACACTCCATCTTTCTGGATAACTAAAAGCTAAAGTAGCTGGTGAGGTTGATTCAAAGAAGGAACAGCTCAAAGTTAAGCAAAAAGGGGGTTAAAATCTGAGAAGAGTTAGTGAAATTAAAATATTTTTATCAACATGACACAATGTCATCAGATAGAGTTCCAGAGATAGGCCTTCGTAATCAGAAAGATTTTTTTTAGTTTTACTTACCAATGGTAATGATGGCAGGACTTAACTCAGAGCCTTTTTGCAATGAATCCCAGATCCTTCAACCAGATGGGACCATATTCTTCCTCTCAGAATTCAAACAATTTTACAGACCCAGTTATGCATTGGCAATTTTAATAATTTAAGTTCTTTAAATATTAGTTATATGTAAGAGATTTGCAGTCCAGCCATTTTATAACATACAGATTCTTACACCCTGATACCTGGTGTAGCAAACTCTACTTTTTAATATTTAAGGTTGTGATCCAAAAAAAAAGTTTTTAAAATGGGTAGGAGGGGAGTTGAAGAGTGCTTGCTGGGGAAAAAAATCTTGAGCTTGAAAGTAGATTGTTTTTGATATACAGTAGATTGTTTTTGATATGAGTTAAACAGCTTTCTGTGGCTCGGAGAATAAGGCTATGCTTTCCATGTGGAAAGTTCCATACCACAATCTTAATTCTGGAATATGAGCTTGATATCACTGACCCTAGAATAAGTGAGGTTTCTAATTTTGTCCTCTTGTTTTTGAGAAAAAATTCCACGTATGGACTTTTATCTTGATACATAAATTTCTACTTGACTTGTATGTTCTTTACAACATTTACCCCAAATTAGGTGAGCCCCATTAACTGGGATCTTCTCGGATCTCACTGGTGTTTAAGTCACGAACCTGTTACCAATTCTAGTGGGATTTCAAAGGAAACATAAATTTACATTTCCAATAATAATGATGCGGTATGAACACTTTTGACCATTTAGATTAGGCAAATTGCATCTCTGAGAGGAGACAGGGGTGCCTCCTTCTGCTTTATAAATGGGTTTTGAATTATCCCCAACATTGTACTACTTTGTGGAGGGAGTGTTTCTGTGACTCTATAGGAGAAAGAGGTGGCGATACTTTCTGCTTTCACCTTGTATAATGTTAGTGCTTAACGCTATTTCCAGAGGTATTTCTAAAACGTTTCTGGCTTGTATCAAAAGTGTGTATGTGTGCGTGTGTGTATTTGTTGAAAACAAGGCAAGAACACACAAGATCCTCTGCATGTTTTATTATTTTGATTTACATACACCAGGGGTCTTCAAACGTGGCCCTTTTATAACTTGTGGACTGCAACTCCCAGAATTCCTCAGCCATTCTGGGAGTTGAAGTCCACAAGTCATAAAAGGGCCACGTTTGAAGACCCCTGACATACATTGTCTCATATTTACATGTAATGTCCCATATTGATTTTCACATGCATCTACCTCACATATTTTTTTAAAAATGTAGTAACTTAAGTTCTTTAAATATGAATCGTATCTTAAGAGTTTGTAGTCCAGCCATTTCATAACATACGGATTTTTACACCCTAATACCTGGTGTAGTAAACATCCAGGGCAGAAAATATAAATGAACTTCAGATTATAAACAGTGATTACAGAGTCTGTTGGATCGAAGTCAAGGCCAGGCTGGAATTGCTTTCAAGAATGAAACACATCAGTTCTGAAGTTGAAGCTGGCTATTTTCACTTTTTGGCACTGCTGCTTGGCAAAAAGCTCAAGCGCTAATTATTCTGAGTATCCCTTTGGGTTTAAATTAGTCTTCTTTTTCCCAGGTACGGCTAGAAACGGGGGGAAAATATTACAATGCCCATATACAGGATGTGGGACAGGATAATATGGTGACGGTCTTTATTGAAGAGCTGGCAGAAAAGTAAGTATTTGTTTCCTTTTAATCAAACAACTGTATTCATTGGAAGAGCTATCGGTACCAGAATTTTAGCTGTGCTACTTCGAAATCATGTTGACAGCGTTATAACTAACACTCTACAAAACCTGACATCTCTCTTTCCCTATCATTTCCTCAGACGGGGTTTAATTCTTTTACAACATGGGGGGGATTCAGTTCAACAGTTTCTAACATGAAAAGGTTTTAATTTCATTTCCCAGGGAAAAGTTGTGTTGAAAATGAAAGCTTTCATTTTTGTCCTGGCATAACCTTGAGACTTAAAAAAAAATTAAGATGTAGTCTTCTTCTTCTTGTTAGTTACGAAGTCGTGTCCGACCCATTGTGACCCCATGGACAACGTTCCTCCAGGCCTTCCTGTCCTCTACCATCTTCTGGAGTCCATTTAAACTCACGCCTACGGCTTCAGTGACTCCATCCAGCTACCTCATTCTCTGTCGTCCCCTTCTTCTCTTGCCCAGCATTAGGCTCTTCTCCAGTGAGTCCTTCCTTCTCATTAGGTGGCCAAAGGATTTGAGTTTTAGCTTCAGGATCTGGCCTTCTAAAGAGCAGTCAGGGTTGATCTCCTCTAGGACTGACCAGTTTGATCGTCTTGCAGTCCAAGAGGCTCACAGGAGTCTTCTCCAGCACCATAAGATGTAGTCTTATGGAACCTTTAAAACAAACTTTTTCCTTGTATTTGTTTTTTTTGTGGATCAAATATCTTGTGATCCATAAAGCTTTTGTGATAACAAATGTATTAAACTTTAATATATTTCCTGATTCTTCGTTTTTGTTTGAGTTCTCTGGAAACTCAACAAATTATAGTATTATAATAGAAGACAATATGAAACCTATTAAGAGAATAATACATGTAAGTAAATATAATCAGGAAATTATTGACAGTTCTCTGACAATTTCTGCTATCAGCTTGTATATAATAAAGACAGTTCTGGCATTTCTTTATTTTATTTATTTTATTTTTTATTTTAATTCCATTTATATCCTGCCCTTCTCCGAAGACTCAGGGCGGCTTACAAGCTTAGCAGTAGCCTTCATTCTATGTATATGCCTGCTTATTAGGGCTTTCTCCCCCCCCCCCAAGCGGCATTATTACAAAGTCAGCTTAATTGCCCCCAACAATCTGGTTCCTCATTTTACCTACCTCGGAAGGATGGAAGGCTGAGTCAACCTTGAGCCTGGTGGGATGCGAACCTGCACTAATTGCAGGCAGCTGGTGTTACTTAAGGAGGCATTAGGCTATTTTACTTAAGTTAGTATATAGCCTAACAAAGAGAAGGCTTGGGGGTGTCCTCCAATTATTGAAAGGCTGAAATAAGGGAATTTTATTCTCGAAAGCACCAGAGAACAGGACAAGAAGCAGTGGATGGAAGCTTGTCAGAAGGAGATCCAACTTGGAACTAAGGAGGAATTTCCTGACAGTGAGAACAATTAACCAGTAGAACAGCTTGTCTCCAGAAGTTGTGAATGCTCCAACACTGGAAGTTTTTAAGAAGAGACTGGACAACCGCTTGTCTGCAATGGTCTAGGGTTTCCTGCCTGACCTCCAAGGTCCCTCCCAGCCTTATGATTCTATACTTTGCCTGAGTAACTTAAATAAAGTTAAAACTTAATTTAAATTCTAATTGCGACGTGAGTCAATTTAGATTAGTGATTGGTATCATTGTGCAAACTTGATCATCTTTGTGTGGGACTCTTAAAAGATAAGTAGCCATGGAAGGAACGGTAGGTTTTAATCTTAGATGTCATAAGTCTTATATCATTATATCATTATTTCTGGTTGCGATGATGTGTAGGCACGTTGTTCCGTTGGTAAATCTGAAGCCTGTGACTCAAGTCACTCCACTTCCATCCTGGAATGTGATGTCCAATAGAAAAGGAGGAAGTTATCAGAAGATACCAGGTGGGTACACCCATGTGTAAAGACAGTAATGGGATGGTTGGATAGGAGTAGTAATGAAGCTTGCAGCCTACAACAGTGCTCCAATAGTAGTATAAACCATCAATTCATTTCTGTCTGGAAATGAATTTGTCATCCATTTTCCCATTCTTCATTTCTCTTTGACAATGTTTCTCAACCTTGCCAATTTTTAAGACGGGTGGGTTTCAGTTGAATTGAAACCTGTCCATCTTAAAGTTGCTGAGGTTGAGAAGCACTGCCCTATTACATTGAAATGCATTGTGACGAGGAATTTCATATTCATGTTTGGGCCAATTTCTTCCCAACTATGGTTTTAGGTGCCATTTCCTCTTGCACATAGTGTTTTATAAGTGCTTTTACTACACACGTGCATAGTACCTGTGTTGTAAAAGTCTAAACCAATCCCTTCGGGTTAACACTCAAGAGCAGATTGAGTAAGAGATCACCAAAATGTGAATCCTAAACAAATATCATATTCCTCTGTTTTGCTGTCATCAATAATTGACTTGTGAGATCCAGTAGATCAAACTTATTAGTAATTCTTTTTGTTTGTTTGTTTGCTTTTTTGAGTTGCTGGACTATCAGTCCCATATTTAAGCAATTATAAGGTAATTTCCACCTGAAGCCAAATTTGATCCCTGAATTAATCATTTTAAAAAACTTTGTTTGTCTAACTAGTTAATTAAAGAGAAACAATTTTGAAAACTTTTTTTATTATTTAAGCATCTCTCTCAAAGGAATATTTACTGTTTATGGAGCATTATGCGAATTCCTTAAACTTCTCTTTAAAACTTTATTCTATATGGATCAAAAAAACCCTCATCCAGTGCGTGTTATGAAAGTTTTCAATTAAAAGGCTCTTAACAGTTGAAAAGTGAATAAGCAATTTCCAGAAGTGATTAAGAAATGAGGCTTGGCAGAATTTTTTGTCCATAAGGCCACATTGTGACTGTGAGCTTGGTGGAAATTGTTCAGCTCCCAGCCGCTTTAACTCACCAGTCGGCTGCGGAAACCTCAGCTCCTGCAGTTTACTCATGAGGAGCACCAATACAGAGTGCAAATGGGTGATCTCACAATCTCTCCTTTATCCAGAGAGGCTTGGCTGTCTGGTCACCCATGTCTAGGCTCTGCTGCCTCAGACATCTTGTTTGCCTTGAATTCTTACTGGACTTCCTTGCGTGTTGTTTGAACAAAAATATTTCAGAAAAAAATTATAGTGAAACAGTAAAAACTAACTTTTAGTTCAGAGACATAGTGGCAATAGCTGGGTAAAACCTGATCAGTTTTAATTACCGTAACTAAAGGTCAATAGCCTACATAATGTGATTTTTTTTTACTTCAACACTCCGTACAAGACACAGTTTTGTATGTGGTTGATTTTACTAAACTTAATAATCTATACTGTACACAAATATATTCCAATTCCTTAATTCTTCATATTCCCTCTCTCTCTCTCTCTCTCTCTCTCTCTCTCTCTCTCTCTCTCTCTCTCTCTCTCTCTCACACACACACACACACACACACACACACACACAAAGAGAGAGAGAGAGAGACATTTTAGTAACCAATTAATAACTACCAGGAGCATTTCAACCTTTTCTTAAGAATTTTCTAAATAGACAACCTAAGTAGATTCATTAACTAACTCTACTTGTTAGAAAATGCAGACATCATCGGTATTCAGAAGTATATTATTCATGTGTGGTAATTTACTTGGGTGTACTGGTCTATATCCCCAGACATGGATGATTTAAAAAAAAAACAAGAAGGAAAAGGGTAAGTATTGTTATGTTTCCATAGCTCATTGTTTCATTTTTTTTTAAAAAAAAACAACAACCTGACCTCTGGAGAGGCCTGTTTTATATTTATCTTGTGAATTTACTTAACGATTCCTCATAAGGGGAATCTCTCTCTCTCTTTAACTTGTGTATTAACTTCATTATACAATTGGACCTTGCTTGGATTCTTATATGAGGCCCCTTCTGCTAAAACTTCCATTCCTCTCTGTTCTCCAAATCCAGTTTTAAATAAAATAGAATGTTTGTACTGTTCCGCGACAGCTTTTCCCAAAATCGTTCTAAATTTTTCCCTTCCTGCCCCCAGCACTGTTTTATTTCCCCCCACCCCCCAAAAAAAAATAACTCAGAAAAAAGTTGCAAAAATAAGAAAGCTGACCCATTTGTCCCAAAGGTGTTTTTTTTTTCAAAAGGCAACTGGGCTTTGTTTTTCCATGAAGACATTTCACTACTCATCCAAGAAGCTTCTTAAGTTCTGACTGTTCAGGTGACCCTGAGGGCACAGATAAACCTCCAAGTGGCCTCAATGACTCTCAGAAAGAGCACTAACAAGCAGATGACTGCAAGGAATATAAATCGTTCCATCCAACACAATTAAATCAAATAAACCTTTACTGTCAAAGTATAACGTGTACAATAAGATTGGCTGAGCCTCCCTTCGTGCACCCCCACCCCCACCCCAACTCTCAGTGACAACAAAAGTACTGAAGAAGCTTCTTGGATAAGAAGCGAAACATCTTCAAGGAAAAACAAAGAATGTCCACTGGCCATTTGAAAAAGCGCCTTTGGGATAGCCCTGGCCTGGATGATGGAGAATCTCCATAGACATTGACCCAGTTGTACAGCAATCCCGCCCCCACCCCCCACCCCTTCGGTTTATTTTCCTCTTCTTAACTTCTCTTCCAGATATGGACATAAAAACACGGAAGAAATTGTTCAAGAAAGTGCATGGAAAAGAAGTGTACATGACGGTGGCTTATAGCAGAGGCCACCCTATCCTGCCTCCTCGTCTGCAGCACAGCGTCACCTTGGATCGCTCGCCCATGGTCCACTGCTCCCCAAATGGACACATAAATCCATACGACCATTACCATTTTCAGAATTCGCAGAGAAACGGCCGGGGATACGGAACGTCAAGGTAAGGAGACTTGTCGTCGGTTCCCCACTTTTTACCTTTAGGCAGTTTAAAGGTGGCTGCCCTGCTGATTTCGGCCATCAGCATCACGCTGACGTGAGCATCACAGTCTCCTAAAACATCCCCAGAGCTGCATGGAACTTTTGAACGCCGTCCCCTGTTTCTGCAGTCTTTATTCTCACCCATTTCACTCGCAGGTTAGAAAGGAATATTTTAACTGAGGCGTACATATGGATACAGTAAGTACAGATAGTCCTTGACCTAAACAACGGTTCATTAAGTTGACCGTTCAAAGTTACAACGGCACTGGAAAAAAACTGACTTAGGACCGTTTTTCACCACTGCAACCTTTGCAGCATCCCCATAGTTTCTTGTCCACTTCAGATGCTTAGCCCCTTCTGACAAGCAAAGCCAGTTTCACTGAACAACTGGGTTACTAGCTTATCAACTGCGGCGATTCACTTAACAACCTGTGGCAAGGAAGGTGGTAAAATGGGGCAAAACTCACTTAACAAATGTCTCACTTAGCAACAGAAATTTGGGTCTCCATTGTGGTTATAAGTCGAGGACTACGCATACTTGGTTGATGGCCGTTAGTTCATCAGCCAAGTTATGACGGCACGGAATGAAAAGGCTTACAGGCTCTCCTCGAAGTTCTGTCCATCATAGCTTCCCCATGGCTGTGTCATGTCACACTTTACAACCAATCCTGGTTCCAATCATTAAGGGAGTACTATCTGTAGTAATGAACAGGAGGGTGATTTAATTTGCAGGGGGGATTTGCTAGCCTGCTAAACCATAATTTCATGCACCTAATTCATTTGTAATTTGGGTTCATACACTCCCTTCTTCCAAACCTGCATTCTCTAAATTAATGCTATGTCCAGACTGGGAGAACTTTTAATTTAAAGAAACAGTGAAAATGAAATGCTCTTATTCTCTCCCCCTCCCCAACTAATATGATCTTACACAGGGGTAGTACCAAATCTTTAGTGGACTCATAAACCTAGAAACAATAGAATAGAATAGAATAGAATAGAATAGAATAGAATAGAATAGAATAGAATAGAATAGAATAGAATAGAATTCTGTAGAATAGAAAATAGAATAGAACAGAATAGAACAAAGCAGAACAGAATAGAATAGAATTCTGTATAATAGAAAATAGAAATAGAATAGAACAGAACAGAACAGAACAGAATAGAAATTCTGTATTGGCCAAATGTGATTGAACACAGAAGGAATTTTTCCTCCAGTGTAGAAGCTCCCCATGTACATAAAAGCAACAAGTGATAAATCATGATTGTAATCATAAAATACATTCATCATAAATCATAAGATACAACATTCAGTGATGGCCATAGGATACTAAATAAGTAGTCAACATAAATCATACTGGGATTCCAAATAATATAAATTATAAGATACAAGCAGCAAAGTTATAGTCATAAGAAGATAGGGAATAAGTAGTAGGAAGGTTGAGAAGGGTAATAGTCATACAGCCCTACTAGGCAGTTTGACAGTGCTGTGAGCATTTGTTGTTTAGCAGAATGATGGCCTGGGGTGGGGGAAACACTCTCTGTGTTTAGCTGTTTTGGCGCGCAATGTCCTATAGTGTTGCCTTGAGGGAAGAAGTTGAAGCAGCTTGTGTCCAGGATGTGAGAACTCAGTTCATCTAGGAAACCTCAGAGCTGCAAACAAAATTGGGAAGATGAAAAAAAATCAGAGGCGGCAACACCAGCAAGTACTTTCTGCACTGTTGCCAAGAAAGCCCTATTTATTTATTGAATTTCCACACCGCCCACGTCGGTGCATGGTTGTCTTTATCAGGTCATCGGGAGTCGAGGTGGACTTGAAGATGTTCTTGACTTTTACTCAAGTGAGACTTAGTACAGGTGACATGCAATTAAAAATGTCTCTGGAGATTCTCAGTCATCCAGGTCCTGGTTGCCCCAAAGGTGCTTTTTCACAAGGCAACTGGACTTCGTTCTTCCTTGAAGACGTTTCGCTTCTCATCCAAGACGCTTCTTCAGTTCACTTCTCCAGAACTCAAGACGCTTCTTGGGTGAGAAGTGAAATGTCTTCCAGGAACATGCTGGGTGGGAGAGAAAGGCAGGACCTTGCCCAGTTTGCACACACTTTTGCACAATGCCAAACGATAGCTGAGCCTGGACTCCTTTAGAGCCTCTTCACTCATGGACATGTTAACGCAGATACTTGAATGGGGCTAGTTAAGAGTCCACCTTGAGCCTTCTAAATTCGTAGTTACTCTGCTTTTTTATCCTTTGAAATGTAGGGGATCTGCCCGATTTATAAACAGGAACAACATCACTGGGCCAGAAATAGCATTTTATCCTAGTCCAGGAAAGAGATGTTATCAGAGCTATGATAACTTCTCATATAGATCACGGTAAGTAATTGTAACCCTATTGTTTTAATCCCATACACTAGGCGGTCAGTGTAAAACCTCATAGTTTTAATCCAGTAGACTAATCCAGGACACTAGGCAGTAAATGGTATTCCTCAGCTATCGTTTGGGGTCAGCTAACTTCAGACTTCAGATCTTCTCTTGGTGAAAAGACAAGGCTGGGAGAAATTTTGGAACCTGTCTTATACAGGTAGTCCTCAACTTACAACAGTTCCTTTAGTGAGCAAAGTTACAACGGCGCTGAAAAAAGTGACTTGTGACCATTTTTCACACGACTGCTGTAGTATCCCCAGGGTCACATGATTTACGGTCACATGACTCGCACTGATGATGGTCACAATGTCTCGGAGACACGGGATTGACTAATTTAACAGCTGGAAGTGATTCACCTAACAACTGTGGCTAAAAAAAGTTGTAAAATGGGGGCAAATTGCACTTAACAAATTTTACTCAACAGATTCCTCACTTGACAGCATAAATTGAGGGCCCAATTGTCATCGTAAGTCGCGGACTATCTGTACTGAGTTGGATTATCTGTTAACTTTCTCCAACCACTGGGAGATGAAATTATTTCCCTAGCTAGGTTGCACGACAGCCTTTATATGCACAGGATGGGACCTGTGAGTTCCTACCTGTAAAACTACTTTTCTACTGTTGTCCTAGTTCCTCTAAGCAGGGGTCTTCAAACTTGGCAACTTTAAGACTTGTGGACTTCAACTCCCAGAATTCCTCAGGCTGAGGAATCCTGGGAGTTGAAGTCCACAAAGTCTTCAAAGTTGCCAAGTTTGAAGACCCTTGCTCTAAGCTTTTCAGCTCCAGGGATGCCGCTTTCTGTATCCTTGGAGCAATGTTAAACCATTTCCAACCGAGACATTTTTCCGAGCAACCCAAGATCCCTGCCGCTTCAGATTCCGAGCAGTTGCTTTGTTGATGCAGCAGGCCAAGGCCACGTTATGTGAATCTTTGCTGCGAAAAAATGCCAGCCTGGTAACAATTGCGCACAAATGCCCGTTAGTCCTGTAGATGCAGTTGTAGGCATTTTCTTCCAAATGTTTTAGACCAGGGGTCTTCAAACTCGGCCCTTTTATGACTCGTGGACTTCAACTCCCAGAATTCCTCAGCCAGCATGCCTGGCTGAGGAATTCTGGGAGTTGAGGTCTACGAGTCATAAAAGGGCCGAGTTTGAAGATCCCTGTTTTAGACTTAGAATATACAGTGGTGGTGGTGATGGTCATGACATTTTAACCTATTGATCGTTCTGGAAGTTCATACAGCCGTAGCCGCAGACAGATGCAATGTGTAAATAAAGAATGCCAGTATGGATTTTCACCTGAGAATGGGGAGGAGCCTCGAGGTGTGGAAGAAACCATCACATTTTATGAGATTGAAGAAGGAGACGACACAAATTTTCCTGCTTTGCCCGTAAGTCCTGGAGCTGAATTAATTTGAAAAGTGTGCCAAAGTAAATCTTGTTACAGGTAAGAAGCAAGATTGGCAAGGTAAATCAAGGAGAAAGTTCACAAGTCTTAAGTTGCCAAGTTTGGAGAACCCCCCCCCCCCCACGATAGTGCTGGATTAAACAGCCTTGAAATAATTTAGCCGGCTCTAGATTAATCAGGCAGGCTCTATGAACAACTCTGGTTAAATCCTCATTATGGAAAAAGATCAATCTACACAGATGAAATATAATTGCAAAGCCTCAGGCTCTCAATTTTGTTCATGGGATTAAAACTTATTAATAGAGTGGTGCTCAAAAAAATGTTCAAAAGGGTTAATTGTGCAAAGAGAACAGAATTGCTGGTTTAACGGTATCTCTTGAAGGTATAAATGTGTGTTGGCAAATCTTATTTTGAAAATAATAACAACAACAATAAAACCTTCAGGGCAACTTCTGCTGCCATAAAATTGAATTTAGGGATTTCAAAAGTGCCAAAACAAGAGATTTTCTGCTTATGTCAGAAACCCGAAAATGAGGGGTTTTTTGTATGTGAGGATTTTTTTTAATGCTTGCTTTCGACCTTTCTGCCCTTATCTATGCACCGGTTTTTAAAAATAAATTCTAAAAGCTCTAATTATACATATATCCCAAATTAGGAAAGACTAGCAAGCTGTTTTGTAAACCTCTTTTTAGAATCATGCTGTGTATTTCTGACCGTGTCGTATCTATTGAATTCTAGGGCACGTATTCCATATTGTTGGGGTTAGAAGGAAATGCTGACACTGTGCTGCATATTTGCAATAAGGAGAAAGCACGAATGTTAATAAATAATCTGACTTATTTCTCAGAACCGGGGCAACCCAGCTCCGATAGTTCCAGCTCCTGCAGGATTCTGGGTGACAAGAAGGACTTCAAATTCTGTCCCACCAAATAAACCAGGGCTGAATAATTCAGAAGGAGAAGCAGAGGAACCAACGGATGCTGGTAAGGATAGACACAGGATAATACTAGCAGTGGCACTTAGATTTATATATCGCTCCACAGTCCTTTACAGCCCTCTCTAAACTATTTGCAGTCAGCCTATTGCCCCCAACAATCTGGGTCCTCATTTTACCAACTTGGGAAGGATGGAAGGCTGAGTTAACCTTTGAGCTGGTCAGGATCAAACTGCCGGCAGCCGGCAGTCAGGAGAATTCGCCCCACAGTACTGCATTCTAATCACTGTGCCACTGCTTTCCAACTTTTAAGTTCTACAGGTAGTCTTCAAATTACAACTGTAATGGAGCTGTCCTATTATGGTGGTAAGTCGTAATGGTCATAAATGACAACTGGTACTTCCGATGTTACGACATTTTTTGTGTGGCAGTTGTTAAGTGAATGCTGCAGCTGTTAAGCAAACACCATGATTGTTATGCAAACTAACGGTTTGCTATGGGCACAATTTTCCAGAAAAGTGGAAGTAACTACCAGTTTTCAGCAAAACTGTTGTAAAACATGCTCACACAATTGTGGGGTGCTCCAAATGTCCATGTTGCCAAGCACCCAAAGTACAATCGTGACCATAGGGGGAGCGACTGTCGGATCTTCAGGTCCCAGTTGTAAGTCCTCTATTACAGGGAGGGTGTAACTTTGAATAGTTGCTAAGCAACCATTTGTAAGTCCAGGATCCTACTGTTCAAACTTACCAACTTCAAGAGAACTTTCATGAATTACAGCAGCTCATAACTGTTAAAGCAAAATTATGCCTTCTGCCAGGGTTACTGCTTCATTTCCTTTATAGAGGAACATTGGGACATTGGTTAGGAGTTTTTAAAAAGTCGTTAAAAATTCTTAGCAGAAGCCTCCCGGCTTGAAATGGAATATGCCGTTATTTTTCAGAATGGATGTGATCTGAAAATTTTGGTATGTACAATTGCAGGCACCAGTGGTTTTTTCATTATTTCAAAAATGTGATCTCAGTTAGACTCTAGACCTGGCATAGCATGAATGTTAATAAGTTCAGATGCATCTGTTACCTTTCCAAAATTGATACTAATGCCAAACGTTTGAAGTACTTTGCAGTCATGATCCTGGCATGTTTTTCTAAGCATTTGGAAATTCACTTATGTTGAATGGATTTTATATGTTGATTGACAATTTATGTCGTTGGCTTTAAAACAAAGATCAGCAATCTTTAGTGCAATTTTATTTTTATTTATTTATTTTATTTTAATTCCATTTATATCCCGCCCTTCTCCGAAGACTCAGGGTGGCTTACAAGCTTAGCAGTAGCCTTCATTCTATGTATATGCCTGCTTATTAGGGCTTTCACACACACCCCCAAGCGGCATTATTACAAAGTCAGCTTAATTGCCCCCAACAATCTGGGTCCTCATTTTACCTACCTCGGAAGGATGGAAGGCTGAGTCAACCTTGAGCCTGGTGGGATTTTTTTATTTTAATTCCATTTATATCCCGCCCTTCTCCGAAGACTCAGGGCGGCTTACAAGCTTAGCAGTAGCCTTCATTCTATGTATATGCCTGCTTATTAGGGCTTTCACACACACCCCAAGCGGCATTATTACAAAGTCAGCTTGTTGCCCCCAACAATCTGGGTCCTCATTTTACCTACCTGGGAAGGATGGAAGGCTGAGTCAACCTTGAGCCTGATGGGATGCGAACCTGCACTGATTGCAGGCAGCTGGTGTTACTTAAGGAGGCATTAGCCCACTGCTCCACCAAGGCTCTTATCCGGTTTCATTGACTATACAGGTAGTCCTGAACTTACCACCGTAGTCCTTCAGTTAACAACTGTAGCAGGAAAGGTCATAAAATGGGGCAAAACTCGCTTAGCAACTACATCTTGCTTAGCAATGGAAATTTGAGCTCAATTGTGGTCATAAGTCTTTTGCAGTACTTGGAAGAAAAGATTTCTTCCTTCCAGCAAATATGCTAGCCTAAAACCTTTGGCTACATCTAGTTATTTTTCTGGGGTTTTATATAGACTAGTTTAGAGGCCAACCTAGCAACTTGAACTTTGCTGAATTTGTATCTGGCTAATGTTTTGCATAGATTAAAAAAAACACGAGACAATAGTACGACAAATGTTGTTACCATATTCCACGGTTTAAGCCTTTTGATCTCCCGAATTCTCCAATCAGAATTGCAATTTGGGGATTGTGGAATTTGAAGCTTAAGGCATGGGGAGAAATTCATAGAAAGATTTTGCATAATTACATGACTCTAAAATGTAAGGCTAGATTTTCATCCTTTCTCTTGGCATTGTTTATTTTACATGAGATTTACTTCCAATATGTGTCTCTAATAGTGCACTTACCCTCTGCTTTTCAAGGAGAATATCAAGAAGATTATCTGTATACTCCTCCAGGTGAGACTAGAGTCTTTCTCTAAATGTCTGCTTCATAACTTGTGTCAATGCTGCAAACATTGACATGTTTTTGCACTGACAATATAAGAGACAGCCAGTTATTTTATTTGCTTCATTTGGGAGGGAGGAATCACCAGGAAGTTGTGATAAGATTGCAAAAACCCAGGTACAGAATGGGAAGTGAAACCTCATATGTAAAACTAATTGGATAATGTGATTTATGATGGGTAGATAAGGGCGGGGATTGTGTGTGTGTTATGATGGGTTTGGGGGGGGAGGAGATTTCAGATTCTGGCATCCTTCCATGAGTGCCGATGTTTCGTTTCATTACTAAGACTTTTTAGATAAATAATATGCCTGCAATTTGTTTGATTTGCCTCATTCATCGGAACCTTGATAACGATTGTTTTTGTTAGTAAATAATTATACCCATAATTTCATATTTATCCCTGCTTTCCAGACCCAGAGTGCGAAGCAACCACAGTATTTAATGCAACTGAATCTACTGCAAATTTGGTAAGCACATTAAGAACATTGAAATTAGCATGTTCAGAACCTGTTAGAGTCTCAAAGGAGATATGAAAGCAATTTCCAACCTTGGCACTGTCATCTAATACCTGTTGTGATAGTAGTCCTTGAATTGTGCAAATTTCTACCAATCTGCCCAAACTAATGAAAATGGTGCTTGCTCAGGTGATGGGTGTGCAAAATAGTTGTCACCTTTCCAACTTAGCGGTGGCTCAGTTGCTAATGTTGGCAAGGGTCTAGGACAAACTGCTGGCCCGCAGGCCGGTTGCATCATATGGATGCCACGCCCACCCCAGGTCTTGGCAATGCAAAAAAAGTCGTGACACGTCATGTGACGTGGCAAGTTTGATACCCATGGTCTAGGACAACTCAGCATGATTGGCTTACTGTGGCCAGCTCATCACCACCAAATCACCTCTGCCAACTCACCATTGCCAAGTTGTCAGGCAAACTGGCTGTACCAAATTGTCCCATTCTGTGTTGGAAGACATCTTGGTCAAGGAATCAAATTATGTTGGCCACACAAACTGTAAACAAGCCTGTTTTCTCACTGCCTGTTCTAAAGATAACAAAATGGTGTCCTTAGCTACCATTCCAGTAAGCAGAACCTGGTTTGTTGGGGGGTTTTATTCTTGGCCTCACTTTTGGGTCTGGCTTATGGAGCAGATGATAAATTTGATTTTAACATTTTACAAAACGGGAGAGCCTGTGTGTTTATTGGATTTGTTAGCAATGGTAAGATCTTAATCATACAGCTTAAAACACTAATCTGTTTCTTAGCCAGATGGTTTTTATGTGTAATTATGAAGTGGAAATTTGTTACCTCCTGTATTAAAGAATGTTATATCATCTGCAACAAAAAGTGTTAAACAGTGTAAGAGTGCTGGAAAGAAACAATAGATCTTATAGGGAAAAAAAGTGCCTATTGGATAAAACAGATTCGCTTAATGACTTCTACCATCGCTTAGTGAGTACCACGAAAAAGGTAATAAAATTAGCATGTCACATGTTGACCCTCTTAATAACAGCAAAGTCTTGCAACTCTAATTCCGGGCTCAAATACTTTCATAAGTTGAGGACTACCTGTATAATAGCTGTTTTCTTGATCTGCTGGCTAATTTACTGTCTGAGGGTGTAGGGCCCACTTTTCTGAATGTTTCTCTGTTTATAAGCGAGATGACCAGTTGTGGCCAGTGAACTTGCCAGCAAAGCAATCTGATGCATCTTGTTCTTCCTCCTTGCACGTGGCTTCCAAAGCTAGCTCACATGATAAATGTACCTAGTTTAGCACAAAAAGATAACCGTTGGGTTGTGATGGAGATGGAAGGCTTCTCCATAGTTCAAAGATATAACTAAAGGAGAATATTTGTAGCTCAGGGTTGGAATGAAGCAGTAGGCGTGAGCCTAAATGGACTCCAGAAAATGGTAGAGGACAGGAAGGTCTGGAGGAATGTTGGCCATAGGGTCGCGATGGGTCGGACACAACAACAACAACAACAGGATTGGAATGAAGGGATCCTTGGTGCTCTTTGAGCTTGGTTGTTTTCTTGGAGATGTTTCATGGCTCAGCTAGGTAACATCATCAGTGCTAGCACTGAAGATGTTATCAAGTTTGGGTAATGAAATGGATGCCACATAGTTCAAAGAACCTCACAGGGACTGCCTACTGAGGCACTTTCTGCCTACTGAGGTACTTTCAAGATTTTATTGACCCACTACCTTCTAAATATGCATGCTCTCTGGAAATCATAGGCCTTGAAGTCCAGAACATTTGAACAACACCAGTTTGAGCAAAGCAGGGTTAGAGAAACCATGGTTTGGAAGTAGCTGAAGATCGGGACGTAAATCCTTGTCTTGAGGTGGATTTGGATAATGGAATTTGACAGAAAACAAAATTCAGAGTTTGGCACAGGACGTCTAAATTCACAGACATGGCCACTTTCATCTCTCTGAACACCCTTTTAATAGCTCCTGTTTTTCATTAGCCCAAGTGACCCTTTCATAACATAGCACAAGGTTGATTCTCATTTCTCTCGCTCTTTCTTTTTTAAATGAATGGTGTAGTCTCTGCAGGATGCAGGAACAAATTGTGTCTCTTCTCAGGAAGCAGCCATCTCCTTCAGTTACTCTCAGAAGGTAAATTTTTCTGAGGACATAACTTGGTGTCAAGAACAGTTTCGCTGTGCTGAAGATCCCAAAAGTTTTCATAAAACATACACTTTAACTTTTGATGAAAGAAATGAAACATTTAGCTAACTAAATGGAAATTCACTGTTGAATTTCTCCCAAAAGTTTTCTTCCAAGACTCCAGTGCATTGTTTCTCAGCCTCAACATCTTTAAGATATGTGGATCGTATTATATAAAATATATTTGAGCAGTAAGGATGATTATGGGCCAGGAGGCTAAAACACATGAAGAACGATTGGCGGAATGGAGTATGTCTAGTCCAGTGAAGAGAAGAATTAGGGGAGACGTGATAGACATGTTCCAATATTTGAGGGGCTCCTACAAAGACGAGGGGGTCAACCCATTTTCCAACACACCAAAAGGCAAGACAAGAAGCAATAAATGGAAACTAATCAAGGAGAGAAGCAATTTAGAACTAAAAAAAATCCCATCAGTGAGAACAATCAACCAGTGGAATGGGTTTTCTCCAGAAGATGTAGATGCTCCAACACTGGAGGTTTTCAAGAAGTGACTGGACAGCCACTTGTCTGGAATGGTCCAGAGTGTCCTGCTTGAGCAAGGGGCTGGACTAGAAGACCTCCAAGATCCCTTCCAACTCTGTTATTCTGTTACAATTCCCAGAACTTGCTAGTAGGGAAATTCTGCATCATAAAGTTGCTGAAGTTGAGAAACACCGCTTCAGTGTTTAATGCGATTGTAGGAGAAAGTTATTACCTTCAAGGGGATTAATCACGGTAATTTTTTTGATCATAGGATTTAGTTACTTTCTCTGCCATATCCTTCAAAGACCAAATGTCACGTATGTCTCTTCCTCCCCAGCCCTAGCCTGCCAACCCAGCTGTTTCAAACCTGTGTCATTTTATACAACCACGGTGACTTCTTAAAGGCCAGAGTGGTTGGAGGAAAAATTAGGAAATTTGCTAATGTTTTGTATCACATTTCATTTCAAACGGTGCTTTTTTTTTTTTTTTACAACAGACATCTGTGTAATTCGCCTCAGAAAATTCATATTCCATCAGGCTGATAAACTTTAGGATGTTTTAAAATAAAAGTCACTTGGCCCATATGGCATTCAGATAAGAGCTTTAGAAGTGAATTTTTGCCTGTTAATTATTGATTCGTTTATTATAAGAATTGCTTTTTTATTAATTTTATACACAGCTTATTTCACTCACCAGGTGTGCTGGTAATGCTAAACTAAAGTTTATCGTTGCACCCAAATGCTTAAATTGAAATCTATTAACTGCATCAGAAGATACTCCATATGCAAAATCGTTTGGTCCCAGGATGCCTTGTGTTTTGTGTTTGAATTTCACCATTTGGCAAAAAGATGCTCCTCTTTCATAGGTCATGGTAAATTCTGCCATTATATCCAGTGCTTCCTGTGTGAATACAGCTCCGGCCGCCATTTTCTCCTCCAGCTGCAGTGCTTCAACTCAAGTCACTATCACTGCGTCGCCCCCCCAGAATGCTGTGCCACCGATCTTAGTAACCCCTTCTGTGGGAAGGCCAGGTAGAGTATTTATTTCATTTCAAGAATTTCTGGAGAACACCTTGAGTTTGTGGTTCCTGGCCACCAGGTGGCTTTTGAATCAGAATAGTTGTTTAGCCCTCAGATGGCATAGAAGTAAGTTCCCTTGGTCCTCTGGAGGAGTCAAATGTATTTCAGCAGTAAGGTCACAGGGAAGAAGAACAATATATGGAACAGCTTGTGGGTGCTCCGTCACTGGAGGTTTTCAAGAGAAGATGGACAACCCTTTGTCAAGGATGGTATAAGATCTCCTGCCCTTCAGCAGTGGGTTGGGTGAGAAGACCTCAAAGGTCCCTTGCAACCCTATGATTCTAAGTCAAATCCTTCAGAATGGAGGCCTTTTAAGAAGCTGGCTGTACTGTGTTTTTTCCTCTAGGCATGCAAAACTTTGACTTCATTCCATATTTTAGAAGATACTTGGCAGAGACAGGGAAATCAGATCTGTTTAAGTTCTTAATTTGACTTGGATTGTTGATCCAGATTAAACTCATTTTGGGAACACTGAGAGGGATTAGATTTTTTCCCAATGGATTCATTGCATAAAGGTTAAGGCCTGTTTTATGGATCCCACTGCTTTCAGAATTAATTTAACATTTCTCTCCCCGCTTTTTGAATAGTTGTGTCAGTGTATCAGTCACCTCCCCTTCCTCCTGTGAGTGATGTGGGGGAAAATGGCAGTGTTACACCCCCTTATTCTTGTGATCCAAGTGGAAATGACCTGCCTAGAGGTAAGATATCATTTTCTCTGATGCGTGGGAGTAATTTTAGCTGCATAAAATGAATCGGTTCTAGAGATGCGTATGGAATTACATTTTATTTTATGTATTAACTAGTTCAGACTATCCAGATTAAAGGACAACGTGGGACTTCATTATCTGGCAGGTTTTGAATGCCGGAAAACTTTGGCTTGGAGAAAGGCTTCAAAATATTTTTAAAGGCATAGTTTTGTAAGAGTGCGCATTTAAGATACATAGCCATATTAAATGTGCTTTTGCTTCACTGCTTTGACAAGGGAAACATAATCATGGATGTGTCCAAGTGTTTGGAATACAAATCTAATCAAATCAACTGGTTGTGTCCCTCTCTAAGCCTGGCGTTGGTACTCTCTGAATTTCCCTGGTGTACGAAACTATACATCAGACACATTACAGGAGGAATGGATTAGGAAAAACAAACAAAACATTGAGGCTGCTCTGCAAACAAAACTAGAGTTTTAGTAGGAACTCCATGATTTTAGAGTTGTCATCCAGTTGAAGTGTGGAAATAGTGAGGTACAGGGAGTCCTCGGGTTATGACCATTTGTCCAGCGACTTGAAAGTTAATGTAGCGCTGAATTACTGATATTTATGACCGGTCATCAGAGTTTGGGCCGTTGCGGCATTCCCCACAGTCAACACGCTTGGGATTTCTGACATTCCCTGAGAGCATCCCAGGAGCAAAGTCAAGGGGGAAGCCCAGAGGTTGCAATCACAAAAGAGGTCCTCGCTTGACAATCCATGCACTCCTTGCTTAAAAAGAGCCTGTTCAGATAATAAGGGCCTGCCTCAGCTATCTCCTCGGGAAAGCACGACTCTTGAAACCAGCGTCGTTTCCAAAGGATCTTTGACTGACAGAAAGGGATTGCGGAGAGTTCAGGCAGAATCTGAAGTTTCTGGCCCAAAATAAATTTTAAGTTAATTTCCCGTTGTCCAACAACACCTCATTAGCCCGGTCCATCTGGAGCCAATCAACAGGTGTGAAGTTGTTGTGAGAACTCTTGAGTGGAAAAGTTGATAAGTTTGTCAAACTTCCGACGTGTGGGCTTTTCAAGTGACTGAGGCATTGCTTACCTTAGAAGTCCTTTATTCAGCCTAATACACCAGCAAATGCTTGCTCGAAGGAAGCTGGAATCTGAAATCTCCACCCCTTGCACAATATATTAAAACAGAATTCTCCACCTTTCTAATTTTGTCATTAATCATATTCTCCAATTAATTTAAAGAATCAGTTTTTCTTCCATTAGAAAACCCGCCAAGGTCTTGTTTTCTTTAAGTTCAGATGGTCTTGAAGGCACAGTCCTCCTCTTCCCCACTCCCAACCTTAAACTCAATCTCTTAAAGCAATACACAAGTTTAACATATGAAATGGCTACTTCTTCATCTCAACATTTGAGGTTAGCAGCGTTGACATTGTTCTCTGGTGCCGTGATCTTGGTAAGAGGCAGGAGTTAGCCATAAAGGAGTCAAACTAGATGGCCTTGAGTCAAACCACCCCCCCTCCCCAATTCCCATGCAGAAACATCAGAGTGAAAGCAGAAACAATACAAAAACATCTTCGGTCCCCATGCAGCGCTTCCCCCTTCCCCCTCAGAATGGCAGCATCCGGGAAGGGAGCTGACGATGTCTCTTAGCGATGGCAGTTGTGATCCCAGTTGCCGTTGTACGCTGAGGGCTGCCTGCAGAGAGTGGGTCAGGAATTGGCTGTAATCAAAATAAGTTGGAAGTCGGATAGAGGACTATCTGCTTGCCTCAATTCTTTATTTGCAAAGAGAATGTACGTTGTGTGTTGGGTTAGATTTTTAAAAGGATATCACAGTACTGACCACGCTTTGTCGATGTTAATAAGTATGATTTGCAAACAAGAATGTATGTTGTGTGTTGTGTTAATTTTTTTTAAAGAAAGGGTATAGCACTGACCATGCTCTGAAGTGTTTGTGCTAATAAGTATAACATTAGTTAGATTTTTACATCCAAAACTGAATATCACCTTAATAAGCATCTGGGATTTATATCAGTGTATTTATTATACCTGAAAGGTTTCTGTCTTCAGCTGGACACTTAACGCTGAGGTTTCCACTAGATTGTTCCTTAGTGTTGCTTGTGCGTGTTGCGAAGGGAGCAGCGACTACACAAAAGCCAAATCGGCGACAACAGCTTAAAAAGGAAAACGGGCTGTTCAGTTTCTTAACTTTCCTCTCATTGGACCTCTGCTAATTTGCGGTGTTACATAAACATTTAGGACAGGCAGTGCTAACATTCAATAGTTTACAAGCAAAGTACACAAAAGAAAAGGTGAAATAGATTGCAGAAGGATGACTCAGTAATAATTGTATTTTTCCCATGCTGTGATCTGTCCTAACTGTTGGCGTATAATCACTCCCCCCCCCCTCTTTCCTCTGTTTTAAATTTTGCATTTCGCTTTGAATCTCATCGCAAAATAGTGTGGCCCTGTGAGAAGGCGAGCTGGGAAATTTAGCTGTCAATTGCATTTGCTTTTCCAGGTGTTACGAACATTTCCTTTTTTGTTTTTGTTTTTATTCCTCGAAAGTCTACATGTTGCAGTTTTTGGTTGATCTGATGTCGTGGGTACCTCTCGTGGGTACAAGTAGTCCTTGACTTAGAACCATTTGTTTAGCAACCGTTCAAAATTACAACAACACTTATGACAGCACTTAACAGCCATTGCAGCATCCCCCATGGTTGCATGATCAAATTTTGGTTGCTTGGCAACTGGCGTGTATTGACGACACTTGCAGCATCTTGGGATCATGAGATTCCCCATTTGCAACTTTCCCAGCCAACCTCTGACCAGCAAAGTCCGTGGGGGAAGTTAGACTCACTTAATGGCCGCAGGATTCAGTTAACAACCGATGCACTTAACAATCGTGGCAAAATTGGGGGTGACTTAACAGCTACCTTGCTTATCAGCAGAGACCCAATTGTGGTCGTTAAGTTGAGGACCACCTGCATATGAGCTGAACTACATCTACCCTTTTGCTGAAGAGGGAAGCTGGATTCACTTAACAACTGCAGTGATTCACTTAACAACCATGGGGAAAACAGTTGTCAAATCGGTCACATCTCCCTTAACAGCTGCCTGGCTTAGCAAGGGTAATGTTGATCCCAATTGTCATAAGCCGAGGACTACCTGAACTTGCCGGTACAGCTACGGTGCTTTCTCCCAGGGCAGAATTAATCAAACTAAGGGATTTTTCTAAAATTGTCTTTCTTTTCCTAACCATAGTTGTTTGGTAAATTAATATTTAAATGCTAACTATGTAGGAGAAAAATATCTGAAAGTCCTTTGATACGGATTGGTGGGTAAACATGAGAAAAATGTAAATATTCATACCTTTTTATAAGGATCTGTATGAAATGCAGTGACCAAGTTTTTTTTCCCTCTTTGTTTTAGATCCAAAGGTTTTGCAGTATTATTTTAATTTGGGCTTGCAGGTAGGTGCCCAATAAAAGTCTAGTGGTACAACCACCTTTTGTGAGATTGGGGTGTCAAGTCTTTGGTAGACGCCGATGTTTTTCAGAATTTTCTGAAGTCGGATGGGGAATCCTTTGCTTGACGTCTACACAAAACCCGGAACTTTTCTTAAAATATTGTAAATATATTGCTTTTATCCATGCTGACTTCCTAAGCTGCTGTTCTCTAGCTAGGTAAATATTTGTTGGTGCTGGGATGCAGATTGTAAGAAAAGCAGCCTTGATGTGTATGACAAGAGTTATATTACTTCCTCAGAGCATACCCACTTTCTCTTTTTTGTTAATGTTTACACAAATACATTCCCATTCTTCTCCTGCATTATTTGTCCCTCGCATAAAGCACAGAAAAATAACTTCTGCGCCTTTGTTGTTGTTTTAATCATTTAGTCATATCCAACACTTGGCGACTTGCTCTCCATGCTACCCTGTCAAGAACAGCTTCTTTTCAATTGTTGGATGTTCATCTTTGTATCAGATTTGTAATAGCACTTCAGTAGCACTTACATACCGCTTCACAGTGCTTTCCAGCCCCCTCTAAGTGGTTTACAGAGTCAGCCTGTTGCCCCCAGCAATTTGGGTCCTCATTTTACCAACCTTGGAAAGATGGAAGGCTGAATCAACCTTGAGCCGTTCGGGATCGAACTTGTGGCAATGAGCAGAGTTAGCCTGCAATACTGCATTCTGACCACCGGGCCACCACAGTGGTTATTAAAAGTAATAGCTAGATTGTTTCTAAACAGCAAATAGCTCCATTGCTGGAATTTCTGCAACCTGACCTCTCCCATCTCAATAAATCTTGTTGAAAGAGAATTCTGTGAAAATTCAGTTTGGAAAGAATTAGGTTTTAGGCAGCCACTAAACAGCTTGACCACACTTTAGAATGACACATTCCTGTTAATGGTCTTGCTGATTAAGGATGAAGCTGTGTTTTGCCCTTG
Source organism: Vipera ursinii (assembly GCF_947247035.1). NCBI lineage: Eukaryota > Metazoa > Chordata > Lepidosauria > Squamata > Viperidae > Vipera > Vipera ursinii. The sequence goes on from NC_139525.1 coordinate 14,687,731, forward strand.
ATCCAAAACAGTTGATCTACTTCAGGGCATTTCTGAAGTAGATCTAAATGGGCAGATTTCAACAGCTACTTTTGTCAGTCTGGGCAAATCACCTATTTAATCAGGTATTTAAAACTTGATTTTTCTCGCCTTGAATTGTGCTAGTATTACCACCAGACCTGCTGGAACCCCGTGATGTACGTACAGCAACCATCATCTCCACCACCTCAAGTGGAAACCTACCAGACCTATTCAGAGCAAGTCTCTGTGGTTGACTCATCAGCACCTCTGCCTTACAACGACGTTGGGAGGAACGATCTGCGCCAGATGCCTGCAGACTCCTCGTCAACTGGTTGGTCTCTTGTGTAGTGGTCGCTCCAGAAGTGTCACCGAGCTCAATTTGACGTGGCAGATTCAATATTTTCCAAATGATTTCTGAGCTTTTTTTTAACAGAGTTTAGATCCAGGTAGTCCTCACAACCTTTCGTTCAGCAACTGTTCAACGTTACAACAGCACTGTAAAAAGTGACCTATGCCTGGTCCTCACACTTACACTTATGTCCCCACGGTCACATAATCAAAAATTTGGGCACTTGGCACCATCCTGGTGTCATGTAAAACACCCGTCTGAAACTTGCCCGGCCAGCTTCCAACAAACAAAGTCAATGGAGGAAGCTGCATTCGCTTAATGACCATGTGTTTTGCTTAACAATTTGCAGGGGTTTGCTTAACAACCGTGGCAAAAAAATAGGTCAGGAAATTGGGTACAACTGATTTAACTGCCTTGCTTAGCAATGGAAATTCTCGTCCCGATTGTGATCATGTGTCGAGGGGAGTAACGGTACATTCATAGCTTCAGCCCTGCAATTCAGCCAGACTGATGAACGGCCCATGTTGAGGCTAAGACTTGATTATTCATTTGTGAACCTGATTACCTGCCTGATTTTTTTTTAATCTCCTCCTTTGTGGCATAATTCAGTAATTTCGTTAATGATAAAGTAAGCATTTTGTTTCACTTTAGACCATTTTGCTAATGTGATGCTAATGAAAAGAGCAGAGGCACCATTAACTCTTCCCACTGTTTACCAGTGCAGTGAGACTCAGGTGAACAAGATCAGAACAAAAGGATTTTGTAGACCTAACATAACCCTTGGGATAGTTTTGACAAGGTAAAGCTAAAAGAGTCCCTGCGGATTTTACTCTGCTAGTTGTTGCTGACCATCTTCCTTTCAAGGCCATTGAGTCCGTGGTGTCCAAGGACATTTCTGTCGTCAGCTGGCCAGCACGACGTCAGGGAGTACTGTTACTTTCCCACCGAAGTGGTACCTATTGATCTACTCACATTTGCATGCTTTCGAGCTGCTAGGTTGGCAGGAGCTGGGGGAGGAGGAAGGGAACTCACCCCTGTTGCAGGACACTTGGGTCTCACACCTGGGAGGCCAGCTTTTCAACCAACAAGCCCAGCAACTTCACCAATCAGCCCCCACACCTCCCTGAAGAGTTTAAAGCAGGGGTCTCCAAACTTGGCAACTTGAAGACTCGTGGACTTCAACTCCCAGAATGCCTCAGCCAGCCTGGGAGTTGAAGTCCACGAGTCTTCAAGTTGCCAAGTTTGGAGACCCCTGCTTTAAAGGGAGAAAGATATTTAGTTCAAGTCCTGATGAGTTGTTATTAGGACAGAGCCATGCAACAAGATGGAAGTTGTTTGCCATTTTCTTTTTTTCCTGCGTCGTCTCTCGTCGTGAGATCCATCTAAGTATAAGTAGTCCTCAATTTACAACCAGTCCTTTGGTGACTATTCAAAGTTACAGCAGCACGGCCATTTTTCACACAACTGTTGCAGCATCTCCAGGGTCAGGTGATAAAAACTGGGATGCTTGGCAACTGGTTCATATGTACGACAGGGTTGCGTGATTCCCCTCTTCTGAAAAGCAGAGTCGGTGAAGAAGTTACTTAACAGCTGTGGCAAGAAAGGCCATAAAATGGGGCAAGGCTCACTTAACAACTGTCTCCTTTAGCAACAGACATTTGGGGCCCAATTGTTGTCGTAAGTTGAGGATCAACCCATTTATTATCACAGCCAAAGGCCACACATAAATCAAACGTCCAATTAAAAGAAAACTAAAGAGAATCATCAGAAGAGGACATGGCAATGCATCACGACCAATGATGCAATCCGTGGGCAAGCAAGGTCTGCCTAGTTTTACAGACAGTATGTCAAAAACAAGCTAGCTTCCGAAAAAAAACAAGTTGAAGATTCCCTGTGCTTCTACATATAGTTTTTCACAGTGCTTTTTTTGTAAAAGAAAAAGGTGCCGGAACTCACACATATCATACAATGCGTCTTGCCTACGCTACAAGGTTCCATCCAAAAAAGGTTCCGGAACTCCGTTCTGAGCGTTCTATGAGGGAAAAAAAACCCTGGTTTTTGAACATCCGTCAGAGTCAGCCCAGCGCTAGCTGCTCTAGGCTAGGGAAAGACGTAAAGCTCCTCGGTTATCCTGATCTTTGGATTATAGATTCCTTCAGTAATCCAATTATAAGTCTGCCACTTTCCAATTTTAATAATGCTGCTTTCCAGACTTTGCGGTAATATACTAATATATTTTCTCCCTGAGGAGCAAGGAGGGGAAAAAAAAAAGACGGCTGTGGTGAAAAATAGCATTTTTTCTTTTTGATAAGAAAAAATGAACCGTTTCCTTTCCTCCCAGGAGATACTCCTTGGAGCTGCTCTGAGGTCTTATTTTGTTTTCGTTTTTTTTAAAGAAAACCTCAGGGAAAACAATTCTGCGGCAGAGCACATGACACCATGGGAAGCGTCCTCCTGTTTTTTAACGCACATTCGGTTCATATCAAATACCGCTGGAACATAGATGGCTTCCGTCGCTGGCCTCGCTGAATTGCGTACTTCCTTTGCAATTACGGTGTGGCAGTAATGGAATTTCATGCTTTCAACATGAGTAACCGTGGCAGCAATAATTTGCCTTCTGTTTCTGTTATATGGATGGCCCCACGCAATGTCTGCTGTGGAAGCGACGCGGATTTTGTGTAGTTGAAGTTGGCAGTCATGCAAATTGCAGTACGCACATCTGATCCGCCATTGAGCCTAAATTTCCATTGCTGAGCAAGATTTTTTTTTAATTTGGCCCCATTTTGCAACCTTGCCTGCCACAGTTGTTAAGTGAATCACTGCAGTTAAGTAACTAACATGGTTGTTAAGTAAACCTGGCTTCCCCCTTGACTTTGCTTGTCAGAAGGTCGCAAAAGAGGATCACACTACCTTGGGACACTGCAATGGTCATAAATACATGCCAGTTGCCAAGCATCGGAATTTTGATCACATGACTTTGGGGATGTCGCAGTGGTCGTAAGTGTGAAAAACAGTCGTCAATCACTTTTTCCAGTGCCGTTGTAACTTTGAGCAGTCACTAAATGAATGGTTCTAAGTCAAGGTATTACCTGGAGTACAACTTTTACCCAGCTTGATATTGTCTGGACTCTTGGGTTATTGTACCCAGTCTTCATTATTTTTGCAAATAACTCGAGGCAGCGAACACACAAAAACGTATCTTCCTCCTCCTGTTTTCTTCACAACAATCCTGCAAGGTGGGTTGAGAGAGAGAGTAACTAGCCCAAAGTCATCCAGCCAGCTTTCCTGGCTAAGGCAGGATTTGAACTCGTAGTCTCTCACTTTCTAGCCTGGTGCCTTAACCACTGGACCATACTGGCTCTCACCTACCCAGCATGGCTGTTGCATCAGCAGGAGGAGGAGGATGGAATTTGTTGTCCAAACTACAGTGACTGTTGATAAATTGGGAGAGGCTGCTGGGTTTATTAGTTGATAGGTAAATCCACCTTATGTAGTTAATTGACTAAGGCGATATATAAATCAATTCACTGTCGCAAGGTCTGACAAAAACAAGCTGGGGACAGATTCTGGAAAAGGGTTCCATGATTTAGAAGACTTGGTGGGATAACAAGCAATGAAAAAGAATGAATTAATCATTGGGGATAGTGACAATGGAAGATCTCGGCACATCTGCACATGCAATTTAATTCAGTGGTACTCAACCTGTGGTCTGGGGATCCCTGAGCATCCATAAAGGCTGGAAAAAAATGCCATGATTTAAACCTTGACTTAAGTCTTGGGGGGGGGTCTGTGGCCATGGTCCGTGGCCACAAAAGGTATTTAAAGGAGGTCCGTGGTGAAGAAAAGGTTGAGAACCACTGATCTAATTGATTCCGTTCTGTAAGAAAGCAATGCAAACCATGCTTTAGTTCAGTGGCCTAAGATGTAGTCCTACCGGTGGCCTAAGATGTAGTCCTACCGGTCTGATAATTAGAGCACTGTCCAGGCCCTTAACCGCTTAATTTTTTTCAAGGTCCAAGAAATGCACCCTCTGCTGATCTTTTATATGCAATATTTTCCCCTTTTTCAGGTGCCTTAGCCATCCCAGAATCCTCTCCACCACCTTCTGGAACCGTCTATTACCCTGTGGTAACAGACACGTACACCCCGTCTCCTCTGCCAGGATACGAATCTTGTGTCTCATTTGTGCCTGCATATCACTGCGTCGGTTCATGGTATCCGGTCAACACATCCTATGGGCACTCTGCCCGAATCCATAACACGGTTAACCCCAGCCATTTCCAGCAAGTTAGCTACGTCACCTCATCCAATCCACAACCACATTTTGTAGCTCAAAGCATGTAGATTCAGAAGGATCAAGTCTGGGAACCTTCCCCCACTTGGAACTATAATTCCCAGAATGCTGTGGCACACCTCCAGGTGATCTAAACCTGCGGTCTCCAACTTGGGCAACTTTTTAAGATGTGTGGACTTCAACTCCCAGAATTTCCCAGCCATCATGAATTCTGGGAGTTGAAGTCCACAAGTCTTAAAGTGGGTTGGAGACCCCTGATCTAAAAGTTTCCCACAACTGTTCCTGCTTTTTATGTTGGCCGGTTCCCATTTCTGTATCCTCCTACTATAATTGTTCCATTTGCTCACCATGTTTTGGTTGACAAGGAGATTTTGTTTTTATTTTGTTCACGTTTCGTTTCAATCTTGATTTGTATCGGTGGTGCAGTCTTTACCACTTTAGTACCTTAGACGACGCTGTAACGTTAAATTTCCACTGGATATGGCTGCATCAAGAGAGCACGTAATGTGTGCAGAGGATTTTTGGTTAAACTCTTGACATTTTCTGCCTCAAAATAACAATGTTTATTAAGTCATTAGCCAAATGGCTTAACTCTGTAATGCTATTCTTTGTAGGATTTCATGGATATTGAAATCTGGGCATCATTTCCCCTTTAATACAAAGGCAACAACAGTGGGAAATAAAGCTTGCTGTTAGAAATTCGGGACCATTTAGCGTTGCTGATGCAACTCTTCCTTGATTGTAACCCCTTTCCACGGTATATTTGGTTTAAAAGACAAAGCCGTATTGACTGTTTTCTCTCTGTTGTCTCAGCTTCTGAAAGTGAAGACTTGGGCCTACTAAGGCCTACTATTGTTGTAGTCTGAATTCTGTCGATGAAAACAATTCGCACAAATGGTGGTAAAATTGTGGGGGTGGGTTAGAAATTTGGCATCAAGAGCACTAAATAAATTTGAAATGCACACAAAAAAAACTTGTCTAGTCTTTGACTGACTGAATGAAACGGGATCAAGTATACTAAAACCACCAGGCTGGGTGTCGGCCCTACAGGTTACACCAGATCAGGATAGAGACATCACCAGAAATAATGGAACCATTTCACACTGCTTCTGTAAGACCACACTTGGAACACACTTGTCCAGTTTTGGTCCCGAAAAAAAGATGTGGAGACTTTAGAAAGTGCAGAGAAGAGCAACAAAGATGACTAGAGGACTGGAGGCTAAAACAGAAAGGATAGTTGCAGGAACTGGTATGTCTGGTTTAATGAAAAGAAGGACTAGGGCAGGAGCCTTCAAACTTTTATGACTTTGGACTTCCAATTGGCTGAGGAATTCTGGGAGTTGAAGTCCACAAGTCATAAAAGGGCTACGTTTGAAGACCCTGGACTAGGGTGACATGATAGCAGCAGTCTCCTATCCTTTGAGGGGCTGTCACAAGGGGGTCAACCTATTCTCCAAAACAACTGAGGACAGGACAAGTAACGGGTGGAAGATCATTAAAGAGAAATCAAACCTAGAACTAAGGAGAAAGTTCCTGACAGTGACAACCATTAGTGGAAGGGCTTGCCTTCAGAAGTTGTAGGTGTTCCATCACTGGAGGTTTTGGTTTTTTTTAATCCCATTTATATCCCGCCTTCTACGAAGACTCAGGGCGGCTTACAAACTTAGCAGTAGCCTTCATTCTATGTATATGCCTGCTTATTAAGGCTTTCACACACACACACCCAAGTGGCATTATTACAAAGTCAGCTTAATTGCCCCCAACAATCTGGGTCCTCATTTTACCTACCTCGGAAGGATGGAAGGCTGAGTCAACCTTGAGCCTGGTGGGACTCAAACCTGCACTAATTTCAGGCAGCTGGTGTTACTTAAGGAGGCATTAGCCCACTGCGCCACCAAGGCTCTTTTAAGAAGAGATTGGACAACCATTTATCCAGAATGGTGTAAGGCAGGGGTCTTCAAACTTGGCCCTTTTATGACTTGTGGACTTCAACTCCCAGAATTCCTCAGCCAGTGTGCCTGGCTGAGGAATTCTGGGAGTTGAAGTCCACAAGTCATAAAAGGGCCAAGTTTGAAGACCCCTGGTGTAAGGTCTCCTGCTTGAGCAGGGGATTGAACTAGAAGACCTCCAAGGTCCCTTCCAACTGTCACTCTGCTAAGTAGGTTTGGGTAACACAATCTGGAAAGTCTGGTAGTGTTTCCTTCTTTTCTCCCTCTCTCACCAAGATTGTCCAAGTAGAGTCACTAAATTTCTATCGCCTTCTTCCCTTCCTGGCCTTAGCTCGTATTTTGCTAACAGTCTCTGCTGTCTTTCCCACCTCTGTGGTTGTCTACATCAGGGGGGAAAAAAGACAAAAGGCAGGTTGGAGAATCTGAATTTGGTTTTTGGAAAATGTAAAATACTTCATCAAAAGACTCCCTTGGCATTTGTTTGGCTATGGAGTTGCTTCAAGGTGCTCTAACCAGCTTTGCAGCATTTAATCTTTTTAGTTATGTGTCGTGTGTGTGTGTGTGTGTGTGTGTGTGTGTGTGTGTATGTAATGGGATCTCTTTTTGCGACCTTCTGACAACAATGGGGAAGCCAGATTTGCTTAACAACATGGGAGTGCGGAAAACGGTTATAAGTCACTTTTTAAAGTGCCATTGTAACCTCGAACAGTCATTAAACAAATGGTTGTAAGTCGAGGATTTCCTGTATTCAGAATAAAAACCTACGTTCTCAAAAGGCAGGTGTTTCAAGCTCTAACAGAGTTGTACATCCAGCCAGACCTACCACTACGCAGATTCCGGATCCTTCCTTTTGTGGATGATTCCTCTTCTGATGCAATGGCTCATACACCAAGAGTTAAAAGCAAAAAAGACAGATCAGTGGAGCAAGATCTGCTACCAAGCGAGTACTTTCATAATCTGAAGGTGCCAGGAGGTGTAATTAGCAATAGGACTTAGCAGTAACACTTAGATGTACTGTATATACCGCTTCATAGTCCTTTTTTTACAGCCGTCTAAGCGGTTTGTAGAAGTCAGCCTGTTGCCCCCCAACAATCTGGTCTCATTTTACCGACCTTGGAAGGCTGAGTCAACCTGGAGCTGGTGAGAATAGAACTGCTGGCAGTCGGCAGAATTAGCCTGCAATACTGCATTCTAACTATTGCGCCACCAGAGCAAGGTAGATAGGTAGGTAGATAGGTAGGTAGGTAGATACATGGATGGATAGATAGAGCACTTAGACTTATATACCGCTTCATAGTGCTTTACACCTCTGTCTGAGCGGTTTAAGAGTCAGCCTGTTGCCCCCAACAATCTGGGTCCTCATTTTACCAACCTCAGAAGGATGGAAGGCTGAAGATCAAACTCCTGGCAGTCGGCAGAGTATGGCTGCAATACTGCATTCTAACCAGTGCACCACCACAATTCTTTACACTTTGATCTAGCTGTATGTGCCCATCTGTGGTGTGTTTATGCCTCCTCTATTGGCAGGAGCAACGATCAAATTTCTGAACACCTCAAATTTTCATTCATTCTCCATCCCGCATAGCGAAGATGAGAATCAAATGCTAGCTAGATAAAGAAAATTTAAAATTGAATGGGAAATTCTAGCTTCAGGACAGAGCAGAGCAAACCTGCGGAGGTAACCTCTTCTCATCAGACAGAGCCTCCAGCCAGGGAGATGACCTCTTATCACCCCAAATGCACATGCAGTGTAGAAGTTAGTAGCCGTTTTATCTAAAAGCTGGTGGCTGTTATTTGACAGCACCTGGAGCCAGTTTAAAAGGTTTCAGTGGTGAATTAAATAAAAGTGTGTTGGAAGGTCCAAAGACTTAAGAGCTACTTCTTTTAAGGCTGGCTGGGCCATTCTGGGAGTTGATGTCCACACATCTTAATGGGCCCGAGATTGAGAAACACTGCTAGATTGCTTTGTCTATTAGGACTAGTTCTGTGATTTCCTGAAAGTTAGAACAATTGATGAGTGGAACGACTTACTTCCAGAAGTTGCATTTGCTCCATCACTAGAGGGTTTTAAGAAGAGATTGGACAGCCACGTGGCTGAAACAGCACAAGGAAAACCTCCAAGTTTCCTTCCAACTTTGTTATTCTCTTAGATGTTCAGCTGCAATTTAACTGCTTTATGAATTGGGTTTACAGTATTCCCGCAAATATTTAGTTTTCTGCAAAGGGGCCTTTCTGATAGGCGAGGGTGATGACTCATAAATCTGGACGAGAAATCTTGGGGTTTTTGGACATACGGCACATTAGTGTATTTTGACAAGTGAATCCCTAGCTGTACCAGTATACAAGCTCATACTGAAATTGCACGTTGCCCAAGGTCTGCAGCTGCTGCTAAAAGATGCATTTCTCTGGATAGAGCATCTAGGAGCTGAAATTAATTACATCCGTTGTTTGCGATGATTGGATTTTCCTTTCCCAAAATCCTTGGAGAGGGGACGATCGGGATTGAAACTGAAGTGAGGCCTGGAAGCCTTCCAAATTGGGAAGATGAGAGCTTTTGCACCAGCCGTTTGCTTGGGGAAGCACCCATTTGCTTGATAGGAGCTTTTAATGTCCTGCAATTGGTAGGCAGAAGCAGCTGGATCTAAACTGGAAACGTGCTCAGAAGCACTTTTCTTGTAAGCTGGTTCTCAAACGAAGAATCTCCTCTACAAATACAGTGTGATTCTCACACACATTTTTCTGCTAAAAATAACACATCCCTGCCCTGTTATGGAGGCCAGAAAGCCTCAACTTGCAACAGTTCATTTAGTGATGGTTCAAAGTTACAACAACACATAACGACGGCTGCAGCATCCCCAGGACCACGCAATCACAATTCAGACGCTTGGCACCTGGCTCATATTGATGACGGTGGCTGTGTCCCGGGATCATGCGATCCCCTTTGGTGATCCCCCCCCCGACGAGCAAACTCAATGAGGAAGCCTGAGTCTCTTAACAATCGTGTGACTAATTGAACAACTGCAGTGATTCACTTAACAACTGTGGCAAGAAAGGTCGTAAAACAGAGCAAAACTCACTTAACAAATGTCTCGCTTAGCAACAGAAATTTTGGGCTCCCTTGATCATATATATATATGAAGCCACCAGCCTGAGGATGACGGATGAGATTTCGTCGAAACGTTGCTCTTACACCTTCAATTCTACGTGGGAAAAAACCCGAATGACCAAAGATCCACATATATATATATATAAACAAATGGGATCAATTTTTAAAGAAGTAGACATTTTGCTCTGTGGGGTTCTGGCTCAGCTGAGCTGTTGGCTTAAACCGGACTATTTCGTTATGCTCTGCTTTTCAGCTGCCTGTAAATAAAGTAGCCTGCAGAGTTCCTGGGTTTGATCACATTCCAAAATGAATTGATCTCCAGAAGGTCTCCCTTCTCAGAAGTTAAATACCCACCTTTGTACAGTATAAATGCTAGCCAGAGTGTGATTTAAGTAACTCTGTTAGTTTTATACAGTATAGTAGAATTGGAAGGGGCCTTTGGAGGTCTTCTAGCCCATCCCCTTGCATGAACAGGAGACCCTTATACCATCCTGGTCAAATGGCTGCCCAATCTCTTGAAAAAAAGAAAAGAAAAGAAAGAGAGAGAACAAAGAGACTTTCAAAGTTTTGGACAAGCTGCTATGACTCAAAACATAAGGCATGAGAATTTCAAGTGTGTGAATCTCTGCAAATATTCAACACATCCCCAAAATGTATATACTGAAAGACTGAATGCACCAGGAGTTCTCTGGGTTGGCACCATTGCTGCTGAGCATTTAATTTTCCTAAGTCCTGGAAAATACAGAGAAATACATCTCAGCAACTGCTGAGTTGCTACTTTTGCTGATGATGTTTCAAATAAAGCCAGTTAATGCTGCTGAGACAGTGGATCTTAATACTGCAATTACCAGGCTTGCCTTATAGCATCCAGGATAGTGAAATGATTACCAAAGGAATTATCCATAAGCAACACCAGAGAAAGGATAGGAATTTTCAAACTCTACGGCCAATACTCCTAGAAAGAATTTGAGCTGCAGACTCATCAATTATTTCCCATCTGGAACGCAGGTTTGTGTAAAATGCAGAGAGATAGCAATAGCACTTAGACTTGTAGACCGCTTTGTAGTGCTTTACAGACCTCTCTCAGCAGTTTACAGAGTCAGCCTATGGCCCCTAACAATCTGGGTCCTCATTTTACTGACCTCGGAAGGATGGAAGGCTGGGTCAACCTTGAGCCCTGTCAGGATTGAACTCCTGGCAATGGGATGATAGATGATAGATAGATAGATAGATAGATAGATAGATAGATAGATAGATAGATAGATAGATAGATCACAATAGCAATAGCACTTAGACTTATATGCCGCTTCACAGCGCTTGACAGCCCTCTCTAAGTGGTTTACAGAGTCAGCATCTTGCCCCCAACAACCTGGGTCCTCGTTTTACCAACCTCAGAAGGATGGAAGGCTGGGTCAACCATGAGTCGGTTAGGATCCAACTGCTGGCGATTGGCAGAATTAGCCTGCAATGCTGCATTCTAACCACTGCGCCACCACGGCTCAAGTGGGGCGCTTATATTGCAAACTTGCTCAAGACCATTTAGTTTATAGAAAAATCCCTGGGACAGTTTTACAGGTGAATTGGAGAAGATTACTAGTACAGGTGAAAAGAGGGTGATCTGAACACAGGGGCGTGTGTGTGTGTGTGTGTATACACTCATATGCACCACACCTATACATAATCACATGTGAACCATGTGTGTGCATGCATGCTTTGTACAGTAAATTCTAGTGGGCATCTGGACACAGTAAATTCTAGAGCTCAACTTATAACTCATTATGGTAATCGTTTACATTAAGAAAACAATATGCAACTTTAATAAAGGACATACAGTTGAAATCATGGAAAGTTGTATTGCTTGAAAGCGAAAAGCCCGTTTATATTTGGAACAGTCCCCCTGCAAGTAGCCTTAGCTGGGCCTTGACCTCCTTCTCAATTGCTTTGCATCTGCTGGTCCTGGATAGTGGTCAATGGCCAGAAGATAAAACGTAAGATGTTGGGCAGCAGAGTCGCTAACCAAGTTGAGGGGAAGAGAGATGCCGTCTCGGGGAGACCAACGTTAAAGTAACCAAAACGCACTGATCCAAAAGTGATGGCAGGAGGAACCAAAACCACCTGGAGGACATCCTGAAGCCCATTTGAGGGAGTAGGTGTTCTGTAGCTTCTGACATTCTTCAAAGGAGTGAACCTTTCAAGTGAAACATTTGGCATCGGTCAGTCTAAGAAAGCAAATTAAAGAAACAGTGGTGTGCTGTGGTTATCAATTAAACTGAAAGAACCTGGGGGTCTGCATTTGCCAGAGACAAACTGGGAAAGAGGAGGTGTCCCTAACTATGGAGAGTCCGTGATGACAAACAGTTTCCAGGGTGCTGATGCTCGGCGGCCAAGTTACTGAACAGGTCTACTTATAGGCGCGTGGTGACTTGTTCCTCCTGCCCATCGTTCCATTGGTTCCTAAACATGTCACAAGCATCTCCCCACGAGTTAAACACATCCTCTGAAGAGTCTATGAGTTTGGCATTTGAGGAGCAGATGCTGGAAGCACAGTGAAGGGAGCTGGCACAAACCGCAGGGCACTGGCTCTGTCCCGTATGCCTGATATTGGAGCTGTAGGCCACCTCATTGAGGTTAATTTCACTTTTGGAGCAGTCATCTTGCTCTTTCGTCATCTGAGAATATTTAATGTCTTGCCACATGTAATGGGGCTGGATGACCCCATCCGAAATGGTATACATGGGCTCTTGGTTGGGTTCTGCAAGATGTCCATTCATCTTGGAGAACAGGAGACCCAGCCTCTTGAAGGACTCCTTTTTGGAGCTGGAAAGCCTTTGGACTCTGTTGCCATTGCGAACGAAGGAGCGCTTGCTGATCCCGTTGTTTTTTGGTTTTTCGCTCCCTGTCTCGACGCCAGACATGGTCTTAATGAGAGCTGAGACATTGAAGTCTTTCTTTTTGTTGCCCACCCCAAAGGAGATGCCCTTGGCCTTGGAGGTTTCTCCCAGGCATTCCTCAGGAGCTTCTTCTTTTTGGGAGACCTCTGTACTGCTGGTGGAGTAGCTTCTTCTTTGAGGCTTCCGGTTACCCAGTAAGTCCAGGACTTCGTAGCGGAAACTGGAAATGTCTTGTTTTAACTCCTAAGGGCAGAGAAGTGACAAGAGATGATTGACACTTTAATGCACACTGGCTGTATGGCTTTGAGCGCATTCCTTGGGAGTCGGCTAATGCATGCCAAGAATTGCAAATACTTCATTGTTTAGCACGGTGGGATAGTTCTATTGAACAGAGCGCAGTGGAATGGCACATAATGATATGGAGCCAAAGCTTTCAACAGGCACTTGACACTAAAATGTGGAGACTGGGGAACAGAAAGTGCCTTCAGCTTTCCCTCTCCTACAAACCAGGCACCCAAGAGTAACTAAACGTTTGTTCGGAAATAGAAAATCAATATTCCAACGTTTTCGCCCATTCTCATTTCATTGCCTCTGCTTTTAGAAAAGCAAAATGTTGAATGGGATAATGTTGCGCCAATCTTGATAAATAATATTTAATAGAAAAAGGGAGATGCTTCTTGGACATAAAATAGGTTCACCAACCCCAGCCAAAATCATGCCCATTATAATTTAGCCTGATGTATGAAACCAGCTAATGGTGATTTATTTAGCAAAAATATAGTTAATTCATGGCTTAGCATAATATGTTAACTAGTAAAGGTAAAGGTTCCCCCGCACATGCGTGCTAGTCGTTTCTGACTCTAGGGGCCGGTGCTCATCTCCGTTTCAAAGCCGAAGAGCCAGCGCTTGTCCGAGGACGTCTCCATGGTCATGTGGCCGGCATGACTAGATGCCAAAGGTGCACGGAACGCTGTTACCTTCCCACCATAGTGGTCCCTATTTTTCTACTTGCATGGTCTTAATGAGAGCTTTCGAACTGCTAGGTTGGCAGAAGCTGGGACGAGTAACAGGCGCTCACTCTGTTATGCGGCACTCGGGATTCGACCCACCAAACTGCCAGAGACCATCTGATCGACAGGCTCAGCATCCTAACCCACTGAGCCACTGCATCCCTTTAATATGTTAACTACTTTAATATAATTGATAAACAGTTATGGATATCAATAAGCATGGTTCAACCATGGCATGCAAACCTAAATATAGTCCGTTCTCTCTCCCTCCCTCCATCTCTCTGTCTCCATCTCTCTTTCTCTCCCTTCATCTTTCTTTCTTTCATACACACACCTCATTAAGATATTACCTTAAAGTTCTCTTCAGTTAAGCCTTCATTGGTTTTTGAATTTCTTATCATGGCAGCAACGTATCTCTTCACCAGATTCCTGATCACCTCCTGAAATGAAAAGCACCAGAAACTTAACCTTCTTCCAAGTCAAAGTGATATTTAATAAGGGCAAGAATCACACTCCGTACGTGGGCATTTTCTTCCCCTTTGAAATTACATTGCAGAGACCTATGCATGTTACAGATCCCTTTTGAATCTGATTCACCCAATGAACATCTCAGGGCTTCTAAGTGGGCTATCAAAATCCAGATGCCCACTAGAAGGCAGAAGAGATGCAGAAAAGCACAGTTGCCCAGCGTAATTTTTTTTAAAAAAAAATATTAATCTTCCTTTGTGTGCAACTTTCCATTCAAAGAAAATAATCCTTTTTTCTCTTTCGCAGATTTTTATTTAAAGAAAGAGATTGAAATGTTAGGGGAATCGAATTCTTGATTTTGCTTCTAGGGAAATTAATGTTTCATTCATCTCGCTCTCTCTGTCTCTCTATTCCTCACCATTTGCTATCTGGCAAACAGATGGAGGTGCTTCCTCAGAAATTATTCCTGTTTTGCTGTTTGATCAATGAACCTTTGAAATGGGATCAAACAACACAACAACAGACCATGAAAGATACTTTATCTTTCTGTTTTGTCCTGCTGTAAAAATCCCCCACTTTGCTGAAGCACCTCATATTTTAAGAGCCTTGGTGGAGCAGTGGGCTAATGCCTCCTTAAGTAACACCAGCTGCCTGCAATTAGTGCAGGTTTGAGTCCCACCAGGCTCAAGGTTGACTCAGCCTTCCATCCTTCCGAGGTAGGTAAAATGAGGACCCAGATTGTTGGGGGCAATAAGCTGACTTTGTAATAATGCTGCTTGGGGTGTGTGTGAAAGCCCTAATAAGCAGGCATATACCAGCGTTTTCCAACCTTAGGAACTTGAAGATGCGTGGACTTCAACTCCCAGAATTCCCCAGCCAGCTATGCTGGCTGGGGAATTCTGGGAGTTGAAGTCCACGCATCTTCAAGTTCCTAAGGTTGGAAAACGCTGGCATATACATAGAATGAAGGCTACTGCTAAGCTTGTAAGCCGCCCTGAGTCTTCGGAGAAGGGCGGGATATAAATGGAATTAAAATAAAAAAATAAAATATTTTGCCTTGCAGCTTTGATGGCACTAAGATGTGCAACTGTCGGTGCAGTAAATACTTTAATTTTGGTCAATTTCTTAACTGAGAGTGAAAGAGGTTGGGAACAGCACTCATGAGTTGCATGGAAATACAGAAGGAGCTGCTCGGCTTGTCAGATTTTTCTTAGTCTGGAGCTAAATAGATTCTCCTTTGGCAAAAGCACTTGTAAAGCATTGTAGATCTAGGACAGGGGTTTTCAAACTTGGCCCTTTTATGACTTGTGGACTTCAACTCCCAGAATTCCTCAGCCAGCATGCCTGACTGAGGAATTCTGGGAGTTGAAGTCCACAAGTCATAAAAGGGCCAAGTTTGAAGACCCCTGATCTAGGAAAAGAGCAGGCAAAACTGCAGGGATGGGGTGGGGGAGATAAGTACATCATCAATTTAGAATTATTACATTCTCATAGCTTTCCCAAGTCCAACCCATCTTGAATTTGGTTGACCCCCAATTTAGTGTTGAATTTTATTTGACTAGATTCTTGTGTATATGTTTTTCTATTTTCTATTCTGCAACTGAATGGAATGGTCCAGATTCTTTATTCCTGATAGTGTGACACAATTTGACTTGGAATGTCCTTACTGTAAATTACTGTTTCAACCACTTTGGGAAACACAAGTTTTTCTCTTAACAGCCAAACCCAACCTGTTATGTGCAAATTATGCCCAGTTAATTTAGGATTAAATAATAAAAAAACCCAACTCATTGCACAAATCTTCTTGTGCACTAGGACAGCGAGTGAAATCTTTTTTCTCTGCTAACAAAATGAGGGGGTAATAATGCTTTTCATGACTTGCAGAGATATTAAAGGTAAAGGTTTCCCCGCACATGCATGCTAGTCGTTTCCGACTCTAGGGGCCGGTGCTCATCTCCATTTCAAAGCCGAAGAGCCAGCGCTTGTCCGAGGACGTCTCCGTGGTCATGTGGCCGGCATGACTAGACGCCAAAGGCGCACGGAATGCTGTTACCTTCCCACCGGAGTGGTCCCTATTTTTCTACTTGCATTTTTACGTGCTTTCGAACTGCTAGGTTGGCAGAAGCTGGGACGAGTAACAGGCGCTCACTCTGTTGCTTGGCACTCGGGATTCGACCCGCCAAACTGCCAACCATTTGATCGACAAGCTCAGCATCTTAACCCACTGAGCCACCGCGTCCCTGCAGAGATATTAGCCACTACCAAATCAGAGAGCCAAGGCAAGCATCAAACTACTTTCTGAATAACTTCCATTATCGTTTTTTTTTAAAAAAAATGAAGTTCTGACATCCCACTAATGGTTTTAGATTTCTCTGAAAGAGAGTTTGTATTTTAATTAAAAAATGAATATTTTATTCGATTGGATGAGATTAAGGGTCAACTGCTATCATTGGGGCCCTGACTAAAACCAGTGTGCCTACTCATCATTCTTAATCCCCGTTGCAGGACCACGCTGCATGCTAAATTATCAAAAGCAGTTGAAGGTATGATATGGAACCAGGGATATCTGCAGGCTGGACCCACATAAAATGGGGCTGAGGATTTGACATATCTTTGTAGGTGCCATCTGGGACTTTTCAACAATGCCCTTGTGGGCATTTCTATGTGGTATCGAGTCACGTCATTCAGAAATATTGTTTTTAAATGAAGCAATCATGCTGGAAACTAGGATGGGAAACCTGCTTCACCGGAAAAGCAGATTATTAAGTATGCCATACAAATACTTATTGCATCTTTTTCAACTTCAGTCCACAGCATAGGCTTCCTCAGCCCAAGTGCCTTCAACTGAAAGACTATAACTCCCTTCTCCCACAAAATCCAGTGGCGGTGATGGGGATTGTAATTTCATTTTATCAGATGAGGGAAGGTGCCACAGAAGATCTAAGGACATTTGACAAAGCTGTTTAAAGAATGGATTTGTTTACCTGGTAATGTTGATTCTGAATCAAGTTGTCCGCGTGACGTTCCTGAAATGAACAATGGAATTCATGTATAGAGATGAAACACGAAGCCATAAGACTTTCAGTTCTCTCACTCTAAAGGTTGCTCATGAGTAATAATAATAATAATAATAATAATAATAATAATAATAATAATAATAATAATAATAATAATAATAATAATAATAATAGTCTTTATGTCTTAGATCATCATGATCATCTTAGATCACCTATTGATCATCTTGTGGACATAAACTACTCATGAACATATATGTGCATTCTTTCTCCCTCCCTCCCTCCCTCCCTCCCTCCCTCTCTCTCTCTCTCTCTCTCTTTTCTCTTTCTCTCTCTCTTTTTTCTCTCTCTCTTTCTCTTTCTCTCTCTCTCTCTCTCTCTTTCTGTCTGTCTGTCTCTCTCTCTCCTTTCAAAATCATCAAATAGATCTTATGGTGGTAAATTCCATAGGCTACTTCAGTTGTTCTTAACCTTTTCTTCACCACGGACCCCCTTTAAATTCCTTTTTGTGGGTACAGACTATGGCCACAACCCCCCCCCCAAGACTTAATTCAAGATTTAAATCATAACATTTTTCAAGCCTTTGCAGACCCCTTATGAAGACATTGTGGGACCCCCAGGGGTCTGCGGACCACAGGTTGAGAACCCCTGGACTATAAAATCTGTGCATTAGTAGCATTATTAGCAAAGATAAATAAGACTCATATTGATGATGCTTTGAACTAATACACTTCCCTCCACCCTGCTGCAATAAATTCACAACCATGGACTCATCCTCCTCCTGGGATTCTGTATTGGGAATGGGTCTTCCTTTTCCATAACTTCACCCATCTTGGCTACCCATTTCCACTTCTCTTCCTTACTTTCAGCTTTCATGCTGTACTTCAGCGTGACATGTGTTTTGATTTCAATCAACATTAGTTCTAGCGAGATTTATTTCTGAACCACTTTAACTTGCAATTCTCCTCTTGCCTAAAATGGGAAATCTGGACTTTTTCAGATGTTGCAAAAAGTCTTGCGTTCCATTCTTCTTTTGATTCCTGACCATCTGATTGGGGACTAATTGGAACTGGGTTTGTAGGAGATGACCGGGCTGAGCCCAAGGGCCTGGTCAAATGCATCATAAGTACCTTTGTGCCCACAAGAGATCAAGTCCAGTCCACCTTGAATGCCTCTCTTATCTTTCCCTCGTTTTCTTTCACGGTCACTTGGCCAGATCCTTGTAGAAAGCTTAAGCTTTCAATAAACCTTTATACTCATTTGAACTGCCTGAGTCTCCTGATTTCCCAGGAAGGAATGCCAGGGATCCGACAAAGATGGCAGACCAGAGATTTCCCCTGCCTGCCCAAATCAAGAAAGGGAGGGCTAAGCTACGAACCTTCCCTTAATTAGTGAAAGTGTTCCACTGTTCCTCACCGTGAAAGTCTTCAGGTTCTCGTGCTTCCGTTCATGTTCTGGGTCTCGGGGTGGGCAAAGTTGCTTGTGGACCCACTTGCAAAGGTACCAGCATGACTTGGGGCTAGGGATGATATTAAAAGGAGGTGGCAGTGTGCCTCCTTCATCAAAGTAACTCATCCAGAGCTTTGTGCGTGCAAACTTCCATTCTATGTCTGCATGGTCCTGGATGGGAAGAGATGGGAAAGAGAAGAACACAAGATAGGTCATCTTTTGGCCACCACAAATTGTCATAAGGAACATTTAATTTAATTTAATTTAATATTTGCATTTGTATACCGCCCTTTGCCATATTAATGGGAAAGTAGAGTGTTTCTAGGGGTTAAATGTTAAATGTATATATGTGAGGTGGATAGTATGTTGATATGTATTTTGTTGTTTTTTGTTGGGTTTTGTGGGGTTGTTGTGGATTTTTCAATTTTGTTGTTCTGTATGGGACAATGACAATAGAGATTATCGTATCGTAATAGTAATAGTACTCAGACTTATATACAGGTAGTCCTCAACCTATGACCAAAATTGAGCCCAAAATCTCTGTTGCTAAGTGAGACATTTGTTAAGTGAATCTTGCCCCACTTTATGACTTTTCTTGCCCCATTTGTTAAGTGAATCACTGCAGTTGTTAAATTAGTAACACAATTGTTAAGTGAATCTGGTTTCTCCCATTGACTTTGCTTGTCAGAAGGTCATGAATGTGAATCACTTGTCAAGCATCCAAATGTAAATCACATGAGCCTGGGGATGCTGCCATGGTCTTGAGTGTGAAAAATGGTCATAAGTCACTTTTTTCAGTGCTGTTGTAGTTTTGAATGGTCAGTAAGTGAACTGTACTGCTTCACAATGCTTTATAGCCCTCTCTAAGTGGTTTACAGAGTTACCATATTGCCCCCCCCCCAACAATCTGGGTCCTCATTTTACCAACCTCAGAAGGATGGAAGGCTAAGTCAGTCTTGAACCGGTTGGGATCGAACTCTTGGCAGTGAGCAGAGTTAGCCTGCAATACTTCATTCTGACCACTGCGCCACCACGGCTCTTAAGTAGGTATAATGGTTGGATAGAGTAAATACTGTTTCTGGAGCAGAGGTAAGCATATATATCCCTAATGCCTAGATTACAGTATGCCTTTACTTCACACTCAGGGATGTTCCTCAGCTGAAGATGGACGAGAACTTAAATCTCTCCATTTGTAATCCAGGACTTTAATGGCTATGTTGCCCTGACCCTTTGATTTCCCCTCGTTTCTCAGAGCCTGTGTTTTAGTTCCCACCCTCTAAGCATCCCACTACCCTGAATAGTATAGAGAGGACTTCAAATGGTTTTTGAAGCTATTTGTTCTGTCCATCCACAGCAGACAGAACAGCTGGAGCCCAACTCAGTTTACAGCCAGAGATAGTTCTCAGGTGCTGTTTGATCCTCAATTCCATGGGATTCTGTTCCTGATAGAACAGTATTTCCTCCATTCCTTTATCCAGCCAACCCAAAAAAAAGGAAGCTGAGGTTTTTCCATGTTCACCATTTTCCAATTCTCTGGCAGATGCGATTCTGAAGACCCTATAATATAATATTTCTGTGTCTCCCTTATGATGTACCCCGATCAGATCCGCCTATGTAGATCAAGGGCCGTGTGACATGGGATTTTTGAGTTCTGACTGCACGTGAAATATGTTGCTTTATTAATCCAAGGATCCCGATGGCTTGTTTGTCTAATGCATAGTCCAAGAATGCATTCATTAAAGGAAAAAAGAAAGTTGGAAATACTTGGAATCGTAAAAATAAGAATGGTTGCCGAGACTTTGCTATTTTGACAGCCTGGATAATATGCATTAGCTAATTAAAGCCTATATTCCTTTGTGCTCAGCAATTCTGCAAGTATTTAGGTTATGCAGGGAACAGCTTTCATCTCTTAAACGCCAAGAAAGAATGACAAGGAAAATATGGGCCTTTCAAAATTTTCTGAAGGGGAGAAAGCAAGATTTCTGATAGCTTTTAATCTTTTTTTTAAAAGATGCCTTTTTATACAAAGACACACTCTTCACTTTGATTTGTGCATATCCAGTTCAGTTGTGCCCTGTTTATTTAGATTTTAATATCCAAGTAACTCAAATCCTCCTGCTGAAGAAGTTGAAGAAGGCTGAGCACTCCGGGTGAAACAAATAGAGATCCATTCTTTGTGGAGTGTCATTTTCCAGAAACTATTGTTAAATAGGACAAACAATTAAGAGTTGTTAAATAGGGGAAAAAATCTGGAATAGTCCATGCAGGACCTGAATGAGAATTAATCCAAACCTTCTTCAAGTTAAAATATAATGAAAATGTAAGATCCAGGAGGTGTTCTCCAACAACTAAGGAAAGAATATATATATTTCTCCCTTTTCCACTTACAACCATCGAGAATTTTTTCAATGCACAGGCTAGCAATAGCAATAACACATAGACTTATTTACTGTTTCATAGTGCTTTACAGGCCTCTAAGCAGTGTACCGAATCAGCAACTTGCCCCCCACAATCTAGGATGGTCCTCATTTTACCAACCTCGGAAGGGTGGAAGGCTGAGTCACCTTTGAACCGGTCAGGATTGAACTCCTGGCAATGGGCAGAGTCAGCCTGCAATACTGCATTCTAAACTACTGCGCCACCACGATCTTGCAAAGGAGCCAAAGTGATGGTAAGAAGCAATGGCGTCGCTTCTCAATTCAGACTCGACAGGCAAAAATTTATGTTAGCCCTGCTGCTGAATTAACTACACCGAATAAAATGTACATGGCTCTTCCATCTTTGAGGAGTACATTTTTGATGGTACATTTTTGTTCCTCCTTCTGCTATTTAATCATTCCACATGGAAAGATGGCATCTAATTTGTTCCCTTGAAAGTTCTTGTCTTCAGAAATGAAGTTACTGGCCAAATTTGGCAAGCCCCATTAACTATTACATTGCTGATAAGCTTCATTAGTAATAGTTGATGTAGATTATGACACTTATAAATTATTTTCAGCTTTTCTTTTAGAGGCTGGCTACCTTCCCAGACATGTGTTCTTAAAGATGCATGCCTAGTGTGGTGGAGAAGGAGGGGGTCAAAAGAAAAAAGGGTGTCCGAAAATGGAAGGGCCATTACATCTTATTTGTTGTAGCTAATTTAGCAGCCAAGGCTAACATAAATTTTGCTTGTTGGGAATGAATTAAGTATGAAGGCCAGCCTAAGGCTTCTTTGCTTTGGCTCCATTGCAAGCCTGTGTATTTGAAAAGACACTTGATGGTTACAACTGGAAAAGGGAGACATTTTTATTCTTTTCTTCGTCTCCTGCATCTCATATTTTCATTCTATTTTAACTCGAGGAACGTCTGGATTAATTCTCATTCAGGTTCTGCATGGAACATTCCAGAATTTTCCTTTATTTAACACATAAATGCCAATGTACCCAGGAATGCAAATCCAGTTTGCACTGATTTGTGGTGGTGGTGGTTGTTTTTTTAAATCACTGTAAACTAATGAAGGGCTGTTTCAAAATATGATAGGGATGGGGTGAAACAAAGCTGAGTTTTGTCCATTCCTACCTGAAAGCCGGGGCAAATGCTAATAAATTACCATTAATCATTTGTTAGCATTGCAAAGAGAGAGGGAGAATAAGGTTTGTTTAATTATTCCTGTGACTCAATCAAAACACAGTCAGAATGTATCAGCCGAGTCCGTTTGAAAGCCTGGCAAACAGCTCGTGAATACTAAGTCTGCAGGTAGGTTATATGTAATTAGGCCAAGGATAGCAAAAAAGGAAAATTGAGTTTGCTGTCCTCAGGCCTTTGTTATTTGCTTGTTCTCAGAAACAGTTAAACTCTTAAACAATTAGGAGCCCTGGTGGCACAGTGGTTGGAATGCAGTACTGCAGGCTAATTCTGCTGACTGCCAGCAGTTCGATCCTGACTGGCTCAAGATTGACGCAGCCTTCCATCCTTCCGAGGTTGGTAAAATGAGGACCCAGATTGTTGGGGGCAAATATGCTGACTCTGTAAACTTAGAGGGGGCTGTAAAGCATTGTGAAGCGGGATATAAGTGTTATTGCTATTTTTCTTTCTTTCCCTCCTCCCTCCCTCCCTCCCTCCCTCCCTCCCTCTTTATAATTTCAGATTCTTAATGTATTCCAAACAACAACATTTCCCCACAGAAAGGAAATCATAAGTATCTTTTTTTGGGGGGGAGTGCTGTATCTTCCAACAATTGCTAATTGACCAGTCGTAAGTCAATGCAGTTAGATAGTTACAGATAGTTCTATCAACCTGCCTGCCATTAAGGGCTGTGAAAATAGCTACAGAGCCCTCACATCCTGGAGATAAATTGTTTCAACTTCTACCATCAAAATGACATCATAGGGCATTGCACATAAGAACAGCTAGTCACAAGGACAGTTTTTCCTCCCACACCATCACTCTGCTAAACAACTAATTCCCACAACATTGTCAATCAGAATAGAATAGAATAGAATAGAATAGAATAGAATAGAATAGAATAGAATAGAATAGAATAGAATAGAATAGAATAGAATAGAATAGAATAGAATAGAATAGAATCTGGAAGGGACCTTGGAGGTCTTCTAGTCCAGCCCCCTGCTCAAGCAGGAGAACCTATACCATCTCAGACAAGTGACTGTCTAGTCCAGGCATGTCAAACTCATGGTGTATTGTGACTTTTTCCCCATTGCCGGCAATTGGGTGGGCACGGTTTTTGCATGACGCATCTGGTCCATGGGCCAGCAGTTTGACATGCCTCGTCTAGCCTCTACTTAAACATCTCCAGTGATGGAGCACCCACAATTTCTGGAGGCAAGCTGTTCCTTATTTAGTAAGGCTGTGTTACTGTTAATTCTTCTCATCTTTCCTATTACTTATCTCCTTATCTACTTATGACTATAACTTTGTTGCTTGTATCTTACGATTTATATTGTCTTATTTAGTTTCCTAGTATGATTTATTTTGATTGCTTATTTAGTATCCTATGACTATCACTAAGTGTTGTATCTTATGATTTATGATGAATGTATTTTCATGATGACTATGATCATGATTTATCACTTATTGCTTTTATGTACACTGAGAGCTTCTGCACCGAAGACAAATTCCTTCTGTGTCCAATCACACTTGGCCAATAAAGAATTCTATTCTATTCTATTCTATTCTATTCTATTCTATTCTATTCTATTCTATTCTATTCTATTCTATTCTATTCTATTCTACTCTACTCTACTCTACTCTACTCTACTCTACTCTACTCTTAATCCTGCATTGTAGCTTAGAGAACTTGAGCACATTCCCAGTCTAACGACCATCTAAAGACCACCTCATTCAATCAGAAGCAAGAAAAAATGTGGCCATGCTGATATGAGATTATCTTAAGCAGGGGGTCCCCAAGCCTGGCAATTTTAAGATTTGTGGACTTCAAGTCCCAGAATTCTGTGGCTGGCTGGGGAATTCTGGGAGTTGAAGTTGACAAGTCTTAAAGTTGCCAAGTTTGGAGACTCCTGGTCTTAAGCAAACCTGATCCATTAATGTGGTGTAGTGGAGAAGATATTGGGCTAAGATAGGAGAAGACCAATTCATGTCCATCCTCATGCTGGAGTCTATCCTTTTTTTCTCTCTCTCTCAGACCAATCTATCTCACAGGCCTATTTTCATGGAAATAAAACGAAGGATGATTCCTAAGTAGTTTCTTTTGAGATCCTGGAAAAAGGCAGGCTGGAAATCTGAACAGCTTAATTAATCTCCTTGTCACTGCACACCACATTTATTCTTCAACTGAGCAAGGTGACTGGAAATATGAAAACCCATTTACAGAAAGAAGAAAGAATCAGTGTACTTCAGTGGCAAATTATGAGAGAGAGAGAGAGAGAGAGAGAGAGAGAGAGAGAGAGAGATGGTTTAAGTCTATGCTAATTGTGTGACTCAGAGCTGCTCACAATATTTCAGCTTAATCTATCCCACTGTTGTTCTAGGGATTTGATGGAGGATGACATATGATGAAGGCTATCATGAACTCTTGAATAAAGGCAGAACTATTGGATGCGTTCCCACAGTACACTTAAGAAAATCAGCTAAAGATCTAGCTGCTAAATTAAGTTTGGTTAGATCTAACCTTTCAATTAGTTTTAATCTTTGTGAGTTTGGTTCGTTTATGAGGCAACCCACTGTGCAATTCCTCCAAATGTATTCACATCAACCTATCCATAAGGGTAACTATCTTCTCCTTCTACAATCTTCTCCGATTTTAATCAACATCATCATTTCTATTTTCTTTTGAAAGCGTAGGTACAGGTAGCAATAGCAATAGACTTATATACAACCCCATAGCGCTTTACAGCACTCTCCGGCCAATTTACAATGTCAGCATTATTTGCATATTGTCCCCCAAACAATCTGGATCCTGATTTTATCAACCTCGGAAGGATGGCAGGCTGAGTCAACGTTGAGCCTTGTCAGGACTGAACTCTAGACTGTGGGCAGAGTTTGCCTGAAAAACTGCATTTAACCACTCCACCGCAAGAGCTCCACCACAACTCACAACCGTTTGTTTAGCAATAGTTCAAACTCACAACAGCACCAAAAAAGTGATTGACAATTGGTCCTCACACACATGACTGCCACAGTACCCTACAGCCTCTGATCAGAAGCCAGGCACTTAGCAATTGGCATATATTTTTGATAGGTGCGACATCCTGGGGTTATACGATAGTCATTTGTGACTTCCCAACCAGCTTCTGACTAGCAAAGTTAGTGAGTGACCTAAGGACTGCAATGGTTCACTTAGCAACTGTGGCAAAAAAAGTTCATAAAATTGGATGTGACCCACTTAATGACCCTCTTGCTTAGCAAGGGAAATTATATTTCCAATTGTGGCCCTAAGTTGAGACTATCTGCAAAGAATGTATATGAGGGATCCTTGGCACTCTGTGAGGTTGGTTATTTTCTTGCAACCAGTACTCAGGATGTTACCTGTTTTGGGTCATGAAACATCTGCAAGAAAACAATCAAACTCAGAGCACATCAAGGGCCCCACAATTCTCCTCCTCCTCCTCCTCCTCCTCCTCCTCCTCCTCCTCCTCCTCCTCCTCCTCCTCCTCCTCCTCCTCTCCACAAACCCCCCTTCTTTGTAGCACTGTTGATGTCTAGTTGGGTAATGAAACATCTGCAAGAAAACAACTAAACTCAGAGAACACTTAGCACCCCTCATGACTTACAAGTATTCTTCTTTATAAGAATTGTATATGAAGAGTTTGTTAAGCTAAGGCCACTGTATACATTAAATCTCTCTCTCAATACAGAAGAACTCTCCCTCCCTCCCTCCTTCTTTCCCCCCATGTGTGTGTGTGGGGGGTGTTTGTGTGCGTGTCTGGAAAGTTCCTATCCCACTTCCCACCCTCTGCCAATTCCCACAAATTGTCTACCCTAGTACTACCATTAAGAGGTGCTAACGACCATCTCCACCTGAGAACACAGCAAATGAGTTGTACATTTGCTGCCTAAATCGACATGTCTGCTAGCTCCAGAAACACACACATCCAACCAAATGCCTAATTCACAGACAATTTGGAAGAGACACCAGTGTGAGGAACTCACTGCTATCAGCTGGTAGGAGTTGTTCATCATGGCAATGAGCATGTTTAGCAAAACCACCAAGGAGATGACGTTGTATGTGCCAAACATGGTGGCCCCAACGAACTCTGTGAATTCATGCCTGGCTTTGACATTCGTGACGTAGAGGTTCAACAGACCAAAGACCGACCAGAAGAGAGACTGGAGAGTTTCAAAGAGTCTGGAAAAAACAAAAAAAACAAAAAAAAAAGATAAGTAATTGTCTTAATAGATTTGATTAAGTCTAGGAGAACAGATATATCATTGATCTTTCTCATGAGCTGGTACATCCAAGGTTTTTGTGCTTACATCTTTCTATTTCCCAGCCAGTCTAGTTTCCTGTATACTCTCAGCTCAACTCTGATGTAGAATCATAGGACTAGCAAGGACCTTGGCGGTCTTCTAGCCCAACCCTTTGCCCAACACAGCAGACCTTATTCCATTCTGGACAAATGGTTGCCCATTTCTTGAAAACCACCAGTGATGGAGCACCTGCAACTCTGAGAGGCAAGCTCTCTTCCATTCATTCTCACTGTCAAGAAATTCCTCCTTAATTCCAGGTTGGATATCTCTTTAACAAGCTTCCACTCATTACTTCTTGTCCTGCCTTCTCGTGCTTTGGAGAACAAGTCAGCCCCCTCCTCCCCGTGACAACCCCTCAAGCACCAGAAGATAGCTATCATGTCTCCCTTAATCTTTGTTAGGTTAAAGAGCTGTGGTGACACAGTGGTTACAATGCAGCATTGCAGGCTAACTCTGCCCACAGTCTGGAGTTCGATCCTGACCCGCTCAAGATTAATGCAGCCTTCTCTCCTTCCGAGGTCAGTAAAATGAGGATCCAGATTTTTTTGGGGGGGGGGGGGCAACATGCTGACTCTGTAAACCACTTAGAGAGGGCTTCAAAGCGTTGTGAAATAGTATATAAGTCTTACTGCTATTTCTATCGCTAGGTGCTATCTTCTTGGCTGGGGGCCAATGCTCAATTCTGTCAAAATTCTTCTGAATCTTGAGTGAATCGTGTGAGATTTCTCCCTTGGCATTTGAAGAACCAGGAGACAAATTCAGAGAAGCCTCTGAGCATTTTTCTCATGTGAATACATTTCTGGAAGTCTATCGTAGAGAGTCTACATCTGTTAAGCTGGCAAATAAGCTAAACCTGAAGGGAGAAGGGAGGAAAACCAATATCAAAACGCAGCTGCTTTCTAAAGATATCTTTTGACAGCAGAGCTGTTTTCTACTTTCTAGTGTCTGCAGCTAAATGCATTCCAGCTATCGTTCAAAGAACACTACATGATGAGAGACTTTCTCTTCCCGTTACAGGCACTACAAAAATCGAGGAGGAGGGAGAGAGGAGAGAAAAATAAGTGTGAATTTGAGAAGTGCGTTCTGCTATTCACATGCAAACTCTTCTAGAAATGGGGAATATTTTTTTCCAAATAGAAAGTGCTCGTCCATGCTTCTTCCCTTTTGCACCCTCTACTCCAGGGGTGTCAAACTCAATTTCATTGAGGTTGCCCTCATGGGGCCTGGTGGGTGTGGCCTAGGTGGGCGTGGCCTACTGGGTGGGTGTGGCTAGAGTGAGTATGGCCTACTGGTTGGGCGTGGCCAGCTCTACATCGTTGGCATCAAGGGTGCCTATGGGGGCCCGGGCAGGAGTGGGACAGATCTGGGGGTCTCTGGCAGGAGGAGGGTCTCTGGGCCAGGGCCAAGGCAGTGGGGGCCGTTCCCTCACTGTTTCCAGGATGGCTTCGCGGGCCGCATGAAACCACTTCGCGGGCCGGATCTGGCCCCCGGGCCTTGGGTTTGACATGTCTACTCTACTCCATTATTCCTGTCCATTTACAAAGATTATTTAACCAATCGCCACCAGTTGGTGCCATCTAGTGTGCTTGGGACAACAATCCCTAAATTGTCTCAGAATGATTTAGCACCGTCCTTAATGTAATAATGAAGATATTCCTCTGGATACTCGACCAGTCCAAAAATATGAAAGCCAAGTACAAATAGTCCTCAACGTATGGACATTCCTTTGATGATTGTTTGAAACTATGACCACACAGAAGAAAATGACTTGTAGTTGATCCTTGCACTCACGACTGTCAAAGCATCCCCAAGGTGATGTAAGGCGAGACCCAGCTTAAAAACTGTAACTGTGAGAGGGACCTTGGGGTCCTAGTGGACAATTACTTGACGAGGAGCCAGCAGTGTGTGGCAGCAACCAAAAAAGCTGATACAATCCTGGATTGTATAAACAGAAGCATAGAATCAACATCATGTGAAGTATTAGTACTGCTTTATAAAACCCTAGTAAAACCACACCTGGAGTACTGCAGCCAATTTTGATCACCATATCACAAAAAAGATGTTGAGAGTTTGGAAAAAGTTCAGAGAAGAGCAACTGAGATGATCAAAGGCCTGGAGACTAGAAATGTACAAAGAATGGCTGCAAGACTTGGGTTTGGCTAGTAGTCTAAAGAAAAGAAGAAAGAGTGGAGATATGATATGATATGATATGATATGATATGATATGATATATCATATCATATCATATCATATCATATGATACAACTAGCACGCATGTGCGGGGGAACCTTTACCTTTACCTATGATAGCAGTGTTCCAGTATCTGAGGGGCTGCCAAAAGGTAGAGGGGGTCACTTTGTTCACCAGAGCACCAGAGGGAAGGGTGAGAAACAATGTTTGGAAACTGATCGAAGAGAGAAGCAACCTGGAATTAAGGAGAAACTTTCTGACAGTGAGGACAATCAACCAGTGGAACAGCTTGCCTCCAGAAATCGTGGGCGTTCCATCACTGGAGATTTTTAAGAAGAGGCTAGACAATCACCTGTCTGAGATGGTATAGGTTCTCCTGCTTGAGCAGGGGACTGGACTAGAAGATCTCCAAGGTCCCTTCCAGCTTCTATTCTATTATAATCAGAATTTGGGTACCTGGGAATCAGCATGTATTTATGAAGAGTTGCGGTGTCCCAGAGTCATGGGAATGCCATTTGCAACCTGCCCAAGGAGCTTCCAAGGAGCAAAGTCAACAGGGAAGTCGCATGCAGTTAAAATCCTGTGATTCACCTACTGACTATGGCAGAAAAGGTCCTAAAATAAAACCATTGCTTAGCGATGTTTATGGAGATTCTCAGTCCTTCAGGTCCTGGTTACCCCAAGGGTGTTTTTTCAAAAGGCAAGTGGACTTTCTTGATTTTTCCTTGAAGACATTTCACTTCTCATCCAAGAAGCTTCTTCAGTTCTCAGAAAGTCCACTTGCCTTTTGAAAAAACACCTTTGGGAACACTTAGCGATGGACGTTCTTGGCCAAATCGTGGTCTTAAGTCAAGGACTACCTGTAAGGAAGCCTCCATTTGATGCAAAGTATAGACAGCTGGTTTGATCTAGGCTAGAAAGCCAGAGACCGTGAGTTCGTGTCCCGCCGTAGGCCTGAAAGCCAGCAGGGCGACTTGGGCCAGGCCCTCTCTCTCAGCCCAACTCATCGGGTTGTTGCTGTAGAGAAAAAAGGAGGAGGAGGAAGGCGTGTCGGATAGGTTTGCCACCTTGAATTACTTGTAAAAGGAATAAGGCAGAATAGAAGTAATTAAATTAGCGAAATAAAATAAATAAAATAAAATAATTAAAAATGAAATAAATAATAAAATAAAATAATTAAAAATGAAATAAGTAATAAAATAAAATAATTACATTACATTAAATAATAATAAAATGGGAAGGCAGATCTCTGGATATTAAAACAAGCATCCGCAGGGCAAGTCCTGGGGTACGTAACTCTTAATAGAGAAATCTCTCGTCATCTGCTGCATAACTGGAGATTATTTGCAACTGAGAATTGCCTAGCTATCTGCAATCTGCCATAGTTCTTGAATCCAAATTTTCCCCCAAAATATATTTATAATTAGATCAAACCTGGACGCCGAATTAAGGCCTTTTTGCACATGGTCATGTGTGGACAAGATGTTCTTAGCCAAGAGACAGAAGTCTGAACATCTCTCCCAGGTTCATTCTTTTATTATCCCTGTCAACCAAAGCCATGATAAGAAGGACTAACTAGATTTGCTAACGGTTTTAAACACGGACTAGTAAAAAAAAAACACAATGAAATTATTTATCGTGGATATGTAAGGACAAAGAACAGGCTGGCTGACACATTCTGAGCCAACAGAGAGAACCTTAATGAAGTCCATTAGAGAGTATTGTCCAACAGAAAAAGGTTGGGCAAGTCCAAAATAGGCGACAAAAAGAATGCTTTAAACTGTGCGGGGACAATTGGTAACAGCAGAGAGAATTAATGAGTCTGACGGGCTTTGGAGATTATCTGCACTAGAACTGGAGCTGTCTCCTCTTGTTGGCAAGATCACAATTTTTTGCCGGCTTTATCTGAGAGAAAAAACATTCGTTCTTTCTCTTGGGAGACACAGACACAGGCTGTCTGCCTATCTGGTCTTCAGCTGAGGTATTAAGTTGCTCAAACAGAGAAGAAGTAAACAGTTGGTGGGGGGGAAATAGAGACTCTCTTCTCCCTTGATTGCTGGCTGCTCATATTGGTTTCATTTTACACCAACATCGAGCAAGCTACTCCAACCTCAATCTGCAAAAATCACCTTGTAGTGAGATGGGTGTCAAACAAATTTAATAAATGAATAAACTCTCTAAAGATTGGCTTGAACCAGCCCTAATAAGCAGGCATATACATAGAATGAAGGCTACTGCTAAGCTTGTAAGCCGCCCTGAGTCTTCGGAGAAGGGCGGGATATAAATGGAATTAAAATAAAAATAAAATAAATAAATGATAAAAACCCACTAAGAATAGTAGGAAGGGTCATTCAATCTCTTTCTTAATCATGTCTAGCTTTCTATCTGACATTTCTCCTGCAAATTGGATCAGTGGTTGGATTGTGATGGAACTGTAGTGAGAGGTAACTCAGCCCAGATGTGTGAGAGAAAGAGGATGAAGGCAGCCACTCCTTAATGGTTCCCAGATGTAGATGCAGACAGTAGAGTCTTCAGTTTGGCAAGACTTTATCTATAGGTGTGAAACAATAAAGAGCCCAATTTGGAAGAATCTCAGAATAACAGAGCTGGAAGGGACCTTGGAGGTCTTCTAGTCCAACCCCCTGCTCAAGCAGGAGAACCTATACTATTCCAGACAGGTGGCTTTCCAGTCTCTTCTTAAAAACCTCCAGTGTTGGAGCACCACAACCTCTGTTCCACTGATTATTTTAATTGTCAGGAAATGTCTCCTTAGTTCCAGGTTGCTTCTCTCCTTGATTAGTTTCCATCTGTTGCTTCTTCTTTCTGACAGCGCTTCAAATATTGGAACACAGCCATCGTGTCACCCCTAGTCCTTCTTTTCATTAAACTAGACATCCCAATTCCTGCAACCATTCTTCATGTGTTTTTCCTTTCAGCCCCTAATTTCAGTCCACATGTCATTCTTGGTATTAGGCATTGCAGGATTTAGATAACATCGTGGCTGATGGACAGGTTGGCTCTGTATCGGATGCTTGACTTTGGGCCAGTGTTTGATCTTTGGTAAAGAAATATATGCACAGATCTGAATCAGCCCTATTTGCAGCATCAGTGATCTCAAACAAGCCTTTGATTCAGTCTCCAGGAAGAATCTTTGGCAGACATTTAAGACCACCCACTTTAATAGTCTATCGACTCCTTACCTTTATAAATAAACCACACATTAAAGATCAGACAGAAGACCTAAAATGGGCATTTTTTGGAAGCCATACCAAATAAGAAGGTAAAGTAAATGTACATTGTTCTTCCCACTGCCATTTTAATTATCATATATGGCATCAATTCCATCCTGCGATCTTTAAATAGTTTTTCCCTTCACCAAAAATCCAGAGCTATAGATACAGTTATTCTGGCATAGCTTCCAAGGGGGGGTGGGTTCGAGGAGAACATTGAAGGTATTCTTCCTCAGTTGGGAAGATCACTTGCTGCTGTTTAGCTCTGATCAAATTAAGACCTTGACTTCTTGGAGAAGATAAAATATATTAATTGGGACATGAACCTAGATATGTTTTAAGTACTAGAAGGTTTTGTCCTAGATTTGCAGCACTCATATGTCTTAGAATTCTCAGAATGATCTGGATGGATGGATGGATGATAGAGGAACTAAATTTGTAATCTCTTGGTAAAGCCATTTATGCCCCCAAAGTGGCCATCTGCCTATGTCTATGCAATCACTTTACTATAGAGCCATTGAATCTAAATTTGTGGGGGGAAAGTTGGTATCTATCTGTCTGACTGTCTGTCTAGCTATCTTCATCCATCCATCCATCATCCATCTATCTCTCTTTAACAAATTTATTAAAATAAGATTTTACAAATACAAAGATTTTAAAAACACAAAGAAGAAATAATAATAATAATAATAATAATAATAATAATAATAATAATAATAATAATAATAATAATAATAATAAGTTGGAAGGGACCTTGGAGGTCATCTAGTCCAACCCCCTGCTAAGGCAGGAAACCCTATACCATTTCAGACAAATGGCTGTCCAGTCTCTTCTTAAAAACTTCCAGTGTTGGAGCATTCACAGCTTCTGGAGGCAGGTTGTTCTACTGATTAATTGTTCTAATTGTCAGGAAGTTTCTTCTTAGTTCTAGGCTGCATCTCTCCTTGACTAGTTTCCATCCGTTGCTTCTTGTCCTGCCTTCAGGTGCTTTGGAGAACAGCTTGACTCCCTCTTCTTTGTGACAGCCCCTGAGATATTGGAACACTGCTATCATGTCACCCCTCACCCTTCTCTTCATTAAACTACACATACCCAATTCCAGCAACCGTTCCCTATATGTTTTAGCCTCCAGTCCCCCAATCATCTTTGTTGCTCTTCTCTGCACTCTTTCTAGAGTCTCGACATCTTTTTTACATCGTGGTGACCAAAACTGGATGCAGTATTCCAGGTGTGGCCTTACCAAGGCATTGTAAAGTGGTATTAGTACTTCACGTGATTTTGATTCTATTCCTCTGTTAATGGAGCCTAGCACTGTGTTGGCTTTTTTGGCAGCTGCAGCACACTGCTGGCTCATATTTAAGTGATTGTCCACTAGGACTCCGAGATCCCTCTCACAGTTACTACTATTGAGCAAGGTACCACCTATACTATACCTGTGCATTTGATTTTTCCTGCCTAAATGCAGAACCTTGCTTTTTTCACAATTGAATTTCATTTTGTTAGATAGTGCCCAGTGTTCGAGTCTGTCCAGATCCTCCTGTATCTTAAGAGAAAAGAAAAAGCAAAGAATAACAAGAAAGCAAGAAAAAGAAAGCTATCTAAGGAAACAATTTCCAATCTTCTTTGCAATAGTTGCAAACCTTGTAATTACCAAACCTAGTAATTACCTACCATGCTACCTATCATAGTTCCTTGCTTCCTATAAACCAGAAATTTTAAATCAATAAATCCTGAAGTCAGCAGTTCATTTTTATCCATTTGCAGCAAAAAAAGTGTATAAATGCTTCCAGTCACTTATAAAAGGAGTCAATATAGCGTGTGGCTGTCTGTGCTGAGGTGGAACCAGACCCAGATGAGGCATGACTTAGATGTATATTGAGGTTAAACCTAGTTTTTCACCCAACAAAGGCTGGGCCTTTAAACTTGGTTGATAAGTAATCATTTCCTTAGATGTGCAAAACTCATAGGTCTTCATCTGAGTGATGATCAGGCTAGGAAGCCAAGATACTATAGTCAGAACACAGCAGAAGACTTAAATACAATTAGGGAACCAGATCAATAGGTTCAATCCAGCTAGATCCTTGAACCAACATTTTAAAAAAGTTTCTTTCCTTTGCCATCAAGCTTCGGTTGTTTAACCTCCAAGAGTTTTCAAATGTCGATTGAGGATGATTTCTGAAGCCCTAAAAATATGCTCTGATCGTAATGGAGTAGTTAAGGATTTATTTTATCAATGTTTCTGTATTTTATTCCACCAGTGTTTCTATAGAAACTCATTCAAATGCCTCTTAATTACACTTTTTCCTCTGGGGAAATCAGACAAGTTTTATGTACATTGTATTCTTCTCCAGCTGCGATGACTTCTAATCACCCCCAGAAGGACACCTCAACTAAAAACTTTATTTGGCTGTACCAGGAGATCACTGGCATATTTTAAATGTAAAAAGCTAAATCAACTCCTATCCTGTCTCCTATGGCCTAACGACCTGTGTCACTACAGCTCTGTAATTATTTTCTGTAATGCTGGTCAGTTACTGTGATAATAATTAGAGTGGTAATCCCAATACTCTTGAAGGACTCCATTTGCAAATGGCTAGATTTGCATCTCCTTTGCATCTTGCTGCAGCTACCGCTGATTGCAAATGGACGCTGAAGCCGCACACATCAGGGTGGAGATGCCAGAGGGCAAAATCAGAGGTGATATGAATATTTCTGCTAGGCCTCCATAGGTGTTGATGTTTTCCCCTGTGACTCCACTTTAAGAACAGTTTCCAGGTAGGATACCAGTGGCAAAGATGCTTTGCCAAGAACCCGAGAGAGAAAACATTTGAAAATGAATTATTAACAAATTGACCCTTCCCTTGTCAGTAAAGTACATAGCTGTTCAAGGAGCTGGAGTTTTTCCGAAGAAAGAACAGAGGAAGGCTAAGCTTGAGATGTAACAAGGAACAGGGTGCAGTGCTGGGTTTTTAAGCAACCACCAGCATATGTCCAGGAATGCAGTCCAGAGGCCTCTTAGATCTGATTATTTGGAAGCTGGTTTTTTGGGGGGATGTTCTTTCGGGACAGGCAAAGAGAGAGGAGGCCTTGGTTTCTCTTCAGGGGGAACTTCAACGTAACACGCTCAGAAATGGCATTTGAGTTCACATTGCGAGGCTGGTCCTTCTCCGCGGCCCACAGACATAATTTCTTGTTTTGCAGGTAGTCCATTCTTGGCATGTCATTCCTGCTGGCGTGTCTGTTCAAAGTGCAAAAAAATGGCACTTGGAACCAGGGGTGTTAATCATGACTGTTTCAGCTTTTCAAGGCAGGCAGGCAGAACTTCAGCAATGAGACACCAATGAAAGTGCCGTTGCTGTGAATTCGCTCTGCCTTCAAAGGGGCCCTGCTGCTTCTTTGTTTCCTATAATGCTTCTCTCTCCCTGCCCCCACCCACCCCCACTCCGTTTCCAATGTTAAGCCCCCTCACACTGCATAGTATATTACAGGGCTTGTATTTTGTGAAGTTTTACCTCTGCTCGTGTTCGAATGCTGGCCGGATCATTGAAATGCCGCAAATAGGTTGTTGAGGTGTTTTTTTTCTCTCCAACCATTGATCCTCACCATACAATCATAAGGGTTGGAAGGGACCCAGCCTCCTGCCCAAAGCAAAATCTTCCTGCCATCCAATTGGCTGTGTCTGATCTTTTCTTGAAAACTCCAGCAATAGAGCACCCACAACTTCAAGAGGCAAGCTGTTCTCACTGTCAGGACGTTTCTCCTTAGTTGCAGGACGGCTCTCTCTTCAACTAGCTTCCACCCATTACTTCTTGTTCTGCCCTCAGGGGCTTTGGAGAATACGTTGATCTGTCATACACCCTCATGTACTAGAAGACCGCTCCTAAGCCTTCTCTTTAATGATAATAATAATAATAATAATAATAATAATAATAATAATAATAATAATAATAATAATAATAATAATAATTGTTAAGGAATTTAGTGTGCACCATATGCCTAACAACAACAACAACAATAATAATAATAATAATAATAATAATAATAATAATAATAATAATAAGAAGAAGAAGAAGAAGAAGAAGAAGAAGAAGAAGAAGAAGAAGAAGAAGAAGTTGGAAGGGACCTTGGAGGTCATCTAGTCCAACCCCCTGCTCAGGCAGGAAACCCTATACCATTTCAGACAAACGGCTGTCCAGTCTCTTCTTAAAAGCTTCCAGTGTTGGAGCATTCACCACCTCTAGAGGCAGGTTGTTCCACTGGTTAGTTGTTCTAACTGTCAGGAAGTTTCTCCTTAGTTCTAGGTTGCTTCTCTCCTTGACTCGTTTCCATCCGTTGCTTCTTGTCCTGCCTTCAGGTGCTTTGGAGAATAGCTTGGCTCCCTCTTCTTTGTGGCAGCCCCTGAGATATTGGAACACTGCTATCATGTCACCCCTCACCCTTCTCTTCGTTAAACTACACATACCCAATTCCAGCAACCGTTCCCTATATGTTTTAGCCTCCGGTCCCCCAATCATCTTTGTTGCTCTTCTCTGTACTCTATTAAGCAAGGGGTTATTTTTGGGGGATATCTAAAAACTGTTAAGTGATTTTAATTGCAGTTGTGTCTATGTATGGATTCCGGTTGTAGAACTGCAGTGGGATTTGAGCTTAAGGGCTACCTATGCAAAGCTGCAACTGTTTAGCTGAGCTCCAGCACGAGTCCAAGGCTCGGAAGACTAAACCTCTGGTCCAGGTGACCGACCCACAGTGGATCCTGCAACGTTATCCTGGGACACCTATATTTGCCTTCATTCCTGCCGCTGTTTTCCCTGCTGTTCCAGCTCTCCTCTCTGTGAAAGAAATGGGAGATGTTTCTGTTCTTCCTTTCCACAGTTCCTGAGGAATTAGACCGTTGATCCAGGGAACGGGCCATGCAGTTTAAGAGTGCATAAACAGCAAAGGCGATCTCCTTCATTAAACTCTGATTTTGGCTGCGCTGCTATCCATCCAGACCAGCTTCAGTCTGGAGTAGGAAGATAAAGCTGCACGCCTGATGTTCAGATGTTGGGTGACCCAATTACTCTTCTTGGTGGGTTTATCCTACAATTTTGCCTGAGAAACATGAGACGTGACGAGGGACTTAATCAAAGGAGGTGCTGCCCTTGAGTCTTGAATCTTTACTCTTAATCCTGATATTCTTCAGGTCGGTTGGACCAGTTTTTTTTTTAAATTCCATTTATATCCCGCCCTTCTCCGAAGACTCAGGGCGGCTTACAAGCTTAGTAGTAGCCTTCATTCTATGTATATGCCTGCTTATTAGGGCTTTCACACACACCCCAAGCGGCATTATTACAAAGTCAGCTTAATTGCCCCCAACAATCTGGGTCCTCATTTTACCTACCTCGGAAGGATGGAAGGCTGAGTCAACCTTGAGCCTGGTGGGACGCGAACCTGCACTAATTGCAGGCAGCTGGTGTTACTTAAGGAGGCGTTAGCCCATTGCTCCACCAAGGCTCTTGTTATGGGAGAAACGGCAAGAGGAGGTGTCAGTTCTGCTGAGGGTTAGCCGAGAGATGCCTGCCCCCCCCCCACTCCTACAACTGTTTGTGGAACATATTACCGGTAGTCCTCGGCTTACGTGCACAATGGAGCCCAAAATTTCTCTTGCTAAGCGAGACATTGGTTAAGTGAGTCTTGCCCCCATTTTATGACCTTCCTTGCCACAGTTGTTAAATGAATCACTGCAGTTGTTAAAGTTAGCCACACAGTTGTTAAGTAAATCTGGCTTCCCCATTGCAAAAAGTGATGACATGACCCTGGGACACTGCAACCGTCATAAATATGAATCAGTTGCCAAAGATCAGAATTTTGATCATGGGGATGTTGCAACGGTCTTAAGTGTCAAAAATGGTCATAAGCCACTTTGTTCAGTTGCTGTTGTAACTTTGAACAGTCACTAAATAAACTGCTGTAAATCAAGGACTACCTGTACACCCATACCCACATTAGCTTTTGGCCATGCTGGAACTCAAAAGCCAATAAACTCAGAGTATTTTCCCAAGAAAAGCATGCCCTGTAGGATCACCATCTTCCATTCCTAATCGATATTCAATTTTTATAAAAGTTTTTAATATTTTGAATATGGTTGTTGTATCTAAGTAAACATTGGCCATCCCATTTCAGAACTTAAGTTCTCCTGATTTAAACTCAGACCAATGTATTGAAATCTTTCTTCCCATTCACTTAAAAATGACGCGGGCCATCTGTCCAATTCATTAAGTTAATACCTGCCTTTTCACTGTTATATAAAAGAAGAACAATTCAAGGATGAATGTATTGGATATTAAAGGTTACATTTTAAATCTGTGTATCCTTGCCTATAAATCAAAGAACAAACTCATTTTCTAGGCATCGGAAAGCTGTCTTGTCTATATTTGCTCCTGAAAAATTTTTTGGGGAAATTAGCTGAAATGTATACAGCCATTCATTTATTTTGGGACAAAAGGAAGGAAAGATACAGTATTTCTAAAGACAACAGAAATGAAAATATTGGTTAAAAGCCAGGAGCCCAAAACTGGAGCCAGTGAATGCCTCTCCTCTCTAAGGTTTTGCAAGCACCGCAGAGCTCAATTGCCAAGCAAGCTTTTCCCATCAACCTCTTAGACTTGGAGAATTGATCTGCCAGCCAACTAAGCAAGCAATGCAAAGATTAATGTTACCACCCACAATAGAGAATATGTCTTCTTTAGACATAACTAGCTGAAGAAATACTCTAAATATTCCACTTGTGTGTGCAACACATCACAACACAGAAGCTTCCTTTCCTTTCCTTTCCTTTCCTTTCCTTTCCTTTCCTTTCCTTTCCTTTCCTTTCCTTTCCTTCCCTTCCCTTCCCTTCTTCATCCATTTACTTCCTTTCCTTTCCTTTCCTTTCCTTTCCTTTCCTTTCCTTTTTCCTTCCCTTCCTTATCCATTTACTTCCTTTCCTTTCCTTTCCTTCCCTTTCCTTCCCTTCTTCATCCATTTACTTCCTTTCCTTTCCTTTCCTTTCCTTTCCTTTCCTTTTTCCTTCCCTTCCTCATCCATTTACTTCCTTTCCTTTCCTTTCCTTTTTCCTTCCCTTCCTTATCCATTTACTTCCTTTCCTTTCCTTCCCTTTCCTTCCCTTCTTCATCCATTTACTTCCTTTCCTTTCCTTTCCTTCCCTTCCCTTTCCTTTCCTTTCCTTCCCTTCCCTTCCCTTCCCTTCCTCATCCATTTACTTCCTTTCCTTTCCTTTCCTTCCCTTCCCTTCCCTTCCCTTCCTCATCCATTTACTTCCTTTCCTTTCCTTTCCTTTCCTTCCCTTCCCTTCCTCATCCATTTACTTCCTTTCCTTTCCTTCTTTCCTTTCCTTTCCTTTCCTTTCCTTTCCTTTCCTTTCCTTTCCTTTCCTTTCCTTCCCTTCCTCATCCATTTACTTCCTTTCCTTTCCTTCCCTTCCCTTCCCTTCCCTTCCTCATCCATTTACTTCCTTTCCTTTCCTTTCCTTTCCTTTCCTTTCCTTTCCTTTCCTTTCCTTTCCTTTCCTTTCCTTTCCTTTCCTTTCCTTTCCTTTCCTTTCCTTTCCTTCCCTTCCCTTCCTCATCCATTTACTTCCTTTCCTTTCCTTTCCTTTCCTTCCCTTCCCTTCCCTTCCCTTCCCTTCCTCATCCATTTACTTCCTTTCCTTTCCTTTCCTTTCCTTTCCTTTCCTTTCCTTTCCTTTCCTTCCCTTCCCTTCCCTTCCCCATCCATTTACTTCCTTTCCTTTCCTTCCCTTCCCTTCCCTTCCCTTCCTCATCCATTTACTTCCTTTCCTTTCCTTTCCTTTCCTTTCCTTTCCTTTCCTTTCCTTTCCTTTCCTTTCCTTTCCTTTCCTTCCCTTCCCTTCCTCATCCATTTACTTCCTTTCCTTTCCTTTCCTTTCCTTCCCTTCCCTTCCCTTCCCTTCCTCATCCATTTACTTCCTTTCCTTTCCTTTCCTTTCCTTTCCTTTCCTTTCCTTTCCTTTCCTTTCCTTTCCTTTCCTTCCCTTCCCCATCCATTTACTTCCTTTCCTTTCCTTCCCTTCCCTTCCCTTCCCTTCCTCATCCATTTACTTCCTTTCCTTTCCTTTCCTTTCCTTTCCTTTCCTTTCCTTTCCTTTCCTTTCCTTTCCTTTCCTTTCCTTTCCTTTCCTTTCCTTTCCTTTCCTTTCCTTACCTTTCCCTTCCTTCCCCCTTCCCTTCCTTTCCCTAATAGTTTTCCTTGTGTTTAAGAATGTTTATGTATGTGTGTATGTATGCATATGCACATGGGAGAGAAAGTGAGAGAAAATGCTACATGGATAACCTATCTGGAAACAGAACTAAAGGGCTGTAGCATTTTTACCCTCTATTATAGGATATCAACAGGCCAAAGATATTATCCACTAATGTTAGGACCTTACCTAAAGTCTCTGTCCTGGCTTCTTACCATTTTAGTGACCTTATCCCAAGATACCAATATACATTTTACTTGCTCAACTAACATTTCACCTTCTAACCACTGTAAGACTCTAACCACTGAGACGTGGTGGTGCAGTGGTTAAAATGCAGTATTGTAGGCTAACTCACTATTCAGTGCCAGGAGTTTGATCTTGACCGGCTCAAGGTTGGCTCAGCCTTTCATCCTTCTGAGGCCGGTAAAATGAGGACCCATATTGTTGTGTTCCAAAGGCTGACTCTGTAAACCACTTAGAGAGGGCTGTAAAGCACTGTGAATTGGTATATAAGTCTAAGTGCTATGGCTATTGCTATTCTGCCAAGATAGACTTGCAAATGTCCCATATTCAGAACGGTATAGCCTTGTCCTTCAATGTCTCTTGAATCAATGCCACACTTTTTGCTAATTCCTTTTAATAGATTCACAGAACCTATTAATAATGCTCTCTTAAGGAATTAACCAAGTAGATCAGACATACTTTATATCATTCTTTTTTGACTCAAATTCTACAGACTACTTATAAGGAAATTCATTTCTGGGACTATTCTTCTTATGAAAGAAATGACATCACAGGTGATATAAAGCTTGCTCCATAGGTTTAAGTTGAGTCCTGCTACGGTACTTTAATCGTGTTAAATTTTACAGTTTCTTTTATGCATTTCGCTGTTGCTCTGTTTGTAATGTTTTCTTCACGTTTCCTCCCAAATATTCATCCAATGCTAACACATTTGAATTGGTGTTGTTGTTGCTAGCCTATTAAAGTTACTTGCTTTTTCCTTGCTGACTTTTCCAGTGAAATGTCCAAGGATGTCATGGAGTTTTGCTTAGTCACAATTGCTGTTAGCTCTGGT
The DNA here is from genome assembly GCF_947247035.1 of Vipera ursinii. NCBI lineage: Eukaryota > Metazoa > Chordata > Lepidosauria > Squamata > Viperidae > Vipera > Vipera ursinii. The sequence continues at coordinate 14,728,918 of NC_139525.1, forward strand.
TTTGATTCTTATGCTGGTTAAGCGCACAACTTTATTTTCATTTCCCACCCCACCCTACCCTATCCCACTCCACTTCACTCCACCCCATCCCAATCCCCCCCCCACTCTACTCTATCCTACTCTGCCTATAATTATCATTAGTGTATGGCGGTATTACAATAGCCAGGAGACCACAATGCTGTTGAAGAATAGTAGCTTGGTTTGCCAACGTACCAGCCCTGTTATAGGACATGCTTACGTGCTTCCCAAGGCCTGCCACAGGAGGACGAGATGGCTTTGGACCAGAGAGAAAGATGGACAACTCTTCCTTCCTTGCTTCACAAATGGGCATCTCAAGTGGGAAGGTTCAGAGCCATCTGGAATCTGACTACCTGCACAGAGCACCAACTCATCTCCACACCAAAGTGGTACCTATCTATCTACTTGCAGAGAACATGCTTTCAGATGGTTAGAGGAACAGAAGCTGAGGGGAGTGATGGGAGTCACCCAGCTGTCCAGAGGCTGGAGACGAGACCATCTCCAGGGTCATTAAGCCATTGAGACATCGCACCTATGTCCTACCTATACTGATATCTGGGAAAGGCCAGTGAGAGATGATGGAAGAGATGCTGCCTAGCAAATGATCAGGTAAGAAACAGAATGGCCCACAGCTGCATAAGGGGAGAGAAAGAAACTCTAACTTATCAGGCTTCGAAAAGGGAGGACAGTAGACTTGTACTTTCAAGACTTGCAAGATTTTGTTGATTTTTATAGATGAAGGAGCACAGTTCTCATTTTTCACTTTGGAAAGGCGTTATTGGATCACAAGGTACGTCACTTTGATCTAGCAGCTTTCTTGCTTTTCAATGGAATAGGATAAAATCTAGCTTGAAAAGAAACATAGACACAAACACAGTGAGCTAGGGAAAAAAACAACAACAGCACAACAGGATCCCTGGTAAAGAAACAAAGGCTGTGTTTTTTTTCTTAAGTGGCCATTTTCTCCAAGCTTGTGAGCATTTCCACATTCATTCTGCAGGGATGGCAGTTCTATTTCTGCATGCTTCTTTTTAAAGGATCTAGCCTCGGTGAAAAGCTACCCTCCAGAAACCCAGCTTAGGACAGTCAGTTCTTGGAGAACAGCTATGCTGTTCTCTGCTTTTTTTCTTTTTCTTTCTTTTTTTTTAAAAAAAGTCTAATAACAGAAATGCCTGGGTGTCTGGTCATTGTCAAAGGCTGGAGTTCAACTTTACCCTTTTCAATATGTTTGTCTGAGATAACTCACACCATGACAATGGAGACCGACACTCACCTATGAACAAAAAAAGGCATATTTTTTTTTGCTACTCCAGATGCTGTGACAAGATATCAGGACTATACGAGAAAGAGAGAGGGAGAGAGACAGACAGACAGACAGACACACACACACACACACACAGAGAGAGAGAGAGAGAGACAGAGAGAGAGAGAGAGAGAGAGAGAGAGAGAGAAAGACAAAGACAGAGACACAACATTCAAGGGCTGGATGCAACAAGGAAATCCAGGTGAGTTAGCCTTACGTGGAAAAGGCATTGTTTTGCTTCTCACAACGGATCCCTTTGCAATTGTTGGGTTCTTCGGAGGCACTCGTCTCATAATAGAAATAAAGCTGGTTGAGTCCATTGGCGAAAGCTAGCAGCACCAGGCAGTAAATGAAGAGGAACTTGAGAATGTCTAGCAGCATACGTCCCAGAGAGATCTGCAGGGGTCCCAGATGAGAGTTTGCTGTAAACAGGGAGATGAGACGCAAGGAGCTTAAAATGTTTGAAATGGCAAAGAGGGCTTCTGCTATCAGGGTTGGGTGCCACATTTCCCATTCCTCCCTTGGACGGGAACCATTGTACTGCAAGAAATAATAGGGGGAGGGGAGGGAAAGGAACACAGGTGAATGCTTGCAAGTCATCTCTTGAAGGCACATTATTTCATGTCGCTAAAGCGTTCTGCTCATTCACGCTCAGTCTCTCCCTCACACGAGTGCATGCAAGCAGGCAGACTACACATATTGCATGAAAATGAAAGGCTTTGCTACCAAACAAAGGGGGTTAAATCCCTCTAGTTTTCTCCCTCCCTCCAAGTCCTCCCCAAACAGATAGTCCTAGACCAGGGGTAGGCCACCTTGGCTCTTTTATGACTCGTGGACTTCAACTCCCAGAATTCCTGAGCCAGCATGGCTCAGCTTGGAAACCTCTCCCTTTCCCCTCAGCATGGCTGGCTTAGGAATTCTGGGAGTTGAAGTCCACGAGTCATAAAAGAGCCAAGGTTGCCTACCCCTGCCCTAGACTAACAACAGTTCATTTAGTGACTGTTCAAAGTTACAACGACACTGAACAAAGTGACTCATGACCATTTTTCACACTTACGACGCTTGCAGCATCCCCGTGGTCATGTGATCAAAATTCAGATGGTTGGCAACTAACTTATAATTATGGCAGTTGTAGATTCCAGGGTGATGTGATCAACTTTTGCGACCTTCCGCCAAACAAAGTCAATGGGGAAGCCAGATTCACTTAACATCCATGATACTAACTGAGCGGCTGTGATTCATTTAACAACTGTGGCAAGAACGGTCGTAAAATGGGGCAAGACTCACTCACTCATCTCTCCCTTCCATTAGAACATAGTCCTGATGACCAGACATGATCAATTATCCCGTGATTAAAGAACAAACCCAAGAAAATCTCCAGTCATTAGGAGCGTGCATGAAATAGGAACTGCATCTTATTTCAAGCTCAGAACAAAACAGTCCCATCAAATGTCACTTTGGAACAATTGAGTTGGCCGGCTTCCACTGGAACAAATCTCAAAACAGCTGAAGCATTTTATTTCAACCTGCACCTCAAAACATCAGCGTCAGAACCCATCACTTTTCTTCTGAGCTCAGCTTAACTTAAAAGGGCCATGGTGATCTCAACACATTTTCAGTTTGAAATAAAGCTGTGTTTGAATTTTGCTTGCCAAGAAAAGCAAGTGGGGCACTTGGGGTGGTGGGTGGGTGAAAGAAAGTTTTGTCTATTATTCTCTAAAGGGAATTCGACAAGATTTATTTGAGATGGGGTGGGATATGTCTCACTGACAGTTGCAATAAATATTTAACACTGTAGTCCTGGGGAATAATTGAGAAATAAGTTATACATTTTCCCTGGGAGGAAAAAATTCTTTTCTGCAACATTTTACTTCTGCTCTGCACCAAATCACCTGTTGGAGGAAACAAACATCTAAAGTGAAATAATGTGATTTTTGTTTCCTCCTTAAACTATCTAAGGAGTTCTGGAGAAGATTAGAACATATCAGCTAAGACACATTTTTCTGGACAATTCTAACTGATCAACGTTTTGGGTGCTCCATCACTGGAGGTTTTTAAGAAGGGATTGGACACCCATTAGTCTGGGATGGTTTGTTTTTTTTAAAATCCCATTTATATCCCACCCTTCTCCGAAGACTCAGGGCGGCTTACAATCTAAAGCACAAATCAATGTGCTTAGCAATAGCCTTCATTCTATTTATATGCCTGCTTATTAGGGCTTTCGCCCCCCCCCCCAAGCGGCATTATTACAAAGTCAGCTTATTGCCCCCAACAATCTTTGTCCTCATTTTACCTACCTTGGAAGGATGGAAGGCTGAGTCAACCTTGAGCCTGGTGGGACTCGAACCTGCACTAATTGCAGGCAGCTGGTGTTACTTAAGGAGGCATTAGCCCACTGCGCCACCAAGGCTCTTGGTGTTATAAGGTCTCCTGCCTTATACCCTGATGATTTCCTGATTAGGCTGTTGTTTGAGCAGTGAAATTCCTCCCACCAACACTAATTTTATTTTAGATAAACAATATGCCTGCAACTTGTTTGAATTGCCTCATTTATCGAAACCACGACAACTAGTATATAAGCAGAGAGTAAACTCTACTCCTTTCTAGCACTGATGACGTTACCTAGATGGGAAATGAAACATCTGCAAGGAAACAACCATGCTCAGAGAGCATCAGGGACCCCACCATTCAACCCTGAGCTACAAATATTCCCGTCTTTTGACAATTATAATAGCAGGCCTTACATGGTGTGGTCCCAATGATTTTGCAACCAACTTCCTCCAAAGAATTATTTTTGGTCATTGCCTAGCAAAACACTGCAGACGTTAAGGATGTAAAGGAATGCCCCACTGAAAGCTGAGCCACAGACAGCAGTTCATTTCAAGAGAAAGCAAAATGGCTGCCATCAATATGGCTGCATCACTGAGAAACTGTCTCTCTAAAAAAAAGAAAAAAAGAAATTATTCTACTCCAGAGCTATGGAGCAGATATTTTGTTTACTTTTTAAGGTCAGATATTTTATTTCTCTCCCCCACCCCCTTTGGGGGAAATACAAATGGATTTGTCTTACCCCTCTGACCAAGACATAAATTCAATTGAGTTATAGGAATGGAGAATACTTAAACTTCTTAAAAAAATAAATAAAAGCAATTCTTTTCCAGCACAGAAGATCTGAAATTGCGTACAAACCCATTTCTATATGACTTCTAATTGTTTCTGACAGCTCAAAATGTTCTCTACATCTGTGGATGTCATGGGTAGAACTTAGGTTCTTAGGTTCTTAGAAAACTCACTTTTAACACTTCACTAGGTCTTTATCTGGAGGTTACGAGAAGAGAGTGAGATGCTGCTTTAAAATGGATGCCAAGAGGGCTCTGGGATACTAAATGTGTCTTGTGATCTCTGACAAATTTCTTCCCAATGTGCGTGGTTTGTGGTCAGTGTGTCTACTGAATACAACAAAGGCAGAACTTCATTAAATCATTTTCCTACCCAGATTTTTTGTTTTAGAGGGGGGGAAGGGGGAATAAACTGAAGGACAAACTCTAATGAGCTCAATTTAATTAAAGGAAAAAAATTCAGTGACCCATCTTTTTTTTTCTTGTCCTGGATAGTCTTTGGCCCTTTCTTGCCAAAATGCTCAAAGCAGCATTCCAAATTCTAATGAATGTCAAAGAGAGCTGATATCAGCCATCCCAGGTAGATCAGAGAGAAAGGCAACCAGATGATCTAATTCAACTTTACTATTGTTGTTAGCTGCGAAGTCGTGTCTGACCCATCGCGACCCCATGGACAACGTTCCTCCAGGCTACATTAAAAGAATCTTGTAAGACCGGTTGTCTATGAAGATTCTCAGTCATCCAGATCATGGTTGTCCCAAAGGTGCTTTTTCAAGAGGCAACTGGACATTCTTGTTTTTCTTTGAAGACATTTCGCTTCTCATCCAAGAAGCTTCTTCAATTCTCTCAGTGTAAGTCTGAGAGTTACAAATCTCCTGCCGTCTCTTTTACAGACGGAGAATTGAGGGTGGTTTCTTTCTGAGTCTCTTTCTCTGTCTGTTTTTTGTGGTGGTCTCTGCCCTATGATTATTCCCTAGGCAGCATCTGTTCCTCCATTTCTCAAAGTCATCCCCACATGACACTACACCTGGACATCACTCATATGGAGGTGGACACTCCTGCCTTGTCTCAGCCATGTGGTTTGTGGATGTATTCCTCACTCGCAGTTAATGCGTGGGCCAACTGATCTCATCTGAACTTCTGCGGATGGTTGTTGGATAATTGAAACTTCAAATACATAGAATGAAATGGATGTCAATAAAAGAACTTTTGATCTCTCTGACCACAGATCATTGCATGGGAGAATATTTAGCAGAAGCTAGTAATTGTATGTGGGAAAGAATCCTGGTTTTCAGAGGTGACATTATGTGAATTATGAAACGTTTTTCTGATGTCAAAATATTTCAGCCTCAGAACATCCATGCTATTCTTTAAACAGGTCATTCTGAGTACACTGGAAGAGTTCCAGTGGTTAAACAGGGCTGTTCCAACCTCCATTCTGAAAACAGAGTAGCTCAGTTCAAGGCCAGACCAGTGTGTTACTTTGCAAATGATCAATGTCAAAGTTGGAACGCTTCTACCTTGAAACACGGTGCCCGCTTTAAACATCGTTAAATTTTGATCTCTGCTCACAGAATATTTTCAGTGACCAAGAAAGAGCATCTAAGAATGTCTTGTTGATCTATACTGAATAGCCAGGCAAAACAGTAAAGAACTCCGTAGCTAGGACTTATTTCTAGAGCTAAGCAAGAAAAGGAAAAAATGGAGTTCATTGAAAAGATCCTTATGAGCATCAAAATCCTAAGTAGTTATATATAGTATAATAATTATAATTAGTATCAAACTGGGCATAGGGGAAGCAAACCAAATCAAAGAAGCTTCAGGGGAGAAGCCTGCTAAAACATAATAATACTGATTCCGTATGGAGCATCACTCAAGAGGGCTCTCAGGAGCAGAGAATCCCAATAGCTGAAAGCCAACTTTGAAAAAAGCCCTATGGGAAATGGTACAATTGCCATTTTCTCCTGGTTCCACTTCTTACCGAGGAAAAAGTCTCCAAGGGAAAGACAAATGCAGTTAAAAGCATTTATCACTGCAAGTTCAGGTTTTCTCAGTTTGATCACCACCCGAGGTGAAATGTAATCCTGAGTTGAAGGGAGGATCTTTCTCTCAGAGGCAAAGGAAACAATAGAATAGAATAGAATAGAATAGAATAGAATAGAATAGAATAGAATAGAATAGAATAGAATAGAATAGAATAGAATAGAATGGAATGGAATGGAATGGAATGGAATGGAATGGAATGGAATGGAATGGAATGGAATGGAATGGAATGGAATGGAATGGAATGGAACGGAACGGAACGGAGTGGAGTGGAGTGGAGTGGAGTAGAGTACAGTAGAATATAGACTAGAATATAGAATAGACTAGAAAATAATAGACTAGAATAGACTAGAATATAGACTAGAATATAGACTAGACTACTAGACTAGACTAGACTAGACTGGAATGGAATGGAATGGAATGGAATGGAATGGAATGGAATGGAATGAAGTGGAGTGGAGTGGAGTGGAGTGGAGTGGAGTGGAGTGGAGTAGAGTAGAGTAGAGTAGAGTAGAGTAGAGTAGAGTAGAATATAGAATATAGAATAGAATATAGAATAGACTAGAAAATAATAGACTAGAATAGACTAGAATATAGACTAGAATATAGACTAGACTAGAATAGAATAGAATAGAATATAGACTAGACTAGAAAATAATAGACTAGACTAGACTAGAATATAGACTAGACTAGACTAGACTAGACTAGACTAGACTAGACTAGACTGGACTGGACTGGACTGGACTGGACTGGACCGGACCGGATCAGACCAGACCAGACCAGACCAGAATAGAATAGAATAGAATAGAATAGAATAGAATAGAATAGAATAGAATAGAATAGAATAGAATAGAATAGAATAGAATAGAATAGAATAGAATAGAATAGAATTGGAAGGGACCTTGGAGGTCTTCTACTCCAGCCCCCCACTCAAGCAGGAGAACCTATACCATTTCAGATAAGTGACTGTCTAGTCTCTTCTTAAAAATCTCCAGTGATGGAGCGCCTACGATTTCTGGAGGCAAGCTGTTCCACTGGTTAATTGTCCTCAGTGTCAGGAAGTTTCTCCTTAATTCCAGGTTGCTTCTCTCCTTGATAAGTTTCCAGCCATTGTTTCTCGTCCCTCCCTTTGGTGCTCTGGTGAACAACTTGGCCCCTTCTGCCTTGTAGCAGCCCCTCAGATACTGGAAGACTGCTATCATGTCTCCCCTATTTCTTCTTTTCTTTAGACTAGCCAAACCCAAGTACTGCAGCCACGAGAGCATTTCAGTGCTTCAATTTAATCTCCCAATGCTGCGAAGCTATGCACCATGTCCTATGGTGCTGTTTCCAAAGAACAAGTAGAATTTCTTTTTCCTTTTAAAAGACTTCACTTTTCCTCCAAGAAGCCTCTTCAGTTTCTTGGTTCAATCAGGGCTGGAAAGAACTCAGGATAATTGCTTGAAGCAGAGATGAAGTTTACTTGACCGGAAGACAGCAATTACACAGACAGCAATCAAAGGTGGCCAGTCCCAAAAGAAAAAAAAAAAAGAAAAAAGATCATTCCCTTGCTATACAGGTAGTCCTCGACTTACAACCACAATTCAGCCCAAACTTCCTATTGCTAAGCGAGACATTTGTTAAGTGAGATGTGCTCCATTTTGCAACCTTTCTTGCCACAGTTGTTAAGTGAATCACTGCAGTTGGTAAGTCAGCAACATGGTTGTTAAGTGAATCTGGCTTCCCCATTGACTTTGCTTGTCGGAAATATCACAAAGGGGGATCACGTGACCCCAAGACACTGCAACCATCGTAAATATGAGTCAGTTGCCAGATGTCTGAATTTGGATCATGTCAGCACAGGGATGCTGCAAAGGTCGTAACTGTGAAAAACGGCCACATTTCTCAGTGCTACTGTAACTTCAAATGGCCACTCAGCAAACTGTTGTAAATTGAGGACTACCTGCACTTTAAAAACGGTTATTTTCAAAGCGAGGTCCTTGCATTGTTCTTAGAAAGCGTGCAAACTTGGCTTGCCTTCAAGGGATTACTGGAAAGGACACCAGGTTCAGAAGTGAGGAACTGAGGTTTGGTTCCCCAATCTTTTACGAGTGAAGGTGGTGACCTCAGAGTGTGGGGTTGCATAAGGTAATCTGTGATGGAAATGGAGAACATTTAAAATCTACAGGGGAGTCCCTAATTTAGTTAAGTTGCTGATGGTGGCCAATTTAACCTGTGTAAAGTCACGTGTTGAAACTCCAGTTGCCTTTTGGGGGGGGGGAAAACACTTTTGGGACAACCATGGCTTGAATGATTGAGACTCTCCATAGACATTCTCTGAACAAATGGTTGTAAATCAAGGACTGTCTGTGATGGGTGATGACTTTGGCTAATCCCTGCTTACTTTACTAATAACCACCCCCTCCCAAACTTTTGGAATACATTTTAGAAGGAAGCAAGCTTGGCATTTATTCTATAAACTTTTTTTTGGCACCAAAGATGCTTCGATGGTGTATTTTTTTTATTCCCCTTTCACACTGCAGTGTGTCCTTCATTTAATTTTATTTCTGCTGATTTGATTTCTCTGGTCCAGCAGCTGTTTACAGTATATTGATTTTTCTTTCACTGGCTGTTGTTCTGGGTTTCAAAAATGAGTTTTATAGTCTATTATGCATTAACTGTAAGCAGAGACTTGTTGTTTTGAGAAGAAGCATCCCAACTCTTAAATAACAAAACAGAGGAACAGCAACACAACATCTGAAATTGGCGCAAGCCCAACTTAAACACCATTTGTAGTCATGGTTTTTTTTTGAAGAACTGTTCCTAAGCCAGGCTAATAATTCTTCTTCTGTGTCTAGATCAAACTTTAAACTGCCAGAATGAAGCCGCTTTCTTGACTTTGTCGTTGGCCAAAAATAATTCATTATCAGAACACGTTTCTGATAGTAGCCAATATGCCAGCAGATGGGCCGGGCTCTGTGTCTCTCCACATTAACACAGCGTGTTGTTATCCAGTAAAACAGGGTTCCCCAACCCCCGATCCATGGACTGGCACCAGGCCGCAGCATGCTAGAAATCGGTCTGTGCAAACAAGCAAAGCTCCATCCTTGGGATGCAGACAGTAGATGAAACCATACCCCCTCTGGTCCATGGAAAAAATGTCTCTCCCCGGAACTGGCCCCTGTGGCCAAAAGGTTGGGGATCTTTGCACTAAAAAACTCCCCTTGGGCATATTGGTTTTACATTTTAGGCACTCCAACTGTCAACCTATTCAGGATCCTCCAGGAAATATAAAGGAGGTCAGAGATCTTTCAGCTAGATCCTCCTTTAATGTTATTCCTTGCTGGATGGTCTCCTTCCTCCATCTTTTAATTTGGTTTTATTCTCGTGGACCCTCAAGAATGTTTGTTCTTGACATCAAGCTGTTCCTAGATCTGAGTTGGCAGGCTTGGACTTACGTTCAGAGGATGTCAAGGATCACTCTCTTCTTGACATCTGCTGCTACTTCTCTCCTGATCTTAGGTGGGACAAGCCAGGGTGAACTTAGGGTAGTAACAACGAACCAAGATGATACATGGGAAGAAGTTAAAATGAAGAAAGGGTAGGGATTTGCATTAGAAAGAGATGAGCCAAAAGAGTTTGCAGGGATTCTCTGTAAGAACTATTTCCTTTAAGGGCCACAGAGAGATGCAACAAAGCTGTGGAGGCCATCCATAAACATTTGCTTATTCATAGTAAAAACTGTCCAAAAAACATTTTCCTATTTCTTTTCTCTGCAAACATCTTCTATTTTTCAACCTCTCCTTCTCCGTTTGCCTTACGATAGATTTCTCCTTTCTTTTCGGAGTCTCTGTTTGATCTGATTTTATTTCTCTGAGTTACCACGTAGTTCTGTCCCTATTTTCTGCTATTCTTCCCTTGGGTTTTTTTTAAAAGGAAGCCAGGGAAACTAAGCAAACAGCAGAGCATTTGAGAGATGACTGCACAACGAAAGACAACACACACTTACATATGCGCACGCACGCACACACACACACATCTAAGAACAAAGTTAAATGCCAGTGTGCTTAAGATTTTGCAGAAATTTTCCTTCTGTTTTTTTGGAGGGGAAAAAGAACTCGAAAGCAATTTCCTTGTCATCTAACGGAAGAATTATATATAAAAAAAAATAATGCAGAAGAAATCTACGCGCCGCACTCATTTACGATACCTTGACATAGGCGACAATTTTCAGAGAAATGGTTGCTAAGTAGAGAGAATTCATTGCAAAATCCATCAGGTTCCACCAGTCATGCACGTATTCGTTAAAGCCGCCGTCCCACATTTCTTTGATTTCTCCCCAAATAAAACCTGTAAAGGGGGGGGGGAGAGAGAAAGGGTGAAAAAACAATTTTCAATTCTCTTAAGTCACCATTATTGGGCGCCAAAGCAGAGCACATGGGAAAAGCTAATTAAAACATAACAGCAAGGAAACATCAGATTCCACCCTGGTTTTTTTTATTAATTTATTTCTTTTATCAACAAGAATAAAACGGATAACCAGAAAATGAACATCCAGTGCTAACAACGAGAAAAAAATTTCTTGTGTACAGAAAAAGGAAAAAAAAACAAAAAGAAATCCAAATTTCAAGTAGATCTAACACTGAACATTAAAAAACCCACCCTGGCTTGATGCTGAAAAGTAAATAACAATAAAAAAACCCTGTTAGGTTCTCCCCCCTTACATAATGGTTTAACATGCAGTTATAAACTTTCCCATCCTTATTTAACAAAAATATTATATTAAAGAAACAAATACTGTATTCCAGATGAGGAAGTCTAATAATCAAATCGACCCAACATCTAATCATAATTATATATGTAAAAAAAAAGTCAACAGGTCAACCCAAATATTACACTAATCTTCAAATCCCTCTATTAACTACCTGTTATTTAACATGGAGAAAGTCCACAAACAGCTTCTAGTTCATTATAAAGTTGTCTAACCCATTGTCTCTAATCAAAGCAGTTAATTTTGTCATCTCTTCTGATTCAGTCAACTTTAAAATTCACTCTAAAATCCTTAAAATCCATCCTGTTTTCCCCCCGCACACACACACCTTTCATCCTATCCAAAGGTTTTGCTTTTTCAAGAGGCAACTGGATTTCTTGTTTTTCTTTGAAGACATGAGAGCTGACGAAGCTTCTTGGATCAGAAGCAAAACATCTTCAAAGAAAAACAAAAAAGTCCAGTTGCCTCTTGAAAAAGCAAAACCTTTGGGACAACCATGACCTGGAGGATTGCAAACCTCTGTAGACGCTTTCGTCCTATTTTTTTTCTATCAAACACAAAAGGACCGCTTTCAAAACTGATTAATTACAAGGATGCAACAGATGGCTTGAAATGGAAGGGACAAGCTATGTCTTCAAACAGAAAAGATGGACATCTCTAGACTTTTAACTTGTTTGTATCGAGATAAAAGTTTAAAAACTAACAAGGGGAATGGTCCTTAGAAATTCTGTGGAACAGCTTACCCAGCAGAAATCGTGGGCACTCCATCACTGGAGATTTTTAAAAGGAGATTGGACATTCACCTGTCTGAGATGGTATAGGGTCTCCTGCTTGAGCAGGGTCTCAACTAGAAGACCTCCAAGGTCCATTCCATTCCATTCCATTCCATTCCATTCCATTCCATTCCATTCCATTCCATTCCATTCCATTCCATTCCATTCTATTCTATTCTATTCTATTCTATTCTATTCTATTCTATTCTATTCTTCATTCTTCTACTCTACTATACCCTACTTTACCCTACTCTGCCCTATCCCACTCTACTCTACTCTACTCTACTCTACCATGGGGCGCCAAATGTCCAGATGATCCAACTTAAGAGGAGTAGTGTTCTAAATACAACCCTTCTAACTAGAACTCAACATTGAAAACAGATATTTCCTTCCTCCTTTTTTTATTCTACCACTGTGTAATTATTTTTACCTCTGCAATTGCTATGATTTTTATCCTGAATCACTGGTTTAACAACTGGGATTGTTTGGACTGCTGCTCAATTCTAGGGAATCCTAGCTAAGGCCACCTGATTGCCTTTGGAATTGATGAAAGAAAATTGGCCTTTTTTTTAGTAAAGAAAAAAACATTTTAGTGACATTTTCAAAGGTGGGAGGTGCTGCTTTGCACCTGTTTAAACCTGAGGTGGTCAAGATCTGGACCTGCAGCTTTTCCAACCCAGAAATGAGAGCAGTCTGGGTTATTCGGAAGAGAGCAAACCTTAATAATAATTCACCATCAGTAGCCGTCCACATTGAAACGTGTTGTTGCATTCTCAATTCCTTTAGTCTATTTCTGTCTCTTTGGAATTACAGTTGAAAGGCTGGCTTCATGCTGCCAGAAGCAAATAAAATTTCCCTTATGAATAGAAGAGAATATTTGTAGTTCAGGGTTGAATTGTGGGGCCCTTTATACTCTCTGAGCTTGGTTGTTTTCTTCCGGACGTTTCATTACCCAACTAGATAATATCATCAGTGCTAGAAGTGAGGGGGGTTGAGGAGGAGGAGGAGGAGGAGGAGGAGGAGGAGGAGAACTGTGGGGTGGCACTCTCTGTGTTTAATTGTTTTCTTACAGATGTTTCATTACCCAACTAGATAATATCATCAGTGCTAGAAGTGAGGGGGGTTGAGGAGGAGGAGGAGGAGGAGGAGGAGGAGGAGGAGAACTGTGGGGTGTCACTCTCTGTGTTTAATTGTTTTCTTACAGATGTTTCATTACCCAACTAGATAATAGCAACAGTACTACAAAAGAGGAGGAGAAGGAGGACCATGGAGTCTTGATCCTCTCTGAGCTTTACCCAACTAGGTAACATCATCAGAGTCACCTAGTTGGGTAATGAAAGTTCTGCTAGGAAGCAACCAAGCACAGAGACCACCAAGGACCCCCTACTACATTTTCCTTGCTATACCCAGTTCCTTGCCTGCACAACTAAGGAGGTAGTGGACCTTTTGAGGTAGAAACCCATGGGTTACGGTTACTGTAACAATCAGAATTGTTGCTATAATTACTGCCCTGCTGCCAGCAGAGAAAGTGCTAGTATCTTATATGAATTCCTTTTCATCAATAAGGGATATTTTGTAAGAAAAAACAATCCTCCTTCCAATTAACTTACTCGCAGGGAATTGTTAAGTCTCCAGTGTTATCAATCATCTCAAGATATTATAGAGCCTTGGCGGAGCAGTGGGCTAATGCCTCCTTAAGTAACACCAGCTGCCTGCAATTAGTGCAGGTTCGCGTCCCGCCAGGCTCAAGGTTGACTCAGCCTTCCATCCTTCCGAGGTAGGTAAAATGAAGACCCAGATTGTTGGGGGCAATAAGCTGACTTTGTAATAATGCCGCTTGGGGTGTGTGTGAAAGCCCTAATAAGCAGGCATATACATAGAATGAAGGCTACTGCTAAGCTTGTAAGCCACCCTGAGTCTTCGGAGAAGGGCGGGATATAAATGGAATTAAAATAAAATAAAATAAATTATTACCATTTACGTAAGACCAACATTGGAGGCGTTTAAGGAGGGACTGGACAACCATTTGTCTAAAATGGTATACGTAGCCTCTTGCTTAAGCAGGCGGTTGGACTAGAAGACCTCCAAGGTCCCTCCCATCTCTGTTATCCTGTTCTGATCTAAACCCTGTTTTGAAAAAAAGAGCCTGGAGCTGTGGGATTATCATCTTCAATATCATTGTGAATGCTGCCTTATTCCCAGTGTTGTGAATGCTGCCTTATTCCCAGAGGGATTTTTTTTTCCTTCTCAAAAGCGGAAAAATGATGAAAAAACCAAGTTGGAAACATACCGAATAAGGAAAAATTGTTGGCCAGCCTGCAAGGCATCAACTTTCTTTTACCCAAGTCCCACTTCAAAGTTACAGTCTGAAGACTCCATTCAGTCCCTGATTCATTTTTAAGAGCTGTCAAAGTGAGGAAGTGCAGTTCATAATTTCACTGCATTTCCTTATTTAGAATCCCCTCACATATCCACTCTAAACTTCTCGGGGTTTTTTTTTTTTTAATAGAGTAAATCAAAAGGAAAAAATGAATCGTATTATTAGTTTAAAAATAATCAGAGGCTGTACAAAAAAGAAAGAAAGAAAGTTCTTCAGTTCAGAAGGAATCTTTGCCATCATTCAGGGATTTCTAATTTCTAATTCTAATTTTTAATTTGACACAAAGTCAAAATTAATTGGCTAAAACACCATGTTCTACATTGCATTGAGGTTCTGGCTATTAAACAGATTATCCTTTATTGAGGCTGCCTCTTTCTACACACGAGGTAGGTGCTTTTGGATGTTCCTAATATTTCTAATGATATTTTTTTAACCGTATTTTCTATTTCTAACTATATATTTTAACTGCAGTTTCTGCTGAACTCTTTTTACAGTACAGTCAGACCTCCACTTACGATCACAATGGAGCCCAAAATTTACGTCGCTAAGCGAGAGAGCTGCTAAGTGAATTTTTGCTCCTTTTTACGAACTTTCTTGCCAAAGTTGTTAAATGAATCATTGCAGTTGTTAATTTAGTAACACGTTCATTAAGTGAATTCGGCTTCCTCCATTGACTTTGCTTGTCAGAAAGTCACAAAAGGGGATCACGTGATCCCGGGACACTGCAACCGTCGTAAGTTCATGCCAGTTGCCAAGCGTCTGAATTTTAATCACATGAATATGGATTGCTGCAATGGTTGTAAGTGTGAAAAACGGTCATAAGTCGCTTTATTCAGTGCTGTTGTAACTTTGAAAGGTCATTAAACAAACTGTTGTAGTCAAGGACCACTTGTATTTTACTTTATTTTTTATTTTATTTTATTTTTTATTATTTATTTTATTATTTATTTTATTTTATTATTTATTTTACTATTTATTTCATTTCATTTCATTTTATTATGTATTTATATTTTATTATCTTTGTAAGCCACTCAGAATCACTGAGGGTGAATTGGGCGGCCATACAAATTCTCTTAAGTAAATAAATAACATTTACTTTTGATGCTATTTCACAATTATTTTAATGGATGGTTCAGAAATACACTAAAATTAGAGGGAAATATTGTGACATCACCATTTTGCCAATTTGACCTTCATCTGGCTTTGTTGACGCTACAAGCCAAAGACAGGAAATATAAATATAAGTATAAATGAAAATAGAGCTGTGTGATGATGACAGAGCAAGGAATAAGAGCTACATGTTAAAAAAAAATGGCACAATTATCATAATAGTAACAATTTCTATCTCTACCTTTTCGTAACACATCATGACCATACAAATCAACTCTGTTAAGCACATTTAGCGGCTGACTATTGGAGGATCTAAAGAACCAGGTTGATTGTCCCAAAGGTGCTTTTCAAGAGGCAACTGGACTTCATTTTTCCTTGAAGACATTTCGCTTCTCATCCAAGAAGCTTCTTCAGTTCTGACTGACTTCCATTCTCCACCATTCAGTCAGAACTGAAGAAGCTCCTTGGATGAGAAGCCAAATGTCTTTTTGAAATAGCACTTTTAGGGCAACCATGACCTGGATGACTGAGAATCTCCATAGACGTTTATCTGGTTGCTAAGAAGTTGTTACTAACCTAATGGCACACAATCAATTAATCAATCATTCAATCAATTTAGCCACTGTAGGGCACTTTTAGGCTATTTACAATTATGTTCACCTCTAACTAAGAACTTTGCATCCAAGAATATTCCCTGAAATATGCCATATTGGACTGATTGGGATCCACATCTGAGTTGTAGGTGTGCTTAAGTTAACTGCAGTGCAGCTTGAGTCATGGGTTGCATACCAACTCTGTAATATCACTTGACTTTGTGTAGCATAGGAGTTATGACTCTGAGCTACACAGCAGAAACTAGCAGGTTTCCACTTCTTTCGTACCATGGATTCACCGATCTGAGGAGGTTCATCAGACATGAATTAGGAAGCCAAGGATGAAAATCTACAACTGTTCGCCTCCTTGCTGTTCTTGGACTGTGTGTTGATTTCCAGTGTTACCCCTTTGAACTGCAGTAAGTTGAAGCATTCTATTACATTAGAATGGCATCACTTTGACTCAACATCCAGAGTCAAATCCTTGAGCTAAGATTGATTGCTAGGGATTTCATAATAGACCACTGGAGTTCTCCAGGAAAGAATATGAAAGTCCACATTCTGGACAGGGAGGACCGCTGGTTTGAAAAAGGGGTCAAAGAGGCCGTCTATGTCAAAACTGAACAGCCCTCTCTCAACATAGGGGGAGGGATACGACGTCATCTATCTCCAGTCTACAACACAGACCTTTCAACTGTTCCAAGAAGGCTCCACACCCATTTGCACCACTCAGGTGACCCTGACGACACAAATAAGCCTCCAAGTGGCATCAATGACCCTCTAAAAGAAGGCAAATGACCAGCTGTCTGCAAGAAATATAAATCCTTCCATTCCCCACCATCCAGTCAGAGCTGAAGAAACTTCTTGGATGAGAAGCAGAATGTCTTCAAAGAGAAAAAAAAAAAGAAAGTCCAGTTGCCTCGTGAAAAAGGGACAGTATGAAAGGTATTTGCTTCTATTTCCCAGGGTATTTATTCCCCCAACTTCCTTCTAACTTACAATTGAAGCATTTCTTGATAGCCTCCCATTCCTCTATTAACCAGGTCAAACCCTGTTTAAATCTGTGATGGTTTTCTAGGTCCTTTTATCTAACCATGCAACATCAAGACAGCATACATATGACCAAGAAACAAGCCAAATCAGGAAAAAAAAGTTTGCTACATACTCTATATATTTGTTGTCAATTTGTTAGGAAATTGTGATTTTGCTTTTATTGTTATTTATCACTCAAAGTCACATTCTACAAGTTGGGTGGTCAAATCCCTAACTCATGCTTTCAGCCAATTAAATGTATATATTTATTGAACACTTTTCACGTAGAGTATTTCATTCACGTGTCATGAACAAGAAGTATATTTTACAGAGGTGAGGAATCAGCCATCCTTTGCATGTTATTTGATCTCCAGCTTTGGGAAGGTGATTATTAATGATAACATTAATAATAGCATCATCGAAAAAACTCAGGTCCTTCCCTTTAGTGTAAATTGCAAGATAAGATATACTAAGATATAAAAATTTATCTGTAAGGACTGTCACGCAGCCTCTATGGAGGGCTGGGAGACTTGCTCTCTCTCCCCACCCCGTCCAGTTTCACATCACTGGGGGGCTCTGAAAAGGGCCAAAAGTTGCCCCGAAGAGGCGACCAGTAAGGAGGGGCACTCATTGGATCATGGGAGAGCCGCAACTCTCCCGTTAGACCTGGAAGTCACATTTTCCACCAGGCAACTCTTAAAGCAGCATGGAAGAGACTGGGTGAGATTTACCTCTTTTACACCCTAATTAATTTCTATACCTCCTTAAGCTGCTAAGCATTTTCCCCCCTGCAGTGAGGGAAGGGGAACTTTTGCCCTCCCTCCAGAAAGAGTGGCGACTAAATACCCAGGGGCATTTTAAACATTGAAAAAGTAAAGTTCTTTTATTTCCCATTTTTCATTGTCTGCTTCTGTTGGAAATTGGGATTCTTTCTTATGAAAAAAGAAAAAGAAAAACTGAAAAGATTAAGACAACTTTGGGACTCAAAGGGAAACTTTAAAAGGGGCCTGGCTGACTGCCCAGGGAAATAGATAAGATACATAACATTGAGAACTTCGAAACAACAGCTGTGAAAGGCTTTGTGTTCCCTACCTAGAAAAAAAATCTTTCTTTTGGATTTTATTTATTTATTTTATTTAATTTATTTTATTAGACTTATATATCGCCCTTCTCCCGTATGGAAGAAGACCAGGAACAAAATTTATTTATGGATGAAGATCAACAAAGTCTCGCTATGTTGAAAACACTAATCCAAATTCTTACCACAACCAATGAAATACTAAGAGGCTTTGTGAAGGAACAAGAAGACAGCCCAGATATGAAAGCCCAAACTTTGACTACAACTAAAGAATCACCTATACAAAATACAATAGGAAAAAAATAAAACATTCAAGTACGATGACAGAAGAATCTACTATTAAGCAAATATTGATATTTGAAAATCCAGAAAAGATACTGACAACTTGGAAAAAGGAAAAGGTTTCTTATACAACTCAGAAGGAACTAGAGGATCTAGAAAAAGCAGTTGGATGAGAAGATAAACAATTCAGAACAACTACATGAATATGGAAGAATAAAGAGATGACCCACTATACTGTACCTACAAGTCCTCTCAAAAAATGGCAATTGGATAGTTTTGCCAATATCAGTTAATATACATGATATTACAAGGAGATTGGTTCGATGTCCCAAAAACAAGGACATGGAAGATGATTTGGCAAAGGAAAAAAGCCAGAATAAGACTCAAGAAGAATCGAGTTTTGACCATCTTATTGAAATCTGAAACAGAATATACTTAAATAGATAACACAAGACATTGTTGTGAATTGAGATAAATAAAAAATTTTGGTCATTAAAATTTAGCAGTATAAATATTAATAGCTAATTTGAATATTGATTTGTGCATAAAGGTCATATAAAGGTGAATAATGTAAACAAGCTAAAAACCTATTGTTGAAAGTAATAAATAGTTCTATATGGAATGTTAAAAATGAAAATTATCAGTTTAAGCAAGAGATAGCAGATACAAAGAGGAAGAGAGGAAGTATTAAATATGGAAATAAAAAGAAATTTTGATTACTACTTAAAAAAACCAATTGAAAATTAGCAAAAAGGAAGGATATCATATTGTATCCTTAATTTGTTGACATAGACGGTGAGAAGTTAAGTAAACGAGATGTGTATTTTGAATATTAGATTTAGTGAGGAATGGTGATAGATGAATTGGGAGTATATTAAAAATCTTGGGAATGATAAATATCAAACGTTAAATCTAAATGTTAGTGGAAATTAAAATTGAAAAATCTATTAGGTCATTGATTGTCTAAAAGATTGTATGTTAAAACAATTAGAATATGTGTAAACTAAAAACTATGGATATACGTAAGAAAGTTATTTTCTATGTAGGATGAAACTTGTCTTTAAATCTACAAATAGACAGTATATATGAAGGGAAAAAGAGAGGAAATGTTTATGGTAGCAATTTGAAATCTGTACTAATGATATCTGTATGTAATTGAGTTACTACTACCCAGCCACCACGTTGCTTTTCAAATATGTAAATGTAATACCAGAAAATCAATAAATTTTGCAAAAAAAAAATATCTGTAAGATAAATAGATACAGTATTACTAGATATGATATCTTCGTTCACCATCTTAATCCTTCTAATTCAATCAAGAGTCCTCTAAATCATATCCAAGGACATCTAATATATTGTTCCTGTTCCATACACTTCTCTGTCCAAAAAGCCTTAATAAAAGGGCAGGAAAACTATAGTCATTCTATCTTGATAAATAGTCATTCTAGTTGTCCTTCCCACCCCTACTGCATCTATTTGCATAACTGGAGTTTGCATTCTACTATTAAGGATGG
The DNA here is from genome assembly GCF_947247035.1 of Vipera ursinii. Taxonomy (NCBI): domain Eukaryota; kingdom Metazoa; phylum Chordata; class Lepidosauria; order Squamata; family Viperidae; genus Vipera; species Vipera ursinii. Next base: position 14,748,913 of record NC_139525.1, read on the forward strand.
GATGGGATGGGAGGAGAGAAGAGGGAAGGGAAGGGAAGGGAAGGGAAGGGAAGGAAAGGAAAGGAAAGGAAAGGAAAGGAAAGGAAAGGAAAGGAAAGGAAAGGAAAGGAAAGGAAAGGAAAGGAAAGGAAAGGAAAGGAAAGGAAAGGAAAAGGGATGGGATGGGGTTCCCAAAGATGCTTTTCAAAGAGGCCACTGGACTTTCTTTGGATTTTCACTTCTTGGATGAAAAGAGAAATGTCTTCAAGGGGAAAAAAAACAGAAAGTTGCCTCTTGAAAAAGCACCTTTGGAACAACCATGACCCGGATGATTGAGAATCTCCATAGGCAATGGGATAGGATGGGAGGTCCTTTCCATTGGTTTCAAAATTGCAACAGAGAGTAAGGCATCGTCCTGGCATTGTCTTATTGGCCAAACGTATTTACATGGAACATAACGACAATCCCCATCCAAATTAATCTACAAGCACTTCCCGTTCACCCTCCGTGCCTTCATCGATTTACCTAAAACCCAGGGGAGGATCATCCATTCCACCACAGTAGGAGGAGGTCCTTGCATGTGTAGATCTGTCCTGACAATGTGCTGGGATGCGAGCAGAAGCATGAAGAGGAAGGTAAGGTAGGAGCCCGTGTGGCAGATAAACTTGATAAATGGCTTTTTAATGAACAGTCCCAGCCTGCTCTTGGGCACCATCAAGTAGGCCATGGAAAGCACTGGAAACAGCAGTCCGATAGTGACACAGGTCAAAAGTTTGACCGCCCAATGCTTCCGCCGCCATCCGGGGAAGCCGTCGTACCAAAGTGTTGCTAGTAGTTGCTGGCAGTTGGGCTGAGCAACAAACTGGAGAGAGAGAGAGAGAGAGAGAGAGAGAGAGAGAGAGAGAGAGAGAGAGAGAGAGAGAGAGAGAGAGAAGGAAATAAGGGGAGAGAGGGAAAAAAGGAGAGGTGGAGATGAGTACAATTGCAACAAGTGAGAGCCATGGCATTTGGAAGAACAAAAGAAGGGATTCGCCATATTTATTCTAGGGGATAAATGGTCCAGGAGAAGTATGGCACCCTCAAGCTGTTTTGCAGCCTGCAGCCTATTTATTTATTTAGTGCAAGGGTGGGGAACGATGGCCCCTTTACGATCAGTGGACACGGCTGGCTCAGGAATTCTGGGAGTTGAAGTCCACAGATCATAAAGGGGCCATCGTTCCCCACCCCTGATTCAGTATATGACATATCATACATGGACTAGCAAAATGTATACAAACATTTCACCTAGATCAATAAAATACAATAAAATATAAATGTTAAAAATATCGATGCTAAAATATCAGTGTCCGTGCCATCTAACTATTGAAACGCAGCATTGTCTATATTTTTTTTAAAAAAAAATCAGATCTTGGAGCGATACATATCCTCAGCTCACAGTCGGTCATGATGTGATCTACAGTTTAAGGTGGGATCCTGAAATCACATCGAGGAGAGGATGTTATGCCCCATTTACATGAAGAATCCCAGAAGACGCTGTGTGAGGTGTGAATCCTATTCAGGATTGTCCGTTGCTGAAGTGGCAGTTCAAGGCCTGATGACTTTTTTTGTGGGGTCATGTATATGTTTTCCTATGTCCGGGCATTCAGCGACCCATTTGGCTTTCCAGATTTCCCCTGGATCTTTTGCACTAACCATCACAAAAATTTGGGGGCAAATAAATACAACAAGGTGCAAGACGCTTCAGCTAAAACACCTAAGCTTGACATCCCAGGAGCTTTCATTACTCAGGGTGCTTTTCTTATAAGCACTTCTGTGGTTTACATTCCCTAGACTGCAAGCTTTTTATTTCTCAGTGCAATCATTTTGTAAGATACACATTTTTGTTGGTACTGGTTTTTGTTGCTGTTGTTTGGGAACAGATTAAAATTTAGCCTGTTTATGTTCATTGGACTTTATTTGCTGATTTATTTGCATTATTCAAATAAATGCATTTATTTGCATTGTTTGTGTTATTAAGTCCACACCCCACCTTTTTTGTTTATCAAAATCCTCTAAAAATTGCCATGGCACAAACTTTTCATTCCTGCCTATGGTCACAGAAAGTGGGTCACCGTCTAAACCCAATCTCACCGGGGCCCACTTCCACCAGTAAATTTAAATTTAAAAACTCTCCCTCTTCCAGCTATAATACATGTTGGTACAGTAATGTGCTGCAGCTGCCAAAAAAAAAAAGCCAATGCAGTCCTAGGCTGCATTAAGAGAGAGACAGAATCGTAATCACATGAAATGTTAATACCAATTTATGATGCCTTGGTAAAACCACACTTGGAATCCTGCATCCAGTCTTGGTCACCACAGTCTTAAAAAAGATGTTGAGACTCTGGAAAGAGTGCAGAGAAGAGCAACAAAGACGATTAGGCAGCTGGAGGCTGAAACACAGGAAGAATGTTTGCAGGAACTGGATATGTCTAGTCTAAGGAAGAGAAGGACTGGGGGGTGACATGATAGCAGCCTTCCAACATCTCAGGGGCTGCCACAAAGAAGAGGAGGTCAACCTATTCTCCAAAGCACCTGAAGTCAGGACAAGAAGCAATGGATGGAAATTAATCAAACAGAGAATCAACCTAGAACTAAGGAGAAATTTCCCAACAGTGAGATTTCCTGATAATTAGAACAATTAATCAGTGGAACGACTTGCCTTCAGAAGTTGTAAGTTTTTAAGAAGAGATTGGACAACCATTTTTCTGAGATGGTATAGGGTCTCCTTATGGACTAGAAGACCCCCAAGGTCCCTTCCAACTCTGCAATTCTGTGATTCATTAATGTAACTGGCCATCCTGCTCTCAGTCCAGCACCATGGGTAAGAACCGTGGGAGAGCAGGCAGAGATGTCCACCCTTTTCTGTCAGAAGACAGGTTCATTTTTTCCTCTCCTACGATTCCAGCTAGCTCTGTGCCCAGTGAAATGATTTCATTTCGCAAGTCTGCCATTGCTATTAAAAATTAAGAGGGTTCATATTTCCTTCAAGAGGTTCTTTCGAGAAGAGAAAGGAAAGGGGGAAGGGAGCACAGTTCCATTAAGGAGGAGAAGAGGGGGAGGAAAAGAGCTCCATTTGAAACAGGGATCAGCTCTTCTAATCGAGGTTGCCTTGTAGCTGGCCGGAGGGACCAAATTGATGAACTGCTAACTTCCATCCCAAACCTAATTGTGGGTCAAGCGGAAGGCCTTGGACAAATGTTTTTCTTTGCAATTCCTAAAACCCCGTCTTGCTTTAGCCAAAGGCAGCAAGCAGAAGAGCAAGAGCTCGGCAAAGCTATTCATTTACTCAGATTTAGTTAAGTTTTCCACCTGTTACCCTGCAGCCAGACAATTTCCCAGAATAATTGATCTACAAGGAACAGGGTTTAGGAAGAAAAAGAAAACATAATCCAGGCATGATTGCTTAGAATTTTGCGATGTCTTCAGTATCTGGTTAGGGTAGAAATATGATCTATTCACAAGAAGCACATTATTTGTGGGTCCTTGGTGCTCTCTGAGCTTGATTGATTTCTTGCAGACATTTCATTACCTATCTATGTAATGTCACTGATGCTCAGCCAAACAATACCATCAACAACACCGGTGCTCAGACAAACAATGAAGGTCAGAGAGCACCAAGGACCCACAGCTACAAATATTCTCTTCTCTTGGTATCTGCACGTATTGTTTGCACTAAATACACAAAACTGCAGTTTTAACTACAGGATATAAAGTGTTATCTTATTTGAGTAGTCCCAGGTATTTGTAGCTTTCTATGGACAAAGATTTTATCACATTCCCGTTTTTAATGGTATACCTTACCAGCTACTAATATTTACTAATTCTTTACTTAGTATTTTTACTAATATTTTAATAATACTAATATTTGAGAGGCTCCTACAAAACTGAGGGGGTCAAACTATTTTCCATTTGTAAATGGGTTTGTCTTTATTTGGAAGACAGCAATAGCAATAGCACTTAGACCAGGGGTGTCAAACTCAGTTTGATTGAGGGCCGCATCAGCATTGCAGTTGCCCTCAGGGGGCCGGGTGGGTATGGCCAGGGTGGGCGTGGCCTGGGTGGGCGTGGCTAGAGTGTGTATGGCCTACTGGGTGGGCGTGGCCAGCTCTACATCGTTCGCATCAAGGGTGCCTATGGGGACCTGGGCAGGAGTGGGACAGATCTGAGGGTCTCTGGCAGGAGGAGGGTCTCTGGGCCAGGGCCAAGGCAGTGGGGGCCGTTCCCTCACTGTTTCCAGGATGGCTTCGCGGGCCGCATGAAAGCACTTTGCGGGCCGGATCTGGCCCCCGGGCCATGTGTTTGACATGTCTGACTTAGACTTATATCCTGCTTCACAGTGCTTTACAGCCCTCTCTAAGCGGTTCACAGAGTCACCATATTGCCCCCAACAATTTGGTTCTTCATTTTACCGACCTCAGAAGGATGGAAGGCTGAGTCAACCTTGAGCCAGTCAGGATCGAACTCTGTGGGCAGAGTTTGCCTGCAATACTGCATTCTAACCACTGCACTACCACAGCTCCTTTTGTCCCTTGTGAATTTCAGCATTTACCTTTAGTTCAGGTGCAAGTTATCAGGCTGAACATTGAACATCAAGTAATTGGGTCTGTGATTGCTAGCAACTGTTTGTCTTTTATTATTAAAAATGTTTAATCTATTCTTCAACCTATCCAATTTGTAATCTTTAATTAAACCATATAACCAGTCTTCCACAGAGAATACTCAGATGCTAAATCAAAATCCACAGACTAGTGCCATCCACCAGTTCTTATCCTTCTTTATTTGTTTTTTTTAAATCATTTTTTATGGTATGGCTGTATCATCCATTTTACTGTACTTCTCAATATTTGATTTATTTCCCCTACATATTATGTTCTTTTGGGTTACCCAAAATTATAATATTTCATTTTTATTACAGCAAGCATCTACATTCATAGTATTTCTTAGCAATACTTTATAAAGCGAAGGATAGTTTATTTAAAACTGCAGGTTTTGCCCAAATTGCTTTATCCTTCCTTCATATAGTTCATTTTTCTTTGACATACTGTAGCGATAACTCATTGTTTTAATTCTTCTATTATCTTACTGCCAAGTATATAGCTGTCCTATAAGCTTTCCTTGATCTTTCAAACTCTTTGGAAGGAGGAGGAGGAGGAGGAGGAGGAGGAGGAGGAGGAGGAGAGAGATAAGGAGGTGGAGGTGGTGGAGGAGGAGGAGGAGATGAAGGAGAAGGAGAAGAAGTCTGAATCAATTTACTGAAATGAAAAAGGGATTGTAATTTTCATTGAAATAGGGATTGTAATCTACCATATTCTTCTGGCATAGATTGATAGAATGAGACATTTTGACTTTCCACTTTAGGGATGAGAAAGAAGGAGCACACCCTCAAAACCTCAAAAGCACCCCCAAAAGATTAAGATCCTTGCTTTAAGACCACACTTTATGCTATCATAAATACAGTGCAGCAGCAACAACAGAAATGAAAAACCTGTCTACCAGTGTACCGTTCAATGTTTAAAAAATACTTTTATATTTATTTATAGGACTTAATCCAATCTGACGCTTTCTTTGTTTTTCATATTTTTAAAATTTTATCAAGAAATGCCAGAGTTAATTTGTTTTCCTAACACAATTTTGTGCACCACTTTTTTTAACATATGTAAAGTCAATAGCTATCACCTGAAACTTTTTTAATGCAAACTTTCCTGATCCTCTTTTTTCTCATAGGCAATTTGCTCAGCACAGGCTTTCTTAAATATTTAAATATATCGCTGTTACTCTTTTTTTTCAAAACCAAGAAGAACAAACAAGCTGACCCATTTTGAATGCCATTTGCAAAAATATGGTGTTGTTGTTTTTTTTAAGGTCCTCCTCTTACAAAGCAATATGGCACATGTGGTTGTAAGCCACCCAAAAGTACAGTTTGTGGCAGAATCCCCTTCAAACCTATCTTACAAATTAGATTTTTGTCAGTCAAAAACTTACTCGGTGCAAGCAAAATAAATTTACTCTGGCAGAAGTTTTTGTTTACTTCGCTACACCTCCCTCAGCTGTCCAAAGTGTTAGGCTGACTTAAAAGTGTAAAAACAAAATGTGGAACATTTGCTTGGTGGCATCCTTTATTTATTTTTTAGTTGTTTTTTTAAAAAAAATTTATTTTATTTATTTTTTTATTTTAATTCCATTTGTATCCCGCCCTTCTCCGAAGACTCAGGGCGGCTTACAAGCTTAGCAGTAGCCTTCATTCTATGTATATGCCTGCTTATTAGGGCTTTCACACATTTTTCCCCAAGCGGCATTATTACAAAGTCAGCTTAATTGCCCCAACAATCTGGGTCCTCAAGATCCCGCTTGTTTTAATTTTATAAATAATGCACGGAAGGAATGGAATTGAGAACAGCAAGAAGGCAATTAATGTTGAAAGCATAGACCACAGGTCTGCAACCCACGGCTCCGGAACCGCATGCGGCTCTTTCAGCCGTCTCCTGCAGCTCCCAGTCCTCTGCCATGTGCAGTCCAAAAAAAAAAAGTGGGACTAAAAAAGTTCAACCAATCAATTCAAATATGCAGGGTAGGTTCATATCTCGCCTTGGCTCCACTCTTCAGTCAAACCCTGTTCTGCGCATGCGCGCATGTATGCGCATGCACACACATTTTTTGCGGCTCCCAGTTTTTCCTTTTGTGAGGGAACCGGTTCCGAGTGGCTCTTTCACTGTTTCAGGTTGCTGACCCCTGGCATAGACGATGATCACTAGCCATTCACAAAACATTGCTGACTAATACGAAGACATCTCTGTGTTGCAGAGCCAACTAACTCACGTAAGTGTGTTCAATGCTCAGGCTGGAGTAAGTATTATGATGAACGGGAAATGAACCGTCTTACAAGGAAATGTTAAGTGTTCATTTCTTTGAGAACAGCCCGTACTATGTTCCAGTGAGTTTTCTTTCAATCGTGCATATTCAGATGTTCAATCTGTAGCATTCACAGAGGCTTATACATTTGTTTAACTTCCAATGAAAACCAAGCTGTGATGCTAGCAACACTCTACATACATATCTACATAGCTAGATATTTTTATGTTTCCTTATGTCTTATACTTTTGGGTTTTTTTATGTTTTTCATGTTTCTAAAAAATATGAAAGATGGTTGCAGGAAGTGAGTATGTCTAGTCTAGTGAAAAGAAGGATTAGGGGTGATGTGATAGCTGTGTTCCAATATTTGAGGGGCTGGCCTAAAGAAGAGAGGGGTCAACCTATTCTCCAAAGCACCAGAGGGCAGGACAAGAAACAATGGATGGAAACTGATCAAGGAGAGAAGCAACCTAGAATTAAGGAGAACCTGACAGTGAGAACAATTAGCCAGTGGAACAGCTTGCCACCAGAAGTTGTGGGTGCTCCATCACTGGAGGTTTTTAAGAAGAGATTGGGCAGCCATTTCTCTGGAATGGCATAGGGTCTCCTGTCTGAGCAGGGGGTTGGACTAGATGACCTCTAAGGTCTCTTCCAACTGTGTTCTTCTATTATTTCTGGTTGAAAAGTTTTTGATCTTCTCTTAAAGATTTGAAGTGAGGAAGTGTCTCTGTGTCAACATAAGGCTTGATGTCTATGACCCTCTGATTAAACATGTCCTTGGCTTCGTGGCTGATGGAGATTAAATATGGAATGAAAGTCCACGCAGAAGTAGAAAGCAAGAGGGAGTAGATAATCCTCCAGCCTCACTTCTGTGGTGGTTGAGATACTGATGGGCCACAACGGATTTTTTTTTCACCCACCCAAAGTTTTTTTTTTAAATTACAGCAAGGGACATCCTGTAACATCTGCTTAAAGTTGCCAAAGTTGAGAACACTCCTCTAGATATTTCATTTCTATTTTTGAAAGCAGGAAGAGCGAGCTAATTTAAAAATAGGAAGAATGGGCTAATTTGCACAAGACCATTGATGGGGCCAACTAGTTTAACCTAACTAATCTAAGAACTGGCTTAGTTCTGACTAAATTACAGGGTTTAAATCGCTTGCTAACACCCCTTTCCCCCAGTTAAGCAAACTTTCAGAAGTTGAACTGAACAATCCTGAATGTGATTGTCATTCTACTCTTTAAAAAACAAAACAAAAACAAAACAGAATTATTTGACTGGGGAATGATGGATGGAATGAAATATCACATTTATGGCCTTTGTGCATGACTATCAGATAGCTGAACATTTCTGCTCTGTAAAATACAGGAGATCTTGCAAGGACTAACAAATGCCAAACCGACTATATTTTTTCTTCTCCCCACTAATCACTCTTTAAAGCAAGTGACATTCTTTTATAGCTGCCATTACATTTGCATCTCTGGCCCTTTTTTTTAAAGCAATGGTGGAATTACAATGTATTAATTATACATGCTCAATAATCAACCAAGGGAAGATAATGTACTTTCTCACTGTACCAAAACAGCAGCTGTCTCCATATTTACTTGGTATCAGGTGAAGTTGGAAAATTAGGGAGAATGATTAATCCACGGCATTTGGAGTAGGGGAAATCATTGGGATTCCCTCATTTTCAATGTGTTCCTTTGCCACCCAAATTAAGGATCGGGTTAGCTGTTATGTATTGGGCTGAGTTGTAACACCACGTGGTAAGCTGGAGCAGCTAACGGCTCTCCAGCAACCCAGACCCCAGGTCTCCAGTGCTGCTATTGGCTGTCCCTAGGCAGCAATGGGTTGCTTTAAACCTATTGGCTGCCACCTAGGGGCCAGACTATAAATTGCTGCAAGCTGCAGCCCCTTTCTCAGTTCAGATCCTACAAGCAATAAACCATGAGCTTTGTTGAACTCACTTGCCTCGTCTCCTTTCCTGCGCGAAGAACTCACTACACAACATTAGCTATGCAATATCATCCAAGGAACTTACAGGAGAAATGTAAGCTGGTGAGATAAGGAGAGAAACTCTTATTAAGAGACAGGAACCAAATGAAGACAGACCTGGATACACAGGAAATCCTCAATTTATGATCACAAGCCCAACATTTCTGTTGCTAAGCAAGGCAGTTGTTCAGTGAATGTTGCCCCGTTTTACGACCTTTCCTGCCACAGATATTAAGTAAATCCCTGCAGTTTTTAACTTAGTAAAATGGCTGTTAAGTGAATCTGGCTTCCCCATTGACTTGTAAGGTTGCAAAAGGGGATCACATGGTCCCAGGACACGGCGACCATCATAAATATGAACCAGTTGCCAAGTGTCTGTATTATGATCACGTGACCACAAGGATGTTGCAATGGTCGAAACTGCGAAAAGCAGCAACAAGTCACTTTTCTCAGTGCCACTGGACCTTTGAATGGTCACTAAATGGACTATTGTAAGTCAAGGACTATCTCTAGTTCTTCCTCATTCCAACTTAAATCTCATGAGAGAATAGAATAGAATAGAATAGAACATAGAACATAGAATAGAAAATAAAACATATAATAGAAAATAGAATAGAATATATAATAGAAAATAGAATAGAATAGAAAATAGAATAGAATAGAATATACAGTATAATAGAATAGAATAGAATAGAATAGAATAGAATAGAATAGAATAGAATAGAATAGAATAGAATAGAATAGAATAGAATAGAATAGAATAGAATAGAATAGAATAGAGCTGGAAGGGACCCTGGAGGTCTTCTAGTCCAGCCCCCTGCTCAAGCAGGAGAACCTACACCATCCCAAACAGGTGATTGTCCAGTCTCTTCTTAAAAACCTCCAGTGATAGAATGCCCACGATTTCTGGGGGTAAGCCAGTGGTGGGATTCAAATATGTGAACAACCAGTTCTCTGTGTGGATGCCGCTTCCAGAATTCCATTCTGGGCCTGAGCAACAAAAAATTAGCTACCGGTTCTGCCGAAGTGTTGCAAACCGGCTGAATCCCACCGCTGGGGTAAGCTGTTCCACTGGTTGATTGTCCTCACTTTCAGGAAGTTTCTTCTTAATTCCAGGTCGCTTCTCTCCTTGATCATATTTGCTTTTCATCATTGTCCAGAGCTCCTGTTATTCTTTCCTTTTAACGGCTTCTTAGGTAAGTCAGATGTCCACTGTCAAGCCATAAAGGATGATTTTATAGAAATATTTTCAGATTATTTCACAGCTATTCTGATTTAGGTTAGGTTATCTGCAGGCAGTTGAAAATTTGAATGAATGTAATATTCTTATTACCCAGAATTTTGAACACTTCATGGAAAGACGCGTTTCTTTGGGTGATTGCAAATGCTAACCAACAATGCATGAGTTATTACCTCCTGTAGATAGGGCTCGCAACTTGGGAGTCCTCCTAGACTCACAGCTTTCCCTAGAAGACCATATAGTAGCTGTGACTAGGGGGGCCTTCACCCAGGTCCACCTGGTGCACCAGTTGCGGCCCTATCTAGACCGGGATGCCTTACGTACGGTCACTCATGCGCTCGTGACCTCTCGTCTGGACTACTGCAACGCTCTCTACATGGGGCTACCCTTGAAGACCACTCGGAGGCTCCAACTGGTACAGAATGCAGCCGCGAGAGTTGTGTTGGGAGTTTCCCGACACTCCCATGTCACACCTTTGCTCCGCGAGCTGCATTGGCTTCCAGTTGTCTTCCGGGTGAGGTTCAAGGTGTTAGTAATGACCTACAAAGCCCTACATGGCATGGGTCTGGAATACCTTGGGGAGCACCTGCGGCCGGCGTCAACTTTCCTCCGCCCAGTACGCTTCCACAGAGAGGGCCTCCTCAGGGTGCCACCAGTCAAAGAATGCCAACTGGTGGCCCCCAGGGGGAGGGCGTTCTCTGTGGGCGCACCGGATTTATGGAACCATCTTCCGGCCGAGCTCCGGATGGCGCCTGACCTCTGCTCCTTCCAGCGCGATCTTAAAACCCACCTTTTTGAACAAGCCGGCCTGACCTGATGGGATGGGGTTGGGTTTTATAAATTAGCCTTAACTTTTAATCTGTACTAATTTATTACGGGCATCACTGTTTAATTACTTTTAATAATTTTTAATTTTTGTATCTTGTTTTTATTATGTATTGCCCTGTTCACCGCCCTGAGTCCTTCGGGAGAAGGGCGGTATACAAATTAATTAATTAAATAAATAAATAAATAAATAAATAAATAAATAAATAAATGTAGACCGCAACTTACAACAGTCCATTTAGTGACTGTTCAAAGTTACAATGGCAGTGAAAAAGTGACTTATAACTGTTTTTCACACTTATGACCGTTGCAGCATCCCCATGGTCACGTGGCAACTGACTCGTATTTATGATGGTTGCAGCATCCCGGGGTCACGGGATCCCCTTTCGCGACCTTCAGACAACCAAAGTCAATGGGGAAGCCAGATTCTCTTAACAACAGGGTGACTAACTTAAGAACGGCAGTGACATTTTATGACAAGAAAGGTCATAAAATGGGGCAAAACCCGCATAAAAACTCTCTTGATTAGCAGCAGAATTTTGGGCACAATTGTGGTGGTAAGTGGAGGACTATGTAGATAGTTCAGCCAAAGTCTACTTTAGTATTGTGTAATATTTATCATTTTAACAGTTTGCTCTAAGACCATCTCATTCCATCCTCTCATTCCATTAATCCCACAAATTTCTTAATTACCAGCCTTTTATGATATTTCACTCTTTGTCATTCCAAATGCAGATAAATGCCTATGTTTCATATTAATATTTTTCAAGCTTAGCCATTATTTGGAATTGTTCATGAGTTCATCTAGATAATTAAACACAAGGCTCCATCAATGGTGTAAGTATTAATCCACCTTGGAGTCCTTCACACTTCACCACATTTAGCAGTGCTAAATTCTACTCTCGGGAGAAAAAAATGATCGAGCCTAATGAATATAAAATACTTCACGGACATAAAATATACAGAAAAGTATACATCAGATAAACCCAATCTTATTCCAACATGCCAAACTATTTTGGAAAATCAATTTAATTTGAATGTCCGAATTGATTTAAACCAAATCCCTGAAGTGGTCTTAATTTGATTAGTCTTGAACCACTACAAGAGGAAAGACTTTGAATATGTTGACAGGAGTTTCATTAGATTCATCAGCGTAATTTACACTCCACATTGGCGCAAATCAATTTGGAGCATCAGTTATTTGAGAGAGCCTGTTAGGGGTAAAAGCAAAGATGCTATCAGGCAATTTTAGATTCTGAATTTCCATGGTTTAATGTTCTTCTCAAGTTTGTAATGTGCATGATAATCTAATCTATTTCATTTGTAGGCTTTTTTGTTTACATCCTTTCTTGTGTTGAGCCCTGAACTTCTGCCTGAAGATCTAACCTGATTCTATCACTGTTTGAAGGAATGGAACGGAACGGAATGGAACGGAATGGAACAGAATGGAATGGAACAGAATGGAACGGAATGGAACAGAACGGAATGGAATGGAATGGAACGGAACAGAACAGAACAGAACAGAACAGAACAGAACAGAACAGAACAGAATAGAATAGAATAGAATAGAATAGAATAGAATAGAGCTGGAAGGGACCTTGGAGGTCTTCTAGTCTGGCCCCCTGCTCAAGCAGGAGAACCTATACCATTTCATACAAGTGACTCTAGTCTCTTCTTAAAAATCTCCAGTGATGGAGCACCCATGATTTCTGAAGGCAAAGCTGTTCCCCCAGTTAAATGTCCTCACCATTAGGAAATTTCTTTTTAATTCTAGGTTGCTTCTCTCCTTGATTAGTTCCAATCCATTGTTTCTTGTCTTGCCTTCTGGTGCTTTGGAAAATACTGTAGGTTGGCCTCCTCTTCTTTGTGGTAGCCCAAATATTGCAACAGTGTGATCATGTCAACCTACTCCTTCTTTTCATTAAACTAGACACACCCAATTCCTGCAACCATTTGTGATATGTTTTAGCCTCCAGCCCCCTAATCGTTTTTGTTACTCTTTTCTTCACTCTTCTATTACTTTTCATTCAATTTGATAATACAGCAGAAGTTGCCTTCAGAATTTGTTTCAGAGAGGAGGAAAACATCAGGGCAATGCTCACTGTTGGATTGTCTCGTGTGAAATGCTAGAACTGGTTCTAGATCTCTTTAAAGATTCAAGATCACTGGTGATGACCTATAAAGCCCTAAATGGCTTGGGTCCGGGATATCTGAGGGAACACCTGCTGCCGGCATCAAGCTCCCTTCGTCCTGTGTGCTCCCACAGGGAGGGCCTTCTCAGGGTGCCGCCGGCAAAGGATTGCCGGTGGGCGACACCCAGGGATAGGGCCTTCTCAGTGGGTGCGCCTGCCCTTTGGAACCAGCTGCCAGTGAAGCTCAGGACTGCCCCTGACCTCCGTTCATTCTGCCGGGACCTGAAGTCGTGGCTCTTCGAGCTTTCCGGCCAGGACTGAGAATTTTTAATTTTTAACTTATTGTAATTGGGTTTTTAATCAGAGTTATAGGGGTTTTAGATTTTTAATCAAGGATAATTTAATCTATTTTAATTGTTATTAACTTTTTGTATTGTCATGTTGTTTTAATTGCCTTGTGAACCGCCCTGGGTCCTACGGGAGAAGGGCAGTATATAAGTTCAATAAATAAAAAATAAAATAATAATAATAATAAATCATATTACAAGCGGCGTGGGGTGTTTTCAGACTGATTCATTGCTTGGACTGGGCGATTTATATGGTTGCTCACCTCACAGCAGTAGCTATGGGTGGTGCCTAAAGATTAAAAACCCAAAGGTTCAAAACAAAACACAAATGGCTGTCCAGTCTCTTCTTGAAAATCTCCAGTAATGGGGGAACCAGAACTTCTGAAGAAGGCAAGGCATCCCCCTGGTTGATTCTTTCGACCATTAAAAACTAAGGAGAAATTTCCTAATGGTGAGAAGCAATCAGCCAATCAATTTGTCATGTAATTTAGCATTCTGGATAACAAAGGAACTATTGTTCGAAAAAAGTTTTCCTTTTCATTACTATTACAAGTTTTGTCTTTCCCCAACTAGTCTAAGAATGGGCGTTTATGTTTTAATTTAAGTATGACAATGTAATATAAAAACCCAGCTGACTGTCAGAAATGCTGGACCTGATCCTTTTATGAAAATGATATGGGTCTACAAATCCCCAAACTGAGTTTTAATCACAGCTAAAGGATCAGTGGGAAAAAATGCATCAAATTTCCATTTTAATAGGAAGTTAGACAATTTACATTAAAACCCGGGCTGAAATTCAGTTAGTTATACATCAGAATCTCCAAATTTGCAAAGCAACTTGGGAAATACATTGCAAGATATCAAACTACAGAGAAATAGGCATAAAGGTGTGTGTGTGTGTGTGTGTGTGTGTGTGTCTGTCTAGAGTAAGTGGGTAAAATGTATTAGGGAAATATCAAGCAGAAACATACTTTTTAATAATCAAGAAATGTGAATAATGTGTCCATGTTGTATTTTTTAAAAAAAAATATGAATGGATGCTGAAATATGGGAAAGATTCTCTAATGTCTATGTGGGATCTCTTTCCCTTATTTTGCTCCTCTGCTGCTTATAATACCAGCAACCACACAAAGCCTAAAGAAGCTAGGTTTCTAATGGAGAAAGTATCATTTTATTTAATTTATTAGCTATCTAACTGCAATGGACTCTTCATGACTTGCAATTTATGACTTCAAAATGGTAAATGAGGTTTGGAATTATTCTGGACTTGTATGAATCATATTTGCTATAACTAACAAACTTTTAAGCCCTGTTCACCACCTAGAGTCACTTTTCATATGAGTTGGGCTGCTATACCAATATAATAAATCAATAAACTAATCTTTGCAGGAATGAAGTTTGGAAGAATGGCAGGAAAACAGTGAAAAACAATGAAATCTTTGCAGTTCCTTGAACTGAAATTCTAAATGGATTCTCTCTGGTCCAGCTTAGAGAGCATAAGAAATTGCATTGACAAACAGGAATGAGAAGGGAAGGGAGGGGGAGGGGAGGGAAGAAGAGGAGAGGAGAGGAGAGGAGAGGAGAGGAGAGGAGAGGAGAGGAGAGGAGAGGAGAGGAGAGGAGAGGAGAGGAGAGGAGAGGAGTGGAGTGGAGGGGAGGGGAGGGGAGGGGAGGGGAGAAGAGAAGAGAAGAGAAGAGAAGAGAAGAGAAGAGAAGAGAAGAGAAGAGAAGAGAAGAGAAGAGAAGAGAAGAGAAGAGAAGAGAAGAGAAGAGAAGAGAAGAGAAGAGAAGAGATTTTATTTGGCCAAGTATGATTAGACACACAAGGAATTTGTCTGTGGTGCAAAAGCTCTTGGTATACTTGCAAAACAACAAAGTAATAATATTCATAATAATGATACTAATAGGAGGAGGTAGTAGAAAAGATGAGAAGGATGACAATAATTTACCCATACCACATGGATAAATACACTTAGGCATAAGACAGTACTGTGGGAATTAGGTGTTCACCAAGGCAGTAATGATCAGATAAAAGGGGCTTGAGCCCAAACCAAGAAAGTAACTTGAGAAAAGCTCTCAGACAGATCTTCTTAGTTCACATGAGGATAAAGAGAAAGAGAGGGAAACACATTCAAATTTTGTTACTATAGCTGCTAAGGCTTTAATTTCTTAGTCCGGTCTATCTTGCTGGGCTGACACCCAACTTCTCCCAAAGAGGAAAGCTATAAGGTCATTGTTCCTCTTGGCAGTCCTCATCATTATTCATCTCTGGTACAGACGGAAGTGATTGTGCTACTCTCTTCTTTGGAAAGTAAGCATTCTGAAGCTGACTCGAGGACTTAAGGACAGTCCATTCCAGCCCAGATCTAGCAAGAATATGCAGCACATCTATGTGATCACCGACACTTTTGTGCTGCAGCCTCTCCTGCCTCCTTTTTAAAACTGGATGGGCCAGCAGGACCAAATATTTCCATTTTTTTTTTAATTTCCTGCAGTGCGGCTATATCAGGAACACTAGACAAAAAAAAAGAGGTTCCCAGATTGCTGCAACCTGAAATGTTTATAAAAGTAAAATGATTAGAGTCCTGGGAGATGAAAAACCTACCCCGGGCCTTTTTGGAGAAGATACCCTCAAACCTAGAATTAGCGCTTTTTGAGTAGTGAGTCTCAGACTGATTGACGTCAGACTTAGCTGGATTATGGTCAGAGGCCTGTTAGCAGAAACAACTGGATGTGTGTGTGTGTGTGTGTGTGTGTGGGCGCGTGCACGCACTCACACACAAACACACACACACACACAAAGACCAGAGTAGCTTCTTAAACCATGTTTCAAAACTTGAAATTACCACATCAACAGGATAGCATCAAGATCACGTGAAGTGTAAGTACCACTTTATACTACACTGGTAAGACCACATTTGGAATATTGTGTCACCACAATACAAAAAAAGATGTTGAGGCTCTAGAAAAAGTGCAAACCCCCCCCCAAAAAAACCCCCAAGAAACATGAGTAGGGGGATTTGAGAATAAACATATGGAAAATGGTTGCAGCATCTGGGCATCTCTAGACTAACGAAGAAAAGGACTAGGGGTGACATAATAGCAGCCCTCCAAGGTTTGAGGGGTTTCACAGAGAAGACGGGGTCAACTTATTCTCCAAAGCACCTGAAGGCAGGAGAAGAAGCAGTGGATGGAAACTTATGAAGGAGAGATCCAGAAATCAATGCGGGCTCCATGACTGGAGATTTTTATGAAGAGACTAAACATTCACTTGTCTGAGATGGTATAGGTTCTCCTGCTTGAGCAGGGGGCTGGACTAGAAGACCTCCAAGGTCCCTTCCAGATTCCTATTCTACTCCTATTTCTATTCTATTCTATTCTATTCTATTCTATTCTATTCTATTCTATTCTATTCTATTCTATTCTATTCTATTCTGTTCTGTTCTGTTCTGTTCTGTTCTGTTCTATATGGTTTATTCTATTCTATTCTATTCTATTCTATTCTATTCTATTCTGTTCTGTTCTGTTCTGTTCTGTTCTGTTCTGTTCTATTCCATTCCATATGGTCTATTCTATTCTATTCTATTCTATTCTATTCTATTCTATTCTATTCTATTCTATTCTATTCTATTCTATTCTATTCTATTCTATTCTATTCTATTCTATTCTATTCTATTCTATTCTATTCTATTCTATTCTCCAACCTAGAACTAAGGAGAAATTTCCTGATAGTAAGAACAATTAATCAATGGAACAGCTTGCTTCCAGAAGTTGTGGGGAAAGTGGAGGTCTTCAAGAAGAGACTGGGCAGCCATTTGTCCAGAACACCATAGAGTCTCCTAGTTGGACAGAAGACCTTCAAGGCCTGTTCCAACTCTGTTATTCTGCATTTAGTAGATTAAGGCAAAGCAATAGGAAAGTACAAGCGTTCCTCAACATACAAGAGTTCATTTAGTGACCGTTCAAAGTTACGACGGCACTGGAAAAAGTGGCTTATGACCGTTTTTCACACTTATGACCATTGCAGCATCCCCATGCTCACGTGATCAAAATTCAGGAGCTAGAGCAACTGACTCATATTTAGATGATGGTTGTGATGTCCTGAGGTCATGTTTTGTGACCTTCTGACAAACAACGGAGAAGCCAGATTTACTTAACAAGCACGGCGCTAATTTAATAACTGCAGCGATTGGCTTAACAACTGTGCAAGGTTGTAAAATGGGGCAAAATTCACTTGACAAGTGTCTCACTTTGGGGCTCAATTGTCATCGTAGGTCGAGGACTATCCTGTATCTTCCAGGCCAGTGTTCCTCAAACTACAAGTGGACTTCAACTCCCAGAATTCCCCAGCCAGCATATATCCAATACATCAGAGCTCTGGGTAAGAGCTTCTTCCATCAAACGTGCTGTTACAGTTTATCCTGGATTCATAACTGGAATCTGTTTTCTTGTCACCTAAAATCCATTAATTTCCTGCCTGGAGCTCTAGAATAAACGAGAACAGGTCTTGACCTTCTAGATAATATCTTTTCAAATACTGAAGAATAATAACTTTTTTCTCTCGTCATCTTTTCAAAGGTTAATATTTCCAGGTCAATCAATCTCCCCTCACAGGATTTAGTGTCTCTTCTTGGGATAATCCTCCCTGCACTTCTCTGAAACGAGTCTCATTGCTCTGAATCCTTCTTAAAAAGCAGGTCCAGAAATGGCTGCAGGTCTGAAGGTGACGTCCAAGCAGAGCAGAATAAGGAGTAATTATTGCTACCCATGATTCCCAAATCACAGTATAATTTCTCTTCAAGAAGTCTACAATTGTATTTATCTTCAGGGACACAAAGAGGAACTGACTTAGTTTTTTTTTTTAAAAAAAGCGCATAGTTTATATGCCAAAGGTCTCGGATTTCATTCTTGCTATCTTTTTGGTTTTAAAAAGAACATCTTAAATCAGTGCTGGAACTGAGAATCTGTTTCTAAGCACCATCAAATCCAGCTCACCGTCTCGTTCCATGCATATATTTCCACGAGTGAAATGAACCAATAAAAGAATTGAAATCAAGGCATTAAAATAAATGATAAGGATAATGCCATTGGGCTAATATTTGGATCCATTTTACTTTCATCTTTGGATCCATTTTACTTTCATCTTCCGCTCATAAGGCAAGATCCAGAGGAATGTATATGGTTCATAAAGAAGGATAAAAGAATATAGGGGAAACTTCTGCCTTCTGTTTATCAGCTATTATGGAAAAGCTTTTTTAAAAAAACATAAGGAAAAGAAGTAATAGGATTATAGAAATATTAAAAGAAAGTCTTTTCTGAGCACTAGGCATAGATTCATCATAGGTTTCATCCTTAGGACTTGACTTAATTAGTATTCTTAATAAATACTAAGCGGTAGATAAGTTTAAGTGCTATTGCAGTTGCTAATAACTTAATGTCTCTTATTATAAAAATTAAAGGATTCATATTCATAAAGTAATTCTAACAGAGGAAACCCCACTCCCCTTTAACACTGATGATGTTACCTAGTTTGGCAATGAAATGTCTGCAGGAAAACAACCAAGTTCACAGTTCAACCCTGAGCTATAAAGATTCTCTTCTCTCGGTAATTCTAGCTATACATCCCTCTGAGCAAAGATGTTATTCTAGCACAAGACCTGTCAGTCAATGAGATCCGGTTTTTTTAGGTTTTACAAGACAGGTCTAACTGAGCTCTAATAAAAGCTGCCAAGAAGTGATCCAGATCCAAGGCTTGAAACCTGGGAGAGCACAAGTCAGTTAAGAGTGGCCTAATCTGGACTGATTTGGATCGTGGTTTAGACTCAGATTCCAAGGCTGTGTTCATATCACCTGCTCAACTAGTTTGTTGAAAATTCCAGTGTCTGTGTGAATATAAAGATGTATAGGTAATAGAGAGAAGCAACCTGGAATTAAGGAGAAACTTCCTAACAGTGAGGACAATTAACCAGTGGAACAGCTTTGCCTTCAGAAATCATGGGGGCTCCATCACTGGAGGTTTTTAAGAAGAGACTGGACAACCATTTGTCTGAAATGGTATAGCCTCTCCTGCTCATGCAGGGAGTTGGACTAGATGACCTCCAAGGTCCCTTTCAACTCTACTCTACTCTACTCTACTCTACTCTATTCTACTCTACTCTATTCTATTCTATTCCTCAACTTACAACCAAAGTTGGACCAAAGCTTCCATTGCTAATCTATGTGGTCATTAAGTGAGTGTTGCTCAATTTAATGATTTTTTTTTTGGTCATATCATTAGGCAAATCACTTGGTGAAATCTGGCTTCCCTGTTGACTTGCTTGTCATAAGCCATCTGGGCAGATGGCTAATGACAATCCCATGACCCCAGAATGCTGCCACCATTGTAAATACACACCAGTTGTCTTAAACCCAAATCACAATCACTTGAATGCAGGGAGACTGTGATGGTCATAAGTGCAAGGACAGGTCAGGGTTTTTTTAGCACTGTTATAATACTGAAAGGTCACTAAACAAGTTGTTGAAAGTTGAGGGCAGGTTTATACTGAATTTATTTAACCTTATTTATTTGTGTGTGCGTGTTTGTGTATGTGTGAGAGTTAAATGCAAGATGGTATTAGGCACTCAAAGCTCAAATGCTATTTTACATTTAAAATAAAGTTCTCATGAATAGTATATGAGGGGAAAAATAGTGACAAGACCATCGAGAATCGCAGAGATTCATTCTTTACCCTGAAAGATTCAGAGCATATTCATTAATTTTATGCTTTGATCACCGTGGCAGTCTGTGTGCTACCGAAGGGAGGCAGGTGATCAAGAAGAAGGGAATTCATATCATGTTTGGGGGATGTGCAAAAATGCTAGAAAATGTTGGATTCCAACGCACACATTGATTCAGAGGATTTTAAAGAAGAATAATTGAGACCAGAGGTTTATCTTTGGGGACTGATGGGTAAACAGTTAGAAAAAAGTCACGGAATTTTATTTTTGTACATGATAACAGCAGCAAGATTATGACATGCCCAAAGATGGAAAGATTCAGCAATACCCACAATGGAGGAATGGTTGGATGATAATGGATCTAGCAAAACGTGGCCAAATGGAACTTGTTTCTTCGCAGAAAAATCTATGCTTACCGCTAACTGAAAACCCCTTATGGAATTTTAGTATGCAACACTTTATGGTTTTGATGATTAGACAAGATACAGGATCCAACCTGAGTTGGTCACCTGGTCCAGAAGTTTAGACTCCTGAGCTTTTGGACTTGTGCTGAAGTCCATCCTCAGGGAACTTCTCTCTCACCAGAATGTTAGTAAATTAGGATGGATTATATTATAGATATAATATACAGATTATATTTATTTCAATAGAAGAGAGGATTCTAGAAGGCATTCTGGTCAGAGAGAAGTTTCCTGAGGACGGTCTTCAGTCTGAAACTTCAGAAGACTAAACTTCTTATCCCAGTGATTCAGACTGGATCCAGCAACATTATACTGGGACACGGAGAATTGCCTTCATTCATGAGACAAGATACCGTATAGAAAGAAGAATTTTTATGTTGAAACCATAGAGTAAATTTATATGGTACTTAAAAGCGGTGTAATGCTAAGCTACTGCTAAGCTTGTAAGCCGCCCTGAGTCTTCGGAGAGTCTTCGGAGAAGGGCGGGATATAAATGGAATTAAAATAAAAAAATAAAAATAATGGAGACTAGAAACCACTTCTTTGTATCTTTTTTCCCCCCTTTTTAATTTTTTTTTACTTTTTTCCCTTTTCTTGCAGTTTTAGTTTTCTCTTTGATTTCTTCCTTTTTCTTTTCTTGTATCACTTTGTATTAGTATTTTTGCCTTCCTTTTTAAAGGCAAATTATTAATAAAAAGAAAGTTGGTAGGGATCAGGCCTTCAATACAGTACTTTGATGGGCTAACTGGGTCGACAATATGGAACTGTGCTATTCATCACCCCAATGGAAAATTATAAGAAAGTGTAAATAAATGGACAGGTCTGGATACTGACAGAGGGGAGGTTGTTGATTCAGGACATTGGGATTAAAAGAGGGCAGGACGAAAAGCAACGGGTGGAAACTAATCAAGGAGAGAAGCAACCGGGAACTAAGGAGAAACTTCCTAACAGTGAGAACAATTAACCGGTGGAACGCCTTGCCTTCAGAAGTTGTGGGTGCTCCATCATTACATCGTAAATCTTCTATTACATAAGCTGGTTAGCTGTTAAATCAATACCTTGATAGTTTTTAAGAAGAGAGTGGACAACCATTTGTCTGAAATGATACAGGGCCGTGGTAGTGAACCTATGGCACACGTGTCACAGGTGGCACACAGAGCCCTCTCTGTTGGCACGAGCGCTGTCACCCCAGTCCTAAGCCTTCAGCTGGGTTTTATAAAACCTTTTCGCTTTAGGCCTCTGCCACTGTGTGCAAAAAATAAAAATAAAAAATGGCGATGTCCATTTTGCTCTATCAGTTGATGGTGACCTAACTGTAACACTAACTGGAATTTTATTCCAATGGGATTTTCCCATGTATTTTACCAGAAAACATAGATAGGGCAGGCTAGAAAAGTAAGTGCCCTCCTAACCATACCCAAGCACTCCAAGTTTGTTGGCAATATCCATTTTGCTCTATGAGTTCATGGTGACCTAACCCTAACCCTAAGTCCATGGTGGTGAACCTATGGGATGCGTGCCACATGTGGTATGCAGTGTCCTCTCTGTGGGCATATGCGCCGTCACCCCAGTTGTAGGCCTTCAGCTGGGTTTTATAAAATCTTTTCCCTTTAGGCCTCTGCCACTGTGTGCAAAAAAAAAAGGTTCAATCAGTCAATCAATTTCAACTTCTCGCGTGGAAAAAAAAGATATCGCAAAGTTGGAATAATTGATTGAAGTTTTTACCACCGCAGCCACACCCACCCAATGGGCCACGCCCACCCAATGGGTCACACCCACCCAATGGGCCATGCCCACTTGGCACCCGACGATACATAAGTGGGTTTTGGGTCACAGTTTGGGCTCTTGGTCTCTAAAAAGTTTGCCATCATTGATATAGGGTTTCCTGCCTGAACATTGGGTTGGACTAGAACAGATATGTCAAACTTGCGATGTCACATGATGTCACGAGACGTATCAGAGCTTTTTTCCCATTGCTGGCAATGGGGTTGGCACAGTTTCGTCGTGACACGTCCGGCCTGTAGGCCGGCAGTTTGATACCCCTGGACTAGAAGATTTCCAAGATCCCTTCCAATTCTGTTCCAAATAATTCTCATGCATTCAATAACTTCCCTTCTCAGTTATATTAAAAAATCACACTTCTATGGTAACTTTCTAAGTTTGCATTGAACAGACGTTGGCAGAATGGCATGACTTTCCGTCTGCAGGGAACCTCAGTTCATCTTTAACATTTAATTCTGATTTTGAAGCTTCATTTCAGCAGTGTAGCTTGTGACCTATTTGGAAGTTCTTTCAAGAGCATCAAGATCTGATTATCCTCCTTCTCATCATCATACAACACAAATTTATCCAATCAACGATCGAAACAAGAAGAATTGGGCACAGCCAAATAGCCTTACAATCAGACAGCATAAAATAAACGGATTTAACACTGAATGTAAAATTCGAATGACATGACATATAATGTAAATCATCCTGACATAATATTTATTCTTTGTCATACCAGGTCTAATTTTGTAGTAATTTGTTTGTGCGCTTTAATAGCCGTGTCACAAAATTTAGCTGTGTTATATGAGATGTTTTTCGGTTTATTACCTGATAAGAGGAAAACAAGATAAAAATATCTGATCATCCTGGCAAACACAACCTAATCACTGCACAAGACTCTCTACATGGAGTTGCATTTGAAGATGATTTGGAAGCTTCAACTGATAAAATATGTGAAAGCCAGGAAAAGATGAGTTATGTTCAACTTAAAGCTACTTCTGGGCCCACCTCAAAATGTTGGCTATTATGTATTAAGCTCAATATGATGGGATTTTATATTTATTAAATAGGATGGGATTTTATTTTTATTAAATAAATTATAGCATGCAAACAGAATACCAGAGTTGGAAAGGACCTTAGTCTTCTAGTCCAACCCTCTGCTAGTCATTTCTATAACAACAAACCTATATAATCAGCAAAACCCAAACTCAACATTTTATTTTTTTTCCATGTCAAGCACAAAACCCAGAAGTGGTTTCCAAGTAGAAACCAAGTTAAGCTAAGGTTAATTTATCTCCATTGCTTACTCCTGGCTGCAGCTACCCCATATAATGGTAACTATCAAACTCTGAGCTTTTCAGACTTAATTTGGAAATCTAAACAGAATACCAGCAGATTCATAGCAACTAATCAGCAGCTGCATTCCAGCTCCATAGCATTGTTTCCAAATGCACCCTTCCGAAGAATCTTCTCTGGAGTTTAGGACACTTTCAAACTAAGTGATTATCAATATTTCAAGGCCCTTTAATTCTTCAAAGGTACTATGACTCAGATGGGAAAACCAAAGCCCGCTCAGAAGATTTTTGGAAGAGATATATTAGCCTTGTGCAAACGCTTTTCATTATTGATTAAACCAATTTATACGACCACCCATCTTAGCCGGTGAAACTCTGGGCAGATTAAAAAGACAATAAACTCACAGAATCCATTAAAAAAGCAAAACCTACAGTAGGTCCCTTAAACATTTCTCTAAGACCATAAGCAAACATGTGCATGCCAGGCTCCACCAACCTCCTGGCCTAGGGGAAAAGCCAGGTCTTCAAAGCCTTGTCTTTGTTGCTGTTCAGTTGCTAAGTCATGTGCATCTCTTTGAGACCCATGGACCACAGCACACCAGCCCCCCCCCCGCTCCCCATCCTCCACTCGGTCCTGGAGTTTGCCCCAAAACAAATTCATTGAGTTAATGACGCTATCTAACCATCTCATCTTCTGCCATCCCTTTCCCCTTTGACCTTCCATCTTTCCCAACATCAAGGTCTTTTCCAAGAAGTCCTCTCTTCTCATTAGGTGGCCAAAGTATTTGAGCTTCAGCTTCAGCATTTGTCCTTCCAAAGAAGAGTCAGAATTGGTTTCCTTTAGGATTGACTGATTGGATCTCCTTGCAGTCCAAGGGACTCTCAAAAGTCTTCTCCAACAGTGCAAAGCCTTCTGGAAGGTCTTAATTTATATTTATATTTATATTTAAATCCCATTTATATCCCGCCCTTCTCTGAAGACTCAGGGTGGCTTACAATCTAAGAAGCACAAATCAATGTGCTTAGCAATAGCCTTCATTCTATGTGTATGCCTGCTTATTAGGGCTTTCTCCCCCCCACCCCAAGCGGCATTTTTACAAAGTCAGCTTATTGCCCCCAACAATCTGGGTCCTCATTTTACCTACCTTGGAAGGATGGAAGGCTGAGTCAACCTTGAGCCTGGTGGGACTCGAACCTGCACTAATTGCAGGCAGCTGGTGTTACTTAAGGAGGCATTAGCCCACTGCTCCACCAAGGCTCTTAATTTTTAACCACAATCGGACAGTTTAGAAAACTAACTCTGGCCATGGATTAAGAGACAGTCCTTTAAAAAAAAGTCTTCTCCATCCCAGTTCAAACTGAGTCATGTTATCAAAGGTATCTTTCTTCATCCACTCTTCACAGGAGGAGTGAAGAAAGATGTATATGTTCAGATTCAAAATCACAAAGTATTATTTAAAGAAACAATATTTAAAAGTTGAAGAGGTAGATAGGTCTGGTGAAGTATTTAGACTATTAATGTACCAGCATCTGAGAGCAAGACAATGGATGGAAGATCATCAAACGGAGTTCCTACCTGGAACCAAGGAGAAATTTCTTGATAATGAGAACAATTAACCAATGGAACAGCTTATCTCCAGAGTTCTGGGTGCTCCATCACTGGACATTTTCAAGAAAAGATTGGACAACCATTTGTCCATGATAATATAAGGACTCCTGCTTTAGCAGAGGGTTAGATTAGAAGACCTCCAAGGTCCCTTCCAGCACTATGATTCTAAAACTTTGTTCTCATTTCTCTTTTCTACTTAAAAAAAAACCAAAAAACTTTCAACTAAACAAGGACTGGATGGGATGGCTTCTTAAATAAACTGTTGGGATTAAAGGACATTGTGGTCCAAGAGTCATTCCAACTGTGAACTATTTTCCATAAAACAGGACATAAGGTCACCCTGGTTCACCCCTGAGATGCATTGCCTCTGTGCTTTACGCAACTTCCACACTAGACCTCCAGATTGTGCAAGTCCTAAAGATGGGCCTTCTCAATGCCAGGTTTGGTAAATGTTATGCTTGCTAAAAGTGGAATGCTTTGTTCTGTTACCATGATGGGTGCATGTTTTAACCAATCTGCTGAAGAAATAAATTTGACTGAAGAGTAAAATATCCCCCCCTGGGAGCTGACAGGAACAAAATGTTCTAAATCACAAAGTTTCTGAAGGGCCTCCCCAATTCAATCCCCTCCCTCTTCTCTGTGTCAAGAAGGATCAACAAAACACATCAATTAATAGTCATAATACAGAACTGCTGTTTCTTCCTGTCCTTTTTTTAAATTAGACATCATAAAGAAAGGGAAGAAACCAGCGCAAGTCAAAGACAAGTTTTAAAAAAGAGAGAGAGAAATAGAAATGTAGAAACAAAGGATCTAAAAGTACTATTTCTTCCTGCTTTCAAAATGAAGAAGCCGGATTGCCTCCATGATACAAATCAGACGGTGCCCTTCAAGGATTAAAGGGCGCTGACATGAGTTCCAGAGGAAGAACGTCTCTGAAACTGTTGAAGCCTTGAATGCCTTTAACTTGAAAGCCATTATGGCTTGGGTAATACAATTGCCACCAAGGAAATACTGTTTCGCCTAAAGCTATTGAAAAGAAAATGTGAAATTAAAAATTAGCATGCTGGAGAACAAACAGTACCTTTTGCATTGAATTGATTAAAATGTTTTAAGAGGTTTGCACCAGTTTCGGTCGCCATGATATAAAAGAGATGTTGAAACTCTGAAAAGTGTGCAGAGAAGAGCAACATTAGAGGGCAGGAGGCCAAAACATATGAAGAACGGATGAGGGAGCTTAGTATGTCTAGTCTAACAAAGAGAAGAACTAGGGGTGACACAATAGCAGCCTTCCAGTACATGAGGGACCATCACAGAAGGACTCTCCTTCTGTGGGAGAGGGGGTTGACCTATTCTCCAAAT
Source organism: Vipera ursinii (assembly GCF_947247035.1). NCBI lineage: Eukaryota > Metazoa > Chordata > Lepidosauria > Squamata > Viperidae > Vipera > Vipera ursinii. The sequence goes on from NC_139525.1 coordinate 14,775,528, forward strand.
CACCTGAGGGCAGGACAAGAAATAATGGGTGGACACTTATCAAGGATAGAGGCTACCTAGAACTAAGGAGAAGTTTCCTAAGAGTGAGAACGATCAATCAGTGGAAAGGCTTGCCTTCAGAAGTTGTGGATGCTCCATTACTGGAGGTGTTTAGAAAAGATTGGACAGTAACTTGTCTGAAATGGTTTCGGGTCTCTTGCTCCAGCAGGAGATTGGACTAGAAGACCTCCAAGGTCCCTTCCAACTCTGTTATTCTGTCATTCTGAAGAGCAGGGGTCTTCAAACCCGGCCCTTTTATGACTTGTGGACTTCAACAGAATTCCTCAGCCTGGCACGCTGGCTGAGGAATTCTGGGAGTTGAAGTCCATGAGTCATAAAAGGGCCGAGTTTGAAGACCCCTGCTGTAGGAGATTGGTTGGGAGGTGGCAAGAACTAGGACAGGAAAGCGTACTGAGATACAAGTTCAGCCTCCTCTCTTGGCAACTGTTTTGGTTTTGCCTGGATTACTCATTCTTTGGTTAATGCCTACTTTGGTGCGAGCTACATGCCCTTGATGGTAGCATACAGAATAAGAAAAATAAGAATTAGGGTTGACATGTATAAGAAGGTGAATTAAGGTGGGATAATCTGAAAAAGTGAGAGGCAAAGACTTGTGGGAATTAAGGATCATCCTTTTGAAATCTTCCAGGGAATCACTATGAGAGGAAGGGCACGAGATTTCACTTGGAGCTGTTTTAGCTCAGAAAAGGGACATCATCCTGCTTGTAACAATGTGGATGAGGTGGAAGGTTCTCTTGTTGAGTTTTCAAAAAAGATATTAGCTCTTTCTCTCGTCAAGGATAATTTGGGACAGTTCTTTCTTAGCATGATGGAGAGAGAAACCAACAAGCCGAAAGGTGTTACAAAACGTGACAGACATCTGAGGCAACCGTTCAAAGGAGAGCCACTGAAGGAAGGAGAAACTTGCTAACTCCTTCAGCCTGCAGCCCCAAAATAGCAGCAGACCCATGTTGCGGTGAGATGAACATTCGCTTTATGGCAGGGGTGGGCAACTATGGCAACTTTAAAAAATAAAAAAGCATGGTAAACCCATAATCATTTTAGCTAAACTAGAGCAAGCGCAGCAGGGAGGAAACCTGGACAGTTATATAATTGGCTGCAAATCACAAATCTGTATTGCTGGCTCAGTCCAGAGGGCGGCAAATAACCTCTGTGGGCAGCCAATTTAAGGCATTCAGTTTTGCAGATCGAGGTGAAGTCAAGTCTCTCTCTCTCCGAAATCAAAAGCCACCCAAAATAGGATGCTGCAGATTACGGAGCTCTTGATCAATATTCTGCCATCCTCCTTCTTCTTTTTCTTGCTCTTTTTTTCCAAGAATTGCTTTAAATACTGAAGCATCTTATGGGTGTTAGAGGCAAGGTACTCTAATGCAGAATGATCACTTGGACGAAAGTAGCAAAGTTTATTCACAATGTTTGTGTTTTGATAAATGCTGTTTTAACCACTCTTGACAGCTTTGCTCAAGGATCTTTGCCTTCATTTGTCTTCATGCCTGAAAAAACTTCCTCGGCTTTCTAGCTTGTGGCTCTAGAGAGTTTTAACTCTCAAGAGACAGATCCTTCGCTGGAACCTTTAGAAAATATAAGGATTTTATTTATTTATTTTTTGTCTCCTGGAAGACAAAGAAACTTCTCTTAAATCCTCTGATCTTTGCCAAATCATTTCTTAGGAAATCACGAGCTACAATAAAATGTGCGGAATATGGTTATTCAAATGGTTATGGATCCTCCTCTTAAGTGGTATCTTGAGATCAGGAGCCATGAGGCACGAAATTGATTCCTCTTCCATTTGGAATAAAGACAGTATATTTTTTGACAGAGTGATTGAGGTTGTACAGCTCTAATGTGGAATGGGACAACTCACTGTGGGAACACTTGCTGTGACCAACAGGACAACTCACCATGGGGCAATTCAACAATTCAAATAATTTCATGATTTCAAATAATGTAAAATTTATTTTAATTTTTGCGACTTACATTTCATTTTGTCCCTCCTGTAGCATCCTCTCTTTAATTATTCCATTCCACTATTTCTTCGATATTAGTGTAACTCTTGTCCCATGGCGACTTGACCATGGCAAGTGGTTTGTGATGAGTTCGCCGCAGGAAGTTGTCCTAGACTCCTCCTAAACTGGGTTAACAAAACCTAACTCCTGTATTCATATGATGCTCAAGCAAATATATTTTTATGTGATATGCGATCCTAATCCTAATATCACAAAAAAGATGTTGAGAGTTTAGAAATAATTCAGAGAAGAGCAACTAAGATGATCAAAGGCCTGGAGACTAAAACATATGAAGAATGGCTGCAGTACTTGGGTTTGGCTAGTCTAAAGAAAAGAAGAAATAGGGGAGACATGATAGCAGTGTTCCAGTATCTGAGGGGCTGCCCCAAGGCAGAGGGGGTCAGATTGTTCATCAGAGCACCAGAGGGAGGGATGAGAAACAATGGCTGGAAACTGATCAAGGAGAGAAGCAACCTGGAATTAAGGAGAAACTTCCTGACAGTGAGGACAATTAACCAGTGGAACAGCTTGCCTCCAGAAATCGTGGGCGCTCCATCACTGGAGATTTTTAAGAAGAGACTAGACAGTCACTTATCTGAAATGGTATAGGTTCTCCTACTTGAGTGGGGGGTTGGAGTAGAAGACCTCCAAGGTCCCTTCTAACTGTTATTGTATTCTATTCTATTCTATTCTATTCTATTCTATTCTATTCTATTCTATTCTATTCTATTCTATTCTATTCTATTCTATTCTATTCTATTCTATTCTATTCTATTCTATTCTATTCTATTCTATTCTATTCTATTAAGAAGGATTGGGTTTAGACCACTGCTAATTATTGTTGTTTTAACCATTCAAGTCATGTCCAACTGTTGGCAACTTGTTAGGCAAGTGCTATCCATGCTACCCTGCTTCTTTCAATTGTTGGATGTTCATCTTTCAATCAGCTTTGTTGGTATCAAGCCAGAGAGTTATCAAGCCAGTCCTTCTTCTTGATCCACTAACTATTCCTAGTATCACTGACTTCTCCATTGAATTTTCACACATGATATGGCCAACATGAATCTGATATAGTCTTATGATTTCAGCTTTTACTGATGTATCTAGTTTTAGTTGATTTAACACCTCTCTGCTAGTTACACCGGCTGTCTGTGGTATATGCAATAATTTACCACAGCACCCTAGTTCAAAGGTGTCAATTCTTCCATCAGCTATTCTTAGTGTCCAATGCTCAACCCCATATGAACCAGTTGCCAAGCATCTGAATGTTGATCACGTGATCATGGGGATGCTGCAAAGGTTGTAACTGTGAAAAATGGTCATACCTCACTTTTTTCAGTGTCTTTGTAACTTTGAATGGTCACTAAATGATCTGTTGTAAGTTGAGGACTATCTGTATTCTTCTAGGTTTGGCTGAAGATTCTGAGAACTGGGAAATGCTTCTTCAACCACAGCAGATATTTTTAAGCCTGTGGTCCTCTGCTGAGGATGGATAGTGTCTGAGATGGGGTGGAGGCCCATCCACAATAGATCATCTAAAAGTCCAAAGCAGAGGACCCCAGTCTTTGTGAACTGGTAGGCCTGTTGGAATTTCGAGAGCCTTTTAAGTCTACAGTCTCAAAATGGTTGACTGCCCTGGGCTAATAATAGAACATCCATAAACCAGAAAGAACTTCTGCTCTATTACTACCTTATCTTTGTTACTCTCAAGTGTACTTTCCAACAAAGAACTTTATTGAAACATTCTGTCTTTTTTATTATTATTATAGACATGCTGGAAAATGTGTGGCTTTTTTTTAACTAAAAATGTGTGAAAAGTTCTGTCACAGAAACTGTGTATACTAGAGGCCAATGCCTTGCTTTGCACTATGCCAGATTTCAATTTTGAAAAAATAACGAATTCAGAAAAAAATAAAATCACTAAGTATGGAGATTGATAGACTCCAAGGAACACCAGCACTTACAACCACCATGGTGGATGTCCGAGGACATTGTCATTATCATCATCATCATCATTATTATCATCATCAGAGTTGGAAGGGACCTTGGAGGTCTTCTAGTCCAACCCTGCTCAAATAGGAGACCCTATATCACTTGAAAACT